>NC_141551.1:72456250-72760000 GCF_021556685.1 Rattus norvegicus | reverse complement strand
TGCTACTGATCCCTCGGGGGACCTGCTAGAAAGACAGGTTTCCAGACAACAACCTAGAAGTTGTTTGATCCTGGAAGGGAGTTCAACCTAAGGACCCAGGAATCTGCATCCCAGGGCCTTCTCGGGGAACTCCAGCGCAGATCTTTGCTCTTTCCAGACAGACACAAAACAAACACTGCCCTGGAGACAACTCAGAGCAATTGTGATGTGTGAGGAAAGAGGACACATAAGCAAATGAGTCTGCCACAAGACACAGGACAGGGAAGCCTGGTGACAGATCAGAAATGGAGACAAGCATGGCAGTGCAGGTGGGGTCAGGTGCCAGCGAGGCAGGAGAGGACGAGGCCATGCCTGTATCCTGTACTCAGGGTTGCTGTCTCCTTCCTTCGGTTACAGGTGTGCATGGGCTGTCCAGAACTTACCTGCCTCCCAGAGCTCCGCCTCACCCAGGCAGTCTCCCCAGCCGCTCCCATCCCTCACTCTTCTCTACCGTGTACTTCTCCTCTCACTTGTGGCCGTTTGTTTCCCCTGAGAGACTTTAAACCCACTGAGCACCAGGACTCCATCATCTGCTTCTTTATAGCACCGCCCTCCACTCTCTTCCCGGTTGGAACACCACCGGGCTTGACTGTGTTAAGCACTACTCCCGGAGTGAGGTCTGAAGGGTTTTATACATTGTTTAGGGTTAGGGTCTCTGAGAAATAGAGAATGGGAAGCAACCAATTCACTGGCTGAGCTCTGGGCAACTAACCCGTCCATCCAAACCCAGGCAGGGTTTGCCAAAACAATCAAGCAGTGGTGTGGCTGGCACCTACTATGGCCCTGATGTCTCTCTCCTTTCTGTCCCACCAGAAGCTCTAGGAGTCCAGGCAGTTCTGGGGAATTACCAGCAGGGGGCAGAAACCGAGAGCTGCCCTACCAAGAAGCAGGTTCTAAGATCCAGCAAGGCTGCAGGGCAGACAGTTCAAGAACATCTCCGAGGGTCTGATCAAATCCAGCAGGTCAGAAGACTGGAGGGTGCTTTTAAAGCAAGCAGCGCCACACAGAGAACATGAGCTGGTGCCAATTAGGGAAGAAAGGTGTCTGGGAAAGTTGGGAGCAGTGAGGGGCTGGAAATGAATGTGTGAGGCCAGAGGCCTCATAGACCTCAGTTCTAGAGAGTCAGAAGGAAGGACCAGCCAGACTGTTTAGCTTTTCTATTGGGAGCAAATCACCAGCAGCAACGCCCCCCTCACGCCCCCGCACTCTTTGGACAGCTCGGAATAGGAGCGTATGTGACCAACGCAGACCCCAAGGCTGAGAAAAGAAAGGGCAGCATTCTGTTACTGGGACACTTCTGAAGAGAAATTTTCACTCCTATCCATTTGACTGGAAGGCAGTCAGCTGAGATGGGCCCTGGTGGTGAAGGAGCCTCCGGCAGAGAGGAGAGCGGCCCTTTCTACCAGAGACTCTAGCAAGGGAGCACGCAGAGCAGAACTCCCGCCTCCAAGCAGGCAGGTAGCTAGCTAGTCGCAACTCCACCAGGCAGCAGAGCCTTCGGAGCTGCCATATCCCTATGTGTTGCTCACACAGAGACAGAGGCCGTGTCTGAATTTTGAGCTGAGCGGTGTGTACTGCCCTTTCTCCTCAAGGAGTTTGACTGTGGGTGGTGAAGCGGTGAGAGAACCCAGTGCCTACTGCCTTTGATGCCAAGGGTGCAAAAGAACCATCTGCCTCGGAGGCGACCAGGTTGTCTCACAGATCTGTAGAATTCATTCTACCTGTGCGTGACCGGAACACTACCACCCCACCTAGCTGGGAGTTCCTGGGGGGAGAACAAGCTTATGCCTCCAAGGTCCCCTATAAAAATCTACACCTTGCCGAACTAAGAAAAAGGAAAAACCTAGCCTTTTTCTTTCCGTCTGCTGCAAATGACCACGGAAGTGTAGGTTTTGGGGACAGCACAGCTTTGGGCATACACATGTATTTATGGTCAGCTTTGCTGGTTGGCATTCCAAGCTGCTGCCCACGTTCTCACACACACGCGCGCGTGCGCACACACACACACACACACACACACACACACACACACACACACACGTCTCCATAACTGCACCAGGACAGGCGACGCAGCTGGCGCTGTCCTCTGGCTGGCAGCAGAGATGCCATAGAACACGGAGGTGTCCGGGCTAAGGGCAGACCGCGGGAAGGCTACCTCCGGACGCGGTGTATCCCACCCCTCAGACTTTCTTACCTCTTGATGTAGCTCTTGCTGTACAGGATCTGCTGGAGCAAGGTCACCAAGGCGAAGGCGCAGATGAAGATGAAGAGCAAAGTTCGGTTCCCCAACAAATCCCTGTTGGCCGAGGGGTCTGCGTAGCGCATCCTGGCGGCCGGGCGCCGCGGACGCACTGTGCGGGGCGGGGCGGCAATCACGCGCGTTGTGCGGGGGGCCCCCGGGGGCCCTTAGGCGAACTGCCACGGCGTGGCCAGGAGGGCAGAGGACTTGGTGGGGCAAAGTTTCCCGTGGGCGCAGTCGCGGCCGCGGCAGCAAAAGGACAGGGCCCGCCGCGTGGAGGTCGGATGAGCCTCAGGCCTGCCCTCTCGTGCTGCGGCTTCTGGGCGCCGGTGTCCCGCAGCCGCCAATCTGCCCGTGGAGGGGCGACGGCAGGTGCGGGGACCGGACCGCCCTCCCGCCGAGGTGACGACCAATGGGGATCCGGGCCGGCGAGGCTGTGCCGAGACCCAGCCCGACGCGCCGCCCACTCTGGGCTGGCTCGGGATTCCGGGCGCCGTGCGCGTGGGGCCGGCCGGGGGACAGCGCGTCTGCTCCCCGCGCCCGCAGCCTGGGAGTGCGAAGGTTGGCCTTCGATGCTGCGGAGGCGAGGTGGGCGACGCAACCACAGGACGCTGGGCCGTGGGGGAGGGAGAGGGGAATAACGTAAAGGGCCAGGTTGGAATCATGGGGTTCAGAGGAGCGCAGACCGCAGAGCAACCTCGGCGAGACGAGCATTTGCATGGGGTGCGCAGGTCACTGAGTCACCGCGGCAGCCGCGTCCTCGTGCGCTGCTGGAGAATCCTCGGTGAAAGCGGAGCAAGGTCAGCCGGGCAGCCCTTCAAGGACGGCGCGCGCGGCCCCTGCATGCTAATGGACTGAGAGACTGTCCCTGGGGCCTTGACTCCCAACTCTGGCTGAGCAGAAATTCAGGGTCAGCCGTCCCGTCCCCCACCCCACCGCGCACCCGCCGCCACGGGCCTCTACCCTCTCACCATCCCATCATCTGCAACTCGCGGGCTTTTGTCAATAACCCTGTTGTCATCTAGACACTGGGACTTTGTCTCATCCTTGGAACTATTCATAGACCGTAGGTCAACAGCAGTCCGCCTTCGGGTACTATGGTTGCCCAAAGCTGTAAGAAGTCATTGGGTTCATCAGTGAGCATTCTGTGCTTCAGTGTAAGCTGGGGGAAACGACCCCGGAGATGCAATGGGAAAGCCGTACTATCACAGAGATCCTTACCTGAAGAAGGCCACCTCTATTCTGGCTCGCGATACTGCATAGGCTTGGGAGTCGGTCTTGTGCTGCGATCCACTAACTAGGGCGCCCTTCCCAGGACCTCCTAGCCACTCCAGAGGTTCCAGAGTCAGGGCTGCTTCGCACTTTGAACTTGACAAAACTCGAGTCGCATCAAGAAAAAGAATGTTTTTGGTAGGAAATGCCCACATTCCAATCCCTTCAATCTTGACATTTAGCAATTTAGCTATAATTAGGGAGCCAGCAATAATAGCAACTTGTGTGCATTCACGGGGCTGAAATACTAAGTACCATCTTTGAAGAACCTGGGAAGCTTTCTATCCAGCGTACCTATCTGTGAGTAGGCTTTTTAGCCAGTCACTGGATAATCCAGATCGGAGGGCTGGCCACTATATGATTAGCGTAGAATCCACACGCAGTTGTCACATACGCTAATGAACTTTCACCTCCTGTCTTCCAGCACAGCTCTACAATTGGGAGGGCCGAAGCACAAGTTGCTTAGAGCGGTTCGGTTCATCTAGCACGAAGTGCTTGAACTTCAGAGGACCTGCACATGCGAGTGGGAGCCAGTCTGTGTGTCCCAAGACGCAGGTTCGGAGTGTCACTCTCCGTTTCTTCAAGACCTGTGTTTGTTTGTTTGTTTTCTCTTCTTGCCACAGGGTCTTGCTCTGTAGCTCTGTTGCTTCCAACCTGTGATCATCCTTCTGCCTCAGCCTCCTCAAGAATGAGCCTCTCAGTGACTATGCAAGCTTCTTAGTCAGCTGTGGAGGGTATCTCTACTCTAGAAACCAGAACCCACTGTCTGCTTCTAAACTAGAGGCAGTTAGAGAGCAGAACAGGGAAGAGAAAGAAGGGTTAAAACGTTAACCCTTGGGGTTGGGGATTTAGCTCAGTGATAGAGTGCTTGCCTAGGAAGCTCAAGGCCCTGGTTTCGGTCCCCAGCTCTGGAAAAAAAAACCAAAAAAAAAAAAAAAAAAGTTAGCCCTTGGCCTGTGGCTGGCCCTCTGTATGCATAAGCAGGGCAAGGTGCATTAAAGAATGCTAGGTTGTGGGAGGCGGTGAATGGAAGGAGGGCGGTGAGTGGGATGTAAAGTGAATAAGGAAAAAAATTTAAAAAAAGAAAAAAGTCAGGTGATGGATAAACATCTCCCAGCAGGAGGGACAAGCACTCAGAATCGGGTTACACTTCAATTCTAGGAAACTAAATTGGTTTTCCGATCTGTCGCTGTTTAACCATATGGAGGAGATATATAGAACGGCTAACCCTGGCTAACTCCTCCCTCCAGTACTGTCTGTCACCTTGTTTCCTTTCTCATCCCGTTCATCCTCCCTCACCAGTAGGTACCATTCTGAGAACCGTCTTTGGATGTAAGCTTCCCTGGAGAAATGAACAAACCCGTTTTACAGTAATGAATCCAAATTATTCCACGAGGCTTTTAATCAAAGTACAGTATATTTACCAAAAAAGTGTGGACCATCAATGTATAACTTGCTGCATTTTCCTAAGCTGAGCACAGTGATGTGACCAAAATATGGGTCGGAAGTCTTCGTCACCCCCCTGCATCTCCTCATGCCCCTTTATGACCTCTGCACACCCAACTCTAGGCATCAGGTTTGCATAGCCAGGGCTTCTCCCCACTGAGCCACCTCACAGGGACACCTCTGACTTCCAATACCAAACCAACGTATTTGCTGTTCATGTAAATGTAAATGTGTGAGGTCACCGCCATTCACAGTCAACTGTGAAGTCCACAGTTTCATAAACTGTCACTGTTTATGTCTGGGGGAGGGGAGGGCACACCTTTCCTCAGTCGTTCTCCTCAGTCACTGTCTTGAGTGTTAGCACAGGAGCTGCTGAGCACAGGGTTTCTGTAAATGATCAAACTGGAATCAGCTGGCTCCCTCTCTGATCAGTAGGTTGTTCTCTGTGGCCCTAATCACCAGTCCTTGAAGAGAACCCGGCTCTTCCTTGGAGGTGATTTGAATCATTAAAGGGATTGATTCAAGAGAGCGCTTGCGGATGGCTTTGAAGATAGAGTAAATCTCTTGGCAAAGGACTCAAATGTCCTCTTGGAGCAGAGATCAGCTCCTGGCCAAGAGCCAACAACCACACAAAAAGAGCGGATTCTCGAAAGAACCTGAAGAAGCTCCAGAGAGGGTCCTGAGCGCCAGCTGCTGTGACCTTGATTTCAGTCTTTGAGATTCATTAAAAAAAAAAAAAAAAAAAAAAAAGAGGTCCCATGGGGCTGGCAGGATGGCAGAGCAGTTAAGAACGATGGTTGCTCTTCCAAAGGACACGGGATCAATTCCCAACATGGCAGCCCACAACTGTAACCCCAATTCCAGGGGATCCAACACTCTCACACAGAAACACATTCAGTCAAAGCACCAATGCACATAAATCGTTTTAAAAAGCATAAAATTTAAAAAAGAGAGAGACCCCAGCTACACAGCTTGAAACTACACCTGTGCTGCTCGAGATACTAACTGTGTGGCCCCTTCCCGACGGAACCAAACCTGTGTGCAGTGTGAAGCTGGAGTCTGTGCAATCTTTCTGATGCATGGCATTGCAGCATGCCCTTTTGCTTCCTGTTTTTGGGGCCGAGATAGGAGCCAGGGTGCCTGTTAGGCATGCGTTATACTAACATACTACTACATGCTATCCATCATTCTACTGTTGACGGACATCTGGCAGCTGCTGCGGTGAGGCGTTCCAAACCTTCTCTTTGATGGATGCGTGTGTACGTTCGTGCGTGTCAATTGGGCATCTGCACTTAGAGAAGAAATTGTTCACTTGGACAGTGTGTGTTCAGCTTTGGTGACTACTGCCAAATGGTTTTCCAAAACAGACATATTTTCAAGTAGATACTTATTTTGTCTTGCCATCACCAAAGGAAGTGACGTGGGTATCAGCCTTCTAAGCTAACAGGGAAAAGAAAAGCACCAGGATTGCTGAGAGACAACAGCCTCCGAGGTCCTTATTCCGGTTATTTGGGTGGATCTGCAGGAAACAAGGTCGGTGCAGGCAATGGGCACAGTTGGGGCTTTGTGACAACACGTAAGGGGTGTCACGTCACTTGACACTCTGCGAAAGGCCACAGATAATCTAGCACACATCTGCTGACACTGCATTTGAAATTCCATTTCTTCAGATCAGATCAAAGAGTTATATTTAACCCACTAGACTTGTCTTAGTCGAGTGGAATCAGAGACCTAAGGTCATGAAATGAACAACTTTGAAATCAGTTGATGCTACTGGCAACGCAGAGCTGGATGATACCTTAGGCCAAACTTATGCTCTGATCGTAGCCTTGCAGCAAACAGTCGGAAGGACTTAACAAACAAAAGAATAAACAGGCAGCCAAGGGATCGCAGTGCCAGATTCGGTGAGCACCATTTTATATTGTAATTGCCAGGAACGGGGACAGCTGCATCATTGTTTAAAACACACACTCATGCACAATTAAGCCAGGAACAAATGTCAACACTGGCACAATCTGCAAAATTACTGATAACTGATGGGAGTTACTCATGCTGTGAGCATTGTCTCCAGCATAAAACAGAACAGCTTGAAAAGAGGAAGGAACTTAGCAGTTTCTGTGGGCTTCTAGAAGCTGGCTTTTATTCATGCAGCCCGACCATAGCCTGCCAGATTATGTAAGTGGCATTCCACGCATGTATTCAAGGAATGTGTGATAAACGTGTGCCATTCTTGTGCCTCTTTACATTTGTGGTAACGAGTCGGGCCTCTGAGGGCTGCTCTCTGATTCAGGACAGTGTTTGTGACGAAAGCATCTGTTACCATGTGAGCACAAATGGTCCAGTTCCAGCCTTATAATCTACAGAGCTGGGAAACAACCTGAGTTCACAGCGGGTGCTGGGTTTTACATTATCCATCTTGATATTTAGTCACTTAGCTTGGTGTACTGGCGCTATAATTTCTACCCCTTGTTCATTGCCCCTATGAAGTATGTATACATCATTTCGAATCCTGAACCTTCCTGCTGTGCCACCTCCAGTCCCATAAGCTCCTCCTTCCTACCTTCCAGCAGTCAGCCAACACCTCAGAGTGCAGAGGCTCTGGCCCATTTCAAGTTTGCCACACTCCCATGGCTAGCCAGGTACACACAGCTCACTGTGGGATAAGGACATTTGGGTCTCACTTAGATGATGTGGGAGTTAAATTGAAGGCCGACCTCCACTCATCTTGAAGACTGTGTCCTGGGAAGGAAATACAGCATTAGTTTGTGCCTTCACAGCAGATTTAGAGGAAGCCAAGTGGACAATTCTTATAGGATAAACCAGTGGGAGTGGCTGGGAGGAGTGGTGGGATGGACTGCAAAGAAGGTGTCTGGAGGAAGCGACCGGGCCTGCACAGGATGGGAAAGGATGGTCAGTCAGGTGCAGACAATGGGCCTAGATGCTCTGGGTGAGAGTACAAGGTGAGCACAGGCTCCAGCAGGAGGCGTGGCGTTGCTGGCTCCATGCACGCACCTCAGGGACGAGGTTGGTCAGTGGGCCAGAGGCAGAGCCTTGGGAGCTGGGACTCCATCCATGGACTACTGCAAAACTGCATCTTAGCTATTCATGCTTTGAGCTGACCGAGCCCTGTCTGAGACGTGGAAGGCTCTTAGCCTTCTAGTCCTTCAGGCATTGGCATTCATTCCCTCTCCCTATTGGCAGGCGGCACTGCACAACCTAAGACAGTCCTTTGCCTCCCTCCATGGAAGCAGGAGAGTAGTGAAATGTGATCACTGTTTTGTAAAAGCTGTCACCTTATTAAGTGTCTCATCACTCGGATCATCTGAGTTTCGTGCTAGCAGGTTAAGCATGGCTAGGGATGGCCCTCTGAATTATCCATTTGCTAGAGCTCGTGTTTACTGTGCACTGTCTCTGCCTCCTGGGACTCTGTCCTCCAGGTTGCTGGTACAAGCCCATGCTCTTCTCTGCTTTTCCAATCTCCCCTCTTGGAAGGGACTCTGAGAGGTTTCATCGAAGGCCTTGATGGAGAGACTGAAGCTGAGAACGTGGTCAACCCTGTATCCCATTCGAGTTTTGTTCCTGGAGATGTAAAGGAATATACATACAAGTGATATCCTGATCACGGCCTCGAACATTTTCAATGCAGTCTACTGCGCTTGGTTTTCCCATGGAACATGTACTTGATTTTCTAACAGAATTAACGGGAATGGGAATAGAGTTTGCTGTTCAGAAAATGTCTTGCCTCCTACAAGCCAATACTGGAGACGGATGCGTTCTGCCTGAGAACCTGTCTGTGACGTGTGTAGTCATCGGTTTGACAGTCAGGCTGGGATATGAGTTTACCCTGACTCATCCTCACCAGCCAAGTGAACAGTGAAGAATACCAGGAACCAGTAAGATTTCAGAAAGGCCAGGCTGTAAGTGTCACACATTTCATGAAATGTGGTTTCTATAGCCAGTGTTCCACTGAGTTGCTATGATGTGGAAACATGGCCAACCCACAAATGCAGCTGGCCCATGGGCTGTGTGGCTGACTCTACCCCACAATGGGATATGCAGACCCTGTGTACAGCCCAGCCTGGACACTACAAAAGACCTTTCCTTGGTTTATACATCATCTCCACAAAAGCTTGATAAACCATAACATATGAACCTATTATTCACTATCAACCCAACAGATCGACCTACGGTCTCATAATACTTGTCTCTGGTCACCAGAGCAAGTGTTCATTAGGTCATTTGACTTGACTCCACCTTCCCCCTGGGAGACAATAAGTCCTGAAGGCCAGCGTCAAGCAGCAGAACAGGAGCCACAGAGAAATTAATTAGCACATTAGGTGTGGCGTACACTTGTGACTCTGGGAAGTAAATTGAGGAGGTGCTGAAAGAGATTGAGAGACTCTCACATGTGTGGTTATAATCAGCAAGCTCACGGTGAGGTAATAAGCCAGCGCGGCCTCCTTGGCTACAGCGCAAGCAAATTTGTTGTTGACCAAATGCCTTGATGTTCGACTCTGAAGGCTGTGACAAGGCTGAAGGCAGTGGCCAGTGGTGTCCCAGAGCCTGGGAAGCACTGAGAACTGTGGTGCAGGAATCAAAGTAGTTTGTCAGGACCAAATGTAAAACTCTAACTGCTTTCTAAGTGCAGGCTCTCCTCTGGTCAGCCAGCTTTGCTGTGACCTTAGATGGGGACGTCCTCTCACTACTGGACACTCAGCACACATGTGACATTGCCCAGGTGCCCGCTGCTCTTCCATGTCCCCGCCAGCTTCACATTCAAGCTCTCAGGTCTCTGTCTGACTCCTCAGGGATCTCTCTCCAGCCCAAATCATGGCTGCTTTTCTTCCACCAAAACTTGCCTGCCGTGAGTCTCGCCATCCCACCTTCCCGGCCAGGTCAGAAGCCTGCTGTGACATATGGGCTGTGGGCAGGACGGGGGCCAAATCTGGCACTGCCACCGACTGGCTGCCTGTGTGAATCAGTCAACACTAGACTTGAGGGACTTTGGGGTTTTACCTGAGCATCTTCAGACTCTTAACAGATATCATTTACATAGATGCAAATGAGGGCTGCATAGCTGAGTGTGAATTTAAAATACACTAGGACTCAATAATTGGATGCTCGAAATTACAATAGGACTCGATGACTCTTTTCTTCGTAACCTTTGTAAAAAGGAGAACATATGCTCCAAAGAGCACATCAGTCATGATGCATAGCTCTCTGTGAATAATCACAACATGACGATGGCATGTAAGGAAAGAACGATGACGGAGAGAAACCACCAGCACCTGAAGCCCCTTGTCTTCCCTCAGGTTTAGGTGCCATATTGAACCCTTTCATCTCTGCTACTCTTCCAGGCCCTGGGTCTTCTGTGCTGCACCCTGGGCCGCCTCAGGAAATACAGTGGAAAGAGCGTGTACTTTGGAGCGTGCCTTCCAAGAGCCTCTCTCACGCCTGTAGCACTCACTAGTGTTGAAGATCTGATAAGACACAGTATCTCCCTAATGGTCTCTGAGCACTGTCCTGGGGAACCACTGTGCTGTCTGTTTCCGAGGGGACAGGGAGGAAGGCTGGTGCTTCGCATGTAGCCACTGAAGTTTCACATATATGCTCTGAGGACCTCTAAATCCCTGTGTGGGAAGTCACTGAGTTTGGTTCACAGGTTGCCTCTGTGATTCTCATGAAGAGGTCTGGTCTGGTCTCAAACCCTAGTCCTGACAGACTGGAAGCTGTTTTTGGGCTCTGGTGCTGCTGAGTGTGACCCATAGGTGACGAGACAAAGGGAAGGATCCAGAATTACCTACAGTCCCATGGACATCTGAATGCAAGTTTGGGCCAGAGTGCTGGTCCCTTTAAGAGATTACCTTCATTAATATTTATGTGAGCCTTGCTAGGATGTTTCCTAAACAGACATACAAATGCCAGCCTTATAACACTGGCTAATAAAAACCAAATCCTCTGGCTTGATTGGGTTGCAGTGGCACCTAATACTAGTTACAGAGGCAGATGAGGGCTTAGCCGGCCATGCAGGGAATATGTGGGACACTGGGGGACAGGAGAAGGTAGAGCCCCAGAGCCAATGGCAGCATGAGCAGTTAGGACAGAGCCAGTCTGGGGCTGAAAGTAGCATTTGTGGGGTGTGGAGGCCGGAAACCAGTCAGCCCCATGCTGGCCGCATCAGTAAAACCAGGGAAAAGCATGCTATCACTTAACAAGCATACCGGGCAGCGATGCTGGGACAGGAACACACAGGTGTGTTTTGAGGGTTCAGAGGACAGCTCCTCACCCCTTTCTGAGATGCTCAGATTATTTGTTTAGATGGAGGTCAGGTCTCTGCTTGTGTTAGAAATACAAACCAACAATTTCTTAACTCTGGACAGAGAGACCTGAGGAATACATTCAGAAGAGAAGGTTCCTTGCCCTCTTTGTGGGAAGGCTGGCTAAGGGAAGGGAGGCACCGCCTGAGTCTGCCTGTTGGCGAGGCAGCCTCTTGAGCTGCTGTGCAGTTTTCCTCCCATCACAACTCCATGAGCTGTGAAGTGTTCACCGCAGAGTCAAGGTCTCCCTCCCTGTTCATAAGGAATGGCTGAATGCTCCCTGGGCTAATCCATTTAGTCAGATGATCTCATGAACATAGAACTGTCACTGTATCTGACACATGAAGAATCCCGGGTCCCCTCTGGCCTAGGACTCGGTAACAGCTACACAATGGAGGAAAGAGAGCACAAAGACGAGCTCCTTCTGCCAGTTCCCCCTCCTGTTCAGGGGTCCTTCATTCAAATGTCTTCCTCTCCCACCTCACCCCAGAGCTCAGACTCGTGGCCATCTGCTTTTGCTCACTACTGGCCCATATTAAAGAAGGAAAAGCAGAGGCTGCACTGAGCATTGAACTGGCATGGCCGGTCTGCATCCACGATGACTTCACCGTGAGTGCTGCTCCCGTGTTGCTTCCAGCTAGAGGCAGACAAATCCGTAGCTCTCTCACATTCCTGAGCCAAGCCCTCATAACTCTTTTGCATACACCATGGCTGTCCATCCAGGCATCCCATTGCTTTTCTGCACTGTTGTTCAGGGAATGCCAGGAGTCTTGTCTTTCCCTCCCTGCCTCCAGCCTTGAGCTTCCCTTTTGTCCGTCAAAGCTCCATCCCTGCTAAGGTGAGCAAAGGTGGGCTGTTTCTGCACCAGCACAGAGCCACCATGCAATGAGCAAAATGGACCTGAGAGCTGAGACATGACAGCTTCATACATGCTCAGGAAAGCCTGATTCTAAACCAGAGCCTTCCCTAGGTAAGAAGGTGCCCCTGTTCTCCACCAGCCTCACGCCTTTCCTCAGATGGGTGACTGGACAAAGCCATTTCCCTGTAGAAAGCTCAGCATCACATTCCATCAGCTTGGCCCCCTTGGATGACAGGTCAGTCCCCATGAAGTCCCCAGGCTTGCAGGAGTGCCATGCTGGCACTCAGTCCACCTCCAAAAAGGGAAAGCCACTGTGTAGACTCAATACTTCTTGAGCTGAGGGGACAGTGCCTACATTCTTACTGGATGCCCCTGGCATTCCTGGTTGTTCCTGACTGAGGTATGAAGGTAAGTAGAGAGAGGAAGAAGAGATTGGGCATTTGAAGTCCACTCAAGTCTCCTGCACAGCCTCTGGCACTGCCTACCAGGAGGCTGTCTTCTTTAGCCCCCAGGCCTAGTCTCCATCCCCCTTGCTCCCAGTGGATCTAATACGGCCATGGACCAAGAAACCACTAGGAGCCTTGTGTGAAAAGTCAGACTTGAAGGTTGCTATAAAAGGAAGCAAAAGTAACGAATGTGACTTTTCACTTGTCTTTTACCCAATTGCATCAGCACACACATCTTTTAACAGCTCCTCTCACGTTTGCAATCACTTTCTCCAATGTGCTTGATTAGAATAACGCTTCTCGGGGTCAGCCTTCCAGCCACATGAAGAGGGTTACTGCTCCAGGACTAGGGCTGAGCACAGACAAAGTGTGTAGCTTGGCTCATCATGGGCTGCCCACTCTCAGTCCGAGGTAACGCTGAGTGAGGAAACCTGGGGATTCCACCCGGGTGATACTGGACACTCCTGAGGACAAGCTGAGCTATGAGTGCAAGAGAAAAATGCATGGACAGAGGCAATGCAGAGGCGGCGCAGACATTCTGTTGGACAAATTGTCAGCTTGCTGTGTGGCATGGGCAAGTTGTATTCCCTCTCTGAGCCTCAGATACCTTATGTGTAAAGTTGGGTATTTGAGGGTCTTTCCAGCACTGGCTCCAGGGCTAAGGCTCTTCTGAATTCATGACTATCTTACATCAGTTTCCTTTGCCCCCCCCCCCCCCCAGCAGCTTAACTTGGCTTGCCCTTGACTTAGCTGCCTATTGGCCTGATGATGTCTGGCCTGATCTAAGAACTCTGGACCTCTCCCAACCTCCAGGGCCAATACCTGCCCTGAAGTTTGTTCTCCATAAATGCCAATCTCGTGTCTTTAAATCCTTCATCAAGGAACTGGAGAGATGAATCAGCAGTTAAGAGTGGGTGCTACTCCTGCAGAGAACTTGAGTTCTGTTCCCAGCACCCATTCTAGCAGCTCATAACCACCTTTAACTCCAGCTGCAAGGAATCCAAGGGCTCTTCTGGATTCCCCAATCACTACAGCTACATGTGCGAACACACACACACACACACACACACACACACACACACACACACACACACAGAGAGAGAGATCACACAGATCTCTCTCTCTCTCTCTCTCTCTCACACACACACACACACACACACACACACACACACACACACACCCTGACCTATTCATTCTGTTTCTCAGAAAACCCTAATACTCTGAGCGATTCAGCTTCCTCACTTATGTTATTCAGTAGCTGACAAATCTGTGAGGAAGAGGGAGCTGGAGAGCGTCTGCTCATGCTCACCAGACATTTCCCTTTATGAGACACGTGCTTGAGTACTTTTCCCACATCATGATGCCTCTAATTCCCTTTCATTATTGATTTCTAGTTGTAGACAGACAACAAGTGATAAAAGGACAGAAGGCAGACATTAGATAATAGATTGCTGATAGCTGATTGGTGATAGGAGCACTTTTATCAAATATATGTGACTTGTACAATTTCCTTCCAGAAGATGGTACATAGCTTAATTTTAATGCTGTTTTTAATTATAAGAGAATGTTCATTTTGATAAAGTCAAGTTTATTATTATTATTATTATTATTATTATTATTATTATTCCTTGGAATGTTTGTGTCCTAAGAAGTTTCCTAGAGTATTGCAAACACATCTCTGGTGTTTTCTTTGAGAAGTTTTACATACTTACCTTTTGCAGATGTGTGGTGTGTGGTGTGAGGCAGAGGTCGGGTCTCACTTCTCTCCCTTAAGAATATCCACCTTCTTCCAATACCATCTGATGATACACACACACACACACACACACACACACACACACACACACTAAACTGGCACTTTTGTTGAAAACCAAGTTACTACATATATGAATTTATTTCTGAATTTGAAGTTTAATTTGAATGATCTACTCAACTACTGACATGCAATAATAGTTTCTAAATATAGCTTTCTAGTATGTCTTGAAATCTGGAAGTATACATCCTTCAACTTTAGTCTTTGAGATTATGTTGGAATCATTTTATCAATTTGTAGAGTCTGATAGAATTCTTGGAATTTCATTTGACAATGTCAAATCTTATCCATATCGATATTGTCTTTAAAACGATAGGATTAGAATGTGTGTGTGTCTGTCTGTCTACCTATCTTATCCATCCACGTATTCATATCTTCTTTAATTTCTCTCAAATGATGGCTTCTTACTTATTTATTCACTTGTATCTCAGACTGGCTTCAGACTTGAGACATAGGTGAAGCTGGCCTTGAATTCTCCGTCTCCTGCTTCAATGTCTCGAGCGCTGACATTGCAGCTGTTCACAATCACAGCTTTTAAAGCAGTGTCGGGGCTCAAACCCAGGACTTTATGAATACTAGACAAGTACTCTACCAACCGAGATACACCCCTGGCCTAATTTTTTGAACACTTTTATGTAAAATATTAAGAGAGTGCAGGGAATTCCCACCTTTTTTTTTTTTTTGCAGTTTCCCCATCACAACTCAGATTCATATGCTGTGCCTGTCAAAATGAATGAACCAACATTAACATGCTGCTGTCATCTACCGTCCAGAATTTACTCAACGCTGACCTCAAGTTCTGAGATCTCATCCAGGACTCATGAGTCCTCATGTCTCCTCAAGAACCTCTTCACTCCCCTGTTGGAGGACTTCAAGAGCCTGGAGGAGCTGGGCAGACATTGTGGCAGAACGCCTTTCGGTGGAGACCTCTCAGATGCCTCCCTCGTGGTTCTGCAGGACATTCAGTGCGATAAGGTGCGGCTTTCATCGTGTCGAGGGCATGTGAAAGCAACACTACTAATTACTGTTAACTCTGACCTTGATCACCCGGTAAAGCGTTCCTCTCTAGGGAGACTTTCTTCTTACCCTTTCCATACCGTGTTCTTGGGGAGGATTCACTCTGCACAACCTTCCTGAGGAATCTGTATGTCACACACCTTCCAGGGTTTTATAACTACATAAACTATCTGGAAGTATGCATGAAGAATTGTCTCATCTTCCACTTACTGCCTCATTAATTTGATCATTTGTGTGGCTCAGTATGGACTCCCGTGTTTATAAAGTTTGAGTTACAGTCTACTACTAATTTACTGATCTTACTGTACTTACTGCAGCTTACGCCTGTAGGCACTGCTAAAGGTCACGTTGGCATACCTTCACCAACATGCTTTTCCATTTTGTTTTGGTGCTCCCTTTCGTTTTGTTTTAAGACAGAGTCATCTGGAACTCCTGATCCTCCTGCTGCTGCGTTCTCAGTGCTAGGATGAGAGGTGTGTGCCTTCCTGCCCAGCTTAGCATAGCACTGCTTGTCTTTTCAGTGCTGAGATAATTCTAGCTCATATGTTTCCTGCTTCCATTCTGGAATCTGCCATATTTCCAAAGAGCTCTGGCTCCTATTATTGGAGAATGCTTTAGAAACCCAAATTTCACCACCCCATGCTTTCCAGTATGAGAAGTTGCTATTCAAATAGGGCATCTTCCGAACTCCACTTTCCCCAATAACTCCTTGCCAGTATACAGAAATAAATGTAAACACACATTTGTTAATGTGGTTCACTTATTAGTCCTGAAGGTTTCTTGTTTAAGGTTTTCTACATAAACAGTCATATCATCTGCATAACAGAGTTAAACATTCCTCCTTTAGAGCCCCCTTTTTCTTGCCTCCTTCCATGTGCTGTCTTACAGAACTTTGATTGGACATAAAGCTGTTGAAGAATGGTAGCCATTGTCATTTCGCTACTAACATTTTGGGGAACAAACACATGGCATCTTACATTGGTTATGATTCTAGCTATCATCTTTTCATGGGTATTCTTTACCAACTTGAGGAAGTTCCCATCTATATCTCGTTTGCTGAGAGTATCATGAATGGGTATTTGTTTGTTTTTTTAAATGAGTTTCTTATCCTGAATCTATTAAAATGTTATTATTTTTCTCCTTTATTACTGTATGTAATTTGCACAAAGTAAAAATTACCCTTTTCGGTGGATAGCCCCATGTGTTTTAACAAAAACGGGCTTTTAAAATTGCTATAAAAATTAATTAATGGGTTCTAGGGAGAGAGAGAACTTAGTTTGTAAGTGCTTGCTACTCAAGCCTAAGAAACTTGAGTTCCATGGCCAATTCTCACAAAAAATAGCCAGGCCTGGTGGCCCAAACTTGTAGCTCTGAGATGGAGAGAAATCTGTGTGGCCTGCTGGCTGGCTCAAGGCCAATTAGAGACGCTGTCTAAAAACAAACAGCACATGTCCTTCCTCCCAGTTCTACGGTGTCCTCAGGCTTCAGGCCAGGCGTGACCTTGTTACCAGCATCTGCTCCTGTGTCTTTCACTAGTCCCCAGTGCCAGCCCTGCTCTCTTGCAGCTTCACTGTCAGAAGTTATACGGGATCACCTCCATGCCATCAAGGATGACTTCCAGATTGGGAGGTCGATATGCAGAACGTGCCTTGACTTATACTTTCTGCAGGAGTTTGCTTATTTATAACTTTAGAATATTTGAAGACAACACAGTAGAAATATGCATGCTACTCGCTGGGCTCCCTCCTTCTTGTCAGCCTTGTTTGACTTTATTCTTGTGGAAGTCATGCAGTATTCATTTGGGGTCACTGTGCCAATAATTTGCCTTCTGGATTCTTGGCCCTGTGTTTTCTTTGTGTGTACCTTTATTGCCCCATCCTATGAGTCCCATGACATTCAGCCCAGCTGTTGACAGGGGTGTGTCTCTGCTGCCACAGCAGCCTGAGGACCATGCAGACTGCAACATGAACTTTGAGAGGAGGTGGTCCCCACCATACACTGGCCTGAAATCTAAGGTAAAGACACAACTAGGGAGGTAGAGGCAGGGGGGATCCCACTGTACAAAAAAATCAGTTATAGAAGGAATCGACCATTTCCCTGTAAGCAAACTGCACCTGTGTATTCTGAAAAATGAGTAGCAATGTCAAACTGATGCAAATAAGGGGGGGTTAGACCTACAGCAAAACTTTTATGTGCTGTGGTGGTTTTGCTTTTTGTTTTTTAATAAAGCAAAAAACAAAAACAAAAACAAAAACCCAGGTTATAGAGCCTGAGGACACTTGAGGTTGGCGTAGCTTTCAAAACGCACGATGCAAGCACATACATAGTGCCCACATACACACAGGCCCATTCCATATGCCTTTAAGTTACCCATCTGCTGAGATGTCACAGACTTTAAAATACAAAAAATAGAAATACACCATATTCACCTAATATTTTTTGATAGATGAGGTTATGCCTGACTTCTTCATAAATGTTCTTATAAAAATACTATCTCTTTGTTCCTAGAAGTTAACATTTTGCCAATCTGCATTGGTTAATATTATATATAATGCAAAGAATAAAGGTCAGCAAAGATTAAGTGGAAGTAAGACAAAATAAATCCAAATGCTAAAAAACAAAACTATGTGTAAAAGAGAGTAGGAAGAACAGAGAAAGCTACTACCACTGGGCCATTATCGTCTAAACCTTAAACAACTCTGTTCTCACTTGGTCACATATATCCTAGGTTAAAGGCTTGTTTACAACCTACAAGTGATGGTACCTGTCTATAATTCCTGTGCTTGGTAAGTGGAGACCTGAGGGTTAGAAGTTCTAGTTCACCTTCAGCTACAGAGTAAGTGTGAGGCCAGCCTGGGCTACAAGTGACCTTAATCTTTAAAAAAAAAAAAAAAAGTTAGGTGTGGATCACACCCATAATCCCAGCACCTGGAAGACTGAAACAGGAAAGTTGGAAGTGTGAGGCCAGCCTGGACTATAACATGAGTTGCAGGCCTGAACTATGGTAAAACCCCACTTCAAAACCAGCAGCAAGAACCAGAGGCAGTGCCATAAAGCTGCATAGTCGTTGGATTCTTCTCCTTGAAAGAAACAAAAACAAAAACCACTCAACTTTTAAAACAGATAGAGAGGCAGCTCCAGGAAGTTCAAAGACCTTTGAGGATGCCCTTTCACTTAGTGTGACTCTTGGGTCCCAGGCTAAATGAAGAACAGAAGCTGTGCCTCAGATTTAACTGGAGTTTGAATGTTGTCAGTCAGTCCAACTGCTTAGATTTAGGTTAAGAGTGACAAGGCAACAGTGCCTCGAAAAATGTGACAAAGTTAGGAGCTTTGCTCGGTAAGAAGAAAAGAACAGAATGAACCGCAGTCATTACTTGGGGCTCAGTGGGTAAGCAGATATTAATCGTAAACAGGTAACTTCCAGTTTTACAGAGATTTGATCTTTCGGGGTTGCTATCTTATCTCATCTAGATGATCTCCTCCTCCTCCTCCTCCTCCTCCTCCTCCTCCTCCTCCTCCTCCTCCTCCTCCTCCTTTTCCTCCTTCCATCCCTACATTACTCTTTCTTTTTTGAGACAGGGTCTCACTTAGCCCAAGCTGAACTTGAATTCATATGTAGCTAATGACTGTTCCCTTCTGATTTTTCGCATCCACCTTCCTAACGCTAAGACTTCAGGCATGCACTCCGCACTTGGTTAGTGCTGGAACTACAGGTGTGCACTCCACCTCAGTTTGCGCAGCACTGGTGATGGAACCCAGTTTTGTGAATTTTTTTTTCGGAGCTGGGGACCAAACCCAGGGCCTTGCGCTTGCTAGGCAAGCACTCTACCACTGAGCTAAATCCCCAACCCCAGTTTTGTGCATTCTTGACAAGCACTCTGTTAGTAGCTGAGCTACATTTCCAGCCCCACTTTACACTCTCTTGAGTAATTGCTCTCAACTTTCTATGTCATCTCAGACTGACTGGCTTCCAGTTTGCATCATTTACTTCAGTAGCTCTCATGTTCCAAGCTGGCTTTGCCTAACTCATCTTGTGTTGCCATTTAAAGTCCAAATGCAAATGGATTTTTGTTTGAACACTTTACACCAAGGTGTTATATCCCCATCCCCTCCCTGAAAACTCAATGAAACAGGAAGGGTGAGATTGGGGTTGGAAAGGAGAGGACACAGAACAGAGGAGACAATACAGGAAGGGACAAAGAATATTAACATCCTTTTCAAAAGGTCATTTAGAAATCTACCACTGTAGAAGCTTCCTTAAATACACACACACACACACACACACACACACACACACACACACACACACAAAACACACAACACACAAAGTTAAAATTGAGTTACCCTACAATATGGTACCCCTTCTAGATATCACAGGTTATTAAAAAGCCCAGTGCCAGGAATGGATTACTTCTTTTGGAATTGCTGGCCTGTAAAGTCTCACATGGTCTTACAGACCTCCAAATGTTACAGGCTATTGCTAATGCTCCTGGTTACCCTAGACCTTGATGGTAAGACTGATGCCAAAGACATCACATAGTTTGAGTCATAGAACACAAGAAATCAAGCTGGTACTGACCCGAAGCTTCTTCACTACTGGCCACCTTCCACAGTGCTGAAGTTGCTATACAATCTACCAGAGGAGAAAAGAAATCATCTGTCAAATTTGGCTATGGACCCTGGAAGTAATAAAACTGGACTGACAAGAGTGCCTGCTGGTCATTTAAATAGCATGGGAGTAAGCAACGACCCTCTGGTTAAAGACCTGCTGCACAGTATGAAACACACACCCAACACTATTATTTGGAAAAAAACAAAACAAAACAAAAAAAACTATGGCTAGACATAGGTCCTAGAGGAGAACCTATTACTATTATTCTTCTAAATGAACATTTTAAACTGTGTCCTAATGACTTAGCATTAGTCTTATAGCATCTTACCTCATCAGAGAAAATTTTATTTGCAATAGATGGTGGTTAACAGGAACACTCAGAACTAGTCAAAGATACTGGAAATGAGACTGTGGAATGCTCAGCCCTAAGTGGAACACAACACAACACACACACACGCACACACACACTCTCTCTCTCTCTCAATATTCTGTCTCTCTCTCACACACACACACACACACACACACACTCTCTCTCAATACTCTTTGTCTCTCTGTCTGTCTCTCTCTGTCTCTGTCTCTCTCTGTCTCTCTCTGTCTCTGTCTCTGTCTCTGTCTCTGTCTCTCTCTCTCTCTCTCTCTCTCTCTCTCTCTCACACACACACACACACACACACACACACCTGCCCAAAGTTTAGGGGGTCACTGTGGAAGAAGAGACCTAAAAGGGTTAAGTGTCAGAGCAGGGCATGGATGACTACCAGAAAACTGTCTTCTAGATACAGGACACTAGCATATGAGTTCAGAGGCATGACAACACCTGTGCAAGCCCAAGATAGACCAAATCGCAGCATAGTGAGAGGTGTTGGGGACAGAATCCCAACCCTAGCTAAGGAGCTATCTGCAACAGCTAGCTGCTGGAAGGGAGAGTCAGTTTCCTCCAAGAGTGCAGTCCCTAATGAATTAACCGCACTCCAGTGGAAGACCACACATCCGAGAATATTTGGGCAGCACAAACTGGTCTCAATGGGTTTAAAGAAACAAAGAACAGAAAGTTGGATGGGTAGAAAAAGGGGTATGGATTTGAGAAGAGTTGGGAGGAATATTATCAAAGTATGTTAAACAAGATTCTCAAAGACATTCAGATTTTTATGTGTTTCAAGGCACAGCTTCGCACCGGGAATTTGCTTTGGGCAGCTTGTAGGCTCAGTTACTGCAGTTAGGTCTAGGTTTTGAAAGGGTACGTGGGCAACAAGAGTATATTGTCCCAGAAGGGTTGGCAAATGTGCCTTCATAGCACAGCTTGCACTGACCAAGTTTTTACACTCAAAAGACAGGGCTCTTTGAATAAAATTGGCTGAGGCAGTATTTTTTTTTTCTTCCTCCCAATGTCTCCTTTCCATGGAGTAGCTAGTTTGAAGCTCAGCTTTGTTTTTTGGTGCTATTTGATCTTGTCCTCATTGGCTTGCTGAGCGTTGTCAGTGTAAGAGTCTTCTAGGACACTGAGCATTCTGAGTTTGGTACACAACTTCATGGGATCCTTCCCTTTCCCTTTGAAGCTGGGCCTGTCCTAGGCTTTCCTTTTCTTGTTCTACACTGCGACTCATCCTCTTTATATATTCTAGTTGCTCCTGTGGAGTCCAAGACTGGCCTAAGTAACTGTGCACTTTGTCCCCTACCTGACTTACCAGTTCTTGTTGGACCGGACTTCTCTCATTTTTTAAACCTCCAATGTTGTTTTGTTTTTTCCCTCTAGTGGTGTTCCTCTGGGAAGAATGTTTCAGATGATTTTCAGTTTGTTATCTCCCTAGCTGTAACCACGGAATCTTTCCTTCGAGCTTTTTAAGGTTAAAATAAGCACTTGGCTACTTGGGTCATTAAGTATGAGGACAGGTGGCTTCTAAGTTCACAGGGTGTCGACTCCAAGATGACTCACCTGGAGGCTTCAGATAGCTTCCTGGTATACTGTACATTCCCCTCCTCAGAATCAATTATTTGGTTGAGAAGCGATCCTACATGTGATAATGGATCCTTAAAGAAAATTAATTTCTGTCTGAAAAGGAAATGTAGACTTCTGACTGCTGTCAAAAGGACCTGTAGTCCTGAATATATTTGGACTTGGATGGTGTGTGTGTGTGTGTGTGTGTGTGTGTGTGTGTGTGCACGAGCGTGCACACACACACCACGTGTGTTTTGTTTTGAGACAGGGTCTCACCATGTAGTCCTAGCTAGCCTACAAGACAAGGCTGGCCTCAAGCTCGCAGAGACCTATCTTCTGCCTTTCGAGTGCTGAGATAAAAGGCATGCACCACTATATCCAGTCTCCTTTATATCTACCTACACATTGTATTTTACATATTTTTGGGGGAAAGTAGAACTTTTATATATATTTTCTTCCAATTTCTAGCTCATTCTTTTATTTTACTCTAATGTCTATCAAATAAGGTTTTATTTTAAAACTCAGTATACCTGCTTAGCTATTTAAGACATTGATCTAAGAAAACTTTCTGCTTAATAACAAAAACATAAGGGCACTCCCTGCTTTGTCTGTGCACAGAGTAAGGGGCCAGTTAGCATGCCACAGTGCACATGCAGGACTGAGTCAGAAGATAATTGAGGGAGTTGGTCCTCTTTCCACTGCGTGGTCCGAGGGATCAGATCAAGCTTGTCATGAGGGGCCTGGTGTTAAATGCCTTTTCTTGTTGCCTTGCCTTTTCTCATTTTTGTGTGTCATATATGTGTAAATGTATGTATAGATGTGTGAGGCTGTTCACATGCTTAGAAGCCAGAGATATTGTGGCTCTCAACTTTCCTAATGCAGCAACCCTTTCACATAGATCCTCATGTTGTGGTGACTCCCAAGCAGCACACATTATGTCATAACTAATTTTGCTCCTGTTACGAATCATAATGTAGACGTCTGATATGCAGAACATCTGGTATGCAAAGCCCAAAGGGGTCAAGAGACTGAGGGCTGCTGATGTAGGATATTCCTTTGGGGCAAGGGCTCTTTTGGAGCTCAAACTTTTAGCGAGGCTGGCAGACAGCATCCCAGAAACCCTCAAGTCTCCAGGCTCCATTGCAGCAGTGTGATGGGTGTACAGGAGACCAAGCCCACCTTATTATCTGAGTGATGGGATCCAAATGTTGGTTGTGTAGCAACTATACTTAAACACTTTGCTATTTTTATAGAGACCTCTTTTTTTTTTTAATAGATGCCTCCTTTTCTTTTTTGAGTAAACAATGCTCAGACCAGACATACCATGTACTTATCCATTCACCTACTAAGGAAACCTTGGCTGCTTTCAAGTGTTGACGATTTCTAACAAAGCCTCTGTAAATCTCCAGATGGAGTTTTTGCAACATGTACTTTTTAAATTAATTGGCATAAACACTAAGGAAAGTGGTGGCTATGTCATATGGCAAGAATATGCTCAATTTTCAAAGAAACTACCAAACCAAAGTGACTATACCATCTTGCTTTCCCACAAGTGAATAAAATTCTTTTTGGGCCACATCCCTCAAGCATTTGGTGATTTCAGAGAGGGAGGGAGGTAAAGAGGAGGAGCAGGGAAGAGAAAAGCTACAATGTTTATGCAGTAAAGAAAGAGAAAACGATAATGTGCAGTGCATATGTAGGCTGTATAATTGCAGTCAATGAGAAGACGAGATTTGATCAAATTGTCATGCATTAAAATACCAAGGCAGAATTCTGACATTTAGACCTTGTTATCAGCCACAGGTTTCTGTGGCAATGCTCTACAAGGCAATTTCTGAGCCCTATACATGATACCCTTCTCCTACATACTTACAAGGTCTTACTTGAAATAACAAATGTCACCAAAGACACAAAACAAAGACATAACACAAGGAATTGCAAGCAAGAACAAGGTGGGAATTTTCAGCTACTGCTGAGTAATGGAAGTCACAATAAACTTGTTGTAATCTTAATTTTTTAAATCCAATATTAGAAAAAAAGAGGGCAACAGCTTGAACAGCCGCTAAAACATGTTGTAGAAGTGTCACCAGTAGTGGAAAGTCACAACCCAATACATTCTTCCTTTGTGGGGACCTCCACCCAGCCATAGCCAGGTCCTCAACTATACAGAAGAAAAGGATTTCAGGATGAATCAAAATCAGTAAGACTACAGAGACTAAAAGCTAATATATGGCTTAGACTCCAGGGCAGGCATCAAGAGTACACAGCCACTGGTGGTCACACACATGGTTCTGGCTGAGCTATCTTCCCCAAAGACTCAATTTACAAAGTTTAAAGATTCAGTAAAACTTAAATTTTAAGTAAAGTTTAAAAATTAAGGGGAAAGCACCATTGGCTAACTCAATTTTTCTTAAAGAACTTCCTTTACTTTGTAAGTAAATCGTGGGTCTTGTTTATTTCTGAGGTGTACTGGCTAGACTTATGGATAAGAGCTGAGAAGTGGCATGGCCACAAATGCTAGTCTTAAGTAAGCTGTTTTAGCACCCATACTGAAGATGTCTTTACAAACATAAGCACTATCTCTGTAGGCAGCTGTGTGTTAAACCTGCAGATTCTTGGCCAGGTTCCAGGATAAGAGTTTCTTTCCCTGTGCATGCATTTTGCTTTAATTTATTTCTACTTTACTTGAAAACCACAGTCAGTGTGGTGGTAGAATGTGAACTGTATTGATTTCTAATGAAACACAAAGAACACACACAAACAGATCAATGTGTACACAAATTTATTTCAAATGAACAAAGATTATTTATGAACCGGTCGAACTGCTTGAACCTCTCTGGATCTGAAGGCTTTCTAACTTGAGATTTTAAATTTTATTTGTTCAAACTGTTAAACTTACCTGGATCTTTTAATAATTCTGAGTTTTATTTGTTTGGCTTTGGGTGGAGTAAATTGCTTTACCCATAAACAACAGTTATGAAGATTAACTCAAGAAAGAATAAGGAGTCGAACCAGACAAAACTAAAAATTGGTAAAGAACCTAAAATCTCAAACACCTGAGTCTGAAGCCTTGATCACTATGTTAAACTCAGTAATGCAACCACCCCTTTTTAGTTAGCAGGGGCCCAGTTCTCAAAGCCAAGACTTGTATCATCCTGGGCTGTCATAGTTAGGATTTCCATGGCTTTGGAGAGACACCAGGACCCTAGCCAATTCTTATAAAGAGAAACATTTCATTGGGACTTGCTTACATTTCAGATTTAGTCCATAATCATCATGGTGAGAAGTATGGCAGCTCCCAGGTAGAGATGGTACTGCAGATGTGGCTGAGAGTTCTACATCCAGATTCACAGGCAGCAGGGAGACACATGCCGAGTGTAGCCTGAGCACTTGAAATCCAAAGTGCCCCCAACTCACACTCCCCAGTGGCACTTTGTCCAGTAAGACTTCACTCCTAATGCCATTCCTAAGCATCCAAATATGAGTCTTTCTGGGCCATTCTTATTCCAACTACCAAACAGACAGGATGTAGTCTTCACACTCCTCTCCGTGAAACCCCGATGGACCAAGACTAGATGTACCAGCTTGGTGTTTGCCTGCGTGTCCAATATGGCCCTTTTGCAAGTGTAACCTTTGCCTAAAGCCTAGCTATTGAATGCTCTGTTCTGTAGCTTCTGGGGTTTTTTCCTAGGTGGCCCCATACAAGGACCAAGTGATTATCAGGTCTCTAACAAAGCACAAGCCAATGCTGGGTTTTGAAAGAATATCTTTTCTGTTTGTTTTTTAAGAATACTTAGCTGCTCACATTAACTCATAAAGTCCCCCTTTAAGTTTGTTTTGTAACTGAACTTACACTGTAATTTTTCCATACTGTATATTTTCAATGAGTTTTGTATTATATCTATGTAGTTCAGCCTTTTTTTTTTTCTTGTAATGTCTCAATTTGCTACTTCTTTTGCTCTGTCCTTTCTGAAAATGGATTGCTCTGTAGCCCAGCTATCCTTGAACACATGACAATATCCCTACCTACATCTCTTGAATACCGGGGTTAACTGTTTAAGACACTATGCCCAATAATTTGTTTGTTTTAAAAGGCATGAATTTAGCTGGCTATGGTGGCTATAATCCTAGCACTCGAAGGGGAGAGTAGGATCACAAATACATAATTACACAGAGGATCTTACCTCAAAAGTAAAAACGAAGGCACTACTTTGTTGTGTATCATCCAAGATATATTCTAATTTCCTAAATGACTTCATTTGCTGTTACAATTTTTTAATTTTACATAACTGAGTATTTTGCTTGTATGTGTCCCACATGCATGCTTGGTGTCCAAATGCTAGAAGGTGGGGCCCTGAAACTGGAGTTAGATAGTTTTGAGTCTGTATGTAGTGCAGGGAATCAAACCTAAGCCCTGTTAAGGCAGCAAAAGCTTGTGACTGCTAAGCTATCCCTCCAGCCCTCATGTTATTTCATTTTCAACCCACGGAATTAGAACTCTAGCGCTTAAGTTTTAAATAGCTTGGGACTTTGCCGTTCTTTTCCTAGTTTGTTCATACCGTAAGAGATTATCATGGATTTTTTTTTTTTTTTTTTTTACTGGTACAGCTATGATGAATTCTGGCAAATACTTCAAGAATAAACGAGAGTATCAGGCTGCAGGCTGGGGGGGACAGCTGTTATTGGCGTGCCTGCCTCCCACGCAAGCAGGACCCAAGCTCAGACCTCCAGCATCCACATAGAGAGTGGTATGCTGGCATGTAGCTATCATGCCAGAGCTGGGAGGCAGAGACAGGAGATCCTTGGGGCTTGCTCGTCCAACCAGGTGAACCCAAGCTTCAGGTGCAATAACTGATTCTATCTTAAGAGTGTGGTAAGATACTGAGGACACCTGACATAGAAGTTGGCCACCACATGCACCCACACATGAAGATACACAAAGGAAGGGGTGTTCTGCTGAGTAAGTATGCGGTTCAGCAGAACGTGGTGACAGGAACCAGGAATCTCAACACCTGGTATAGGCAGAAGTAGGATGATCCGGAGCTCAAGGGTAGCATCAACTACTTAGTGAGTTCTATGTCAGTGTGGGCTACATGAGACTCTGTAAAGAGGTAGAGGAGTTGGCCCAGAGGCTAAAAGCGCTTGCTTCTCTTATAGAGGACCTACAATCAGTTCCTAACAACCACGTGAAAGATACAACCAGCTCTAACTCCAGTTCCCGGGGATCTGATGCTCTTTTATGGCTTCCTTGCACAAACGCACAAGAAAAACGTCATACAGAACACACATACACAAAGAAACAACACACACAGGAATAGTATTTAAACTAGGTTGGATGATAATTGCTCAAAATTTCTCCTTATCAGCTTTAGAAATGAGAATGAAAATTTTAAAATATTCTCCCCATTTTAAACTCCATAATGTATCAATAGAAAAAAAGGCATTTTATGCTAATCTTGACTAATTAGTTCACTTACCAACTGTCAAGAGCATTAATAGCCTTTATCCAACTACTCATTGAATTCTCCAAGTATCTTGCATAAGAAATTTTTGTATAAACACCTTGCTGAATTTTTTTTTCTCTTAGAAAAGTTAGAGCAACTTAAGGAAGGAAGGGCTTATTCTGGTTTTTATTTCCAGGGTATATGTCATCATTATCAGAGTAGGCATGGAGGCCAAATCAACCGCTGGCCACACTGCATCCGCAATCAGGAAAGGAAGGATGAGGAGCGAATGCCGTGCTCAGCCAGCTTGCTCCTTTGCCCTTGGTCTGGGGTCTCAGCCCTCAGAATGGACTAGCCAAATAATTCCTGAGAAATGCCTCTAGCGCTGTGACTTGTTTGCATAGAAATTCCAAAACCTATCTTTCATCCTACGCTCTGAGGAATTGAGCATATGAGTAAGGAAAAACAATTGGTGGTTTAAAGTCAAGTTCCTAAAGAAATTAAAGTAGAACCTGGTAAAAATAAAAATTAGTAAAATACAGTAAGTTTATTACATGAAAAATATAAATTGATATTGCATCACACTAATAAGCAGTTTAGAACGAGTTTACTTTTAAATTCTAGGTTCACATGAATACAACTGACATATACTTTCACACATTGGATCTGTTAATTTTATCAGATTTTGCTGCTTCACTACTTTATCAGTTCAGATGCATTCATAGCCCTCATGAAAGTAGAAAATAATGTGTGGGCTAACTTGAGGGCTAGGTAAATGAGCACCATTTATTACAACACAGACCTTATAATCCATTATCTGTTGGTCACTTCTCCAAGTTAAGAGTACAGCCTTTACAGTTGCTGAATTCGAACTGAATATTGTTACATGCGTTTCCATCCCATTCTCAAAAACGACAAGGCCCCCTGTGCTGGATAGCTTTATGTCAGCTTGATACAAGATATTGTCATGTGAGAAGAAGAATTCTAATTAAGAAAATACCTCAATAAGATAAGGCTGTAGGCAAGTCTGTAGGGCATTTTCTTAATTTGTGATTGAGGAGGGCTCAGCACATCGTAGATGGTGCCACCCCTGGGCTGGTTCCTAGGTTCTATAAGAAAGTAGGCTGAGCAAGCCAGGTGAAGCAAGTCAGTAAGCAGCACCCCTCCATGGTCTCTGTGCCAGCTCCTGCTTCGGGGTTCTTGCCCTGCCAAGTTTCTGTCCTGACTTCCTTTGACAAACCGTGATGTGGAAATGTAAGTCAAACCCTTTCCTTCCCCCAAGTTTCTTTGGTCATGGTGTTTCATCACAGCAATAGTAACCCTAATCAAGAAACAAAGATTCTATAAACCCCATTTTACACAAGGAACCAGAGTCACAGTAACTATCTTGGCAAAAATCCCAAGTGACAGAGGCATCCTTCAAACCCAGATAGGCTGGCACACAGTACACAGCATAGCAATATCATACACATATTCTGATTTATAGAACATACACTTTCAGCTTAGCCTTTGAGTGGGTCTCTGACTCTTGTGCCTGCTCTTGGAGTTCTTTTTCTCTTGGGTTGCTTTGTCTAACCACAATGTGATGGTCTTTGTTTTATATCATATTTTATTCTGCTATGTTTAGTTGTTATTGCATATGAGTTTGCTCTTCTAATGAGAGACAGAAAAGTAGATCCAGGGGTAAGGGAAGTGAGGAGAGAAAATAGAGAAAGTGAGGAGTAGAGGAGAAACTGTAATCAAGATATATACGAAAGTAATATTTTCAATAAACTAAAAGATTCAAAAAAGTTAACTCATAATGGATCAGTTGCAAATTTAAGATAAAATTAAAAAATTCTTTCAAGAAATACAATTAATTTCATTATTATACTACTCAGGGTTTCAACTGCTATGATAAACACCATGATCAAAAGCAACTTGGGGAAGAAAGGGCTTATTTCAGCCTACGGTACAGGATAAGAGTCCATCATAGAGGGTAGTCAGGACAGGCAATCAAGGGTAGAACCTGGACGCAGGAACAGCAGTAGAATCCACGAAGGAATTCTGTTTACTGACTTGCTATCAATGGTTTGCACAGCCTGCTTTCTTATGAAACCCAGAACTACCTGCCCAGGAGTGACACCACTCACAGTGGGCCAGGGTAGCCACCATAAATCATCAACCAAAAAAATGTTCAACAGACTTGCCTACAGATCAATCATACTGAGACTTTTTCTTCATTAATATTCCTTCATCCCAGGTAACACTGCCTTGTGTTAACACAAGAGTTAGCCAGCAAAACTACCTTGGATTTGGTAATGGAATCTTAACCATGAAACCAAAAGCATAAGCAGCATGGGAAAGAAATAAACTAGATCCTATCAAAATGTAAAACATGTATTTCAAGGGTATCAAGGAATTGAAAAGATACTCCTCAGACAGGAAAAAAATATATACATATTAAATAACAAACACAACTGGTACAATGCAGTAAGACAAATAGCCCAATAAAAATGTGGGCAATGGATCTGAATACACTTTCCCAAAGAATACATGCAACTGACTAGCTTATCAGACCTGAGTTCAATTCCCAGCATCCATGTAAAAAGCCAGATATGGTAGTGCGTGCTTGTAATTCCAGCACTGGAGAGGTGGCAGAAATGCGGGTAGTTTCTTAGGACTTTGCCAGCTGTCATTGACTAATCCTTGAGCCCTGGGTTCCAGTGGGAGACCTTGTATCAGAAAGGAGGGAGAGGGGAGGATGGGGGAGAGAAGACAAGAGGGTAAGAGAAAACAAGGTACACTGCTCCTATACTCTGGTCTCCACAGACATACACATATATCAACCCAGTAACACATGTGCACGATACTGTGTTCATGGATGAGCATAGCAACGCTATTCCTAACAGCAAGCATAGGAGATAGCTCAAATGTCTATGATGAGATTATAGGGAAACAAATGTGTATGTATGTGTGTATATGTGTGTGTGTGTGTGTGTATATATATATATATATATACATATATATATATATATAATTTTTTATAAGAAAAGAACAAAGCACATACACTTACTACAGCTTGGGTGATCCTTGAACACCTAGGCTAAACTAAAGTTGCCATTAATCACCACATATTCTGACTCAATGTACACAAAAATTTGAAACAGGCACCTAAGACAGGTTAACAAGTTGGTGCTAGAACTTGGTGAGGGTATGTATAGTGTGATGGAGAAATTAGGAAGGGTGGTGCTATTCAGTTTGGTGTCCTTTCAGCCTGTTGAATGACAACGTATCTATATCTTGTCTAATAATATCTAGGGTCATCAGGTTAAATTCTTGTTTCTATTTAAAGTTCTGAGTCTAAAAGTGGGTCAGTTTGCCAGCCTCAAGGCTAAAAATAAGTAAGTAAATAAATTTTACTTATACAAGCTACCTTCCCTCCAACTAACCACACTTTTGCTACCCACTCTAAATATGTTTGCCTTTTGGGTTATTTGGGTTTTTGTTGTTGTTGTTGGTTTGTTTTTTTGTTTTTGGCTTGTTTTGTTTGCACTTTCTTCTGGTAAATGTCTGCTGCTACATGAATATTCAACAAGTATTAAATTTCCATACTCAACCCAAGCCAAGTACAAATGGTTACCACTGTTTCTTCATTAGCAAATATGGTATACCAACCAAGCATGGCATACTGTTACTGTGGGATACAAGCAAAGCCACTGTGCTGTCACGGAGCTTGCAGTTTAGCAGAGGCTGACAGTAGCATAACCACTATTAGCAGAATATAAACAGGATAAAGATACTACGGGCTGGAGAGATGGCTCAGCGGTTAAGAGCACTGACTGCTCTTCCAGAGGTCATGAGTTTGATTCCCAGGAACCACATGGTGGCTCACAACCATCTGTAATGAGACCTGGTGCCCTCTTCTGGCCTGCAGTCACATATGCAGGCAGAATGCTGTACATAAAATAAATAAATATTTTTAAAAAATCTTAAAAAAAAAAAGATACTATAGAAGTGCTTACTGATATGATGAGGAAATAGGAGTGTAGCTCAGCGTTGGAGTGAAGGTTCAGAGGCCATGGGATTTAAATTTCTGCACTAGTGAGGGGGGAAAGAAACCCAAGGAAAATATCTAGCAAGGCCCCTGAACAGATGTTAAAAACCAATCAGTACTTAGATGCACGATATTAGACAAGTCATTTTGACTATCTCCCTATTTTTTTTTTTTGATTCTTTTTTTCGGAGCTGGGGACCGAACCCAGGGCCTTGTGCTTCCTAGGTAAGCGCTCTACCACTGAGCTAAATCCCCAGCCCCGTCCCTATTTTTAATGTAGAGAAAATGACATAAGTTTACAACAAATTGTTACAGTTCATTGTAGTTTGAAAAACTGTCTCTCATGCTCATCTATTTGAATGTTTAGCCTTCTGCCCTTGATGCTGGTGGGAAAGGTTACAGACTTTGAGGTGGAGCACTGTTGGAGAAAGAGCATTCATTGCCAGCTTTGAGGTTTCGTAGCCCTTGCCCTATTTCCTGTGCTCAGATGAAATGTCTCTGTGACTTTCTGGCCAAGATGACTGTATATATTTTGTAAATTTAAAGCAAAATAAATCCTTTCTTTCTTAGCTTGCTTTCTGTTGGAGGTATTTTAACAAAACAACAGAAAGGAACTAATATAGTATTCATAGGAAGCTCTTCAGTGTTATTTCACAAGGCCATTCAGTTATGCCTCCCCTCCTAGAGGCAGACTTTACAACAGCAGGTCAGCAACTACCTCTTGAGTAAAGAGAATAAAAAATACTAGTGAATAAACTGTGGGGCTGAAGGGCTCTGGGTGGTACTGCTTGGTACCATGAAGCAGGAAAGTGATTTCAGGAGAGAGGTAAAATGTAGCAAGGCTGGTTAAGGAGAGAAAGAATAGAGTAACAGAGAAAAGGCAAAATGGTTGGCAAGACAGTTTACACTGAACTGTCTCCATAAATGACTTGCACTGTGCCTGCCAACATCAGCAAACATAACCCTCCTGATGACAAGAGCAGGACAGAACCTTCAGTTACTGTGGTCACCATCTGAACCAGTCCTCGTCTGCAGTCCTACTCCCCTCTCCTAAACACCACAAATCAGCATCACCTTGAGAGGAAGGACTCTTTTCTTCAGTTAGTTTACATCAGACTCCCTAGGTCAGTATTCATTCACCCTGTGTGTCAGAAAGCATACCAGTATTCGTCTCATTGGCTGAGGGATAAGATACTAGGTTCTGATGGGCCTGTACCTGCTGGTTTTGTAAGTCATGATGCAGCTCCAACAGCAGCCAGCTACGACCAGTCGCCCACCAAGAGCAGCAGTCTCTGAGACTGTCCCCACAAGCTTCATCACAGTGCATGAAGTATACCCATAACGACTCAACAACCCACAGCCTCTAAATGGCTACTCCCCATTCCCACACTACCTGGATCCAGACCTACTAAAATCACTATCAGACTCAAATTAAATGGGCACTGATTTTTATTTTTAAGATGAAAATAATGTGGGAAATAAATTATGATTTTCCATAGAACTGGAGGCAAACTTGCAAGAAAAAAGTTACTAACGTACTTTTCTCCTTTTAAATAAGCAAAGGCAACTTAAAACTTTTATGAAAACCAACCTTACTTACAAAGACAAGCGCAACTAATGAATGTCTTTATTTGCAAAAGACAAAGGTGAGTATCCAGGACTGATTGAAGACACATTAGAAGTCAAAATAGGCTATCTAACTCCATTCAACATAACTGTTTAAAGTTCAACACCTTCCTTCAAACTCATTCCTACTACTCTAATGGAAGCGTGTTTGATATAAGGGTTATGACAGGCTGGATCACACTCATTACTCCTTACCTAAGCATCATGTGTGCATCAGTGTTCTAAAACAGACCTATCTCACTTGCCTTTACAATTGTCCTAGAACAGAGGCCAAGTATTGATACTTTCGAGGCAGAAAGGAGTCAGAAAGCTAGGTAGTAAAAGCCGTTGTCATGAGTGGAGTTCTGTGCAGCTACACTGCCTGGAATTAATAAAGCAAGGAAACCCTTCAGTGTCTATGTGGGTTGGGGGTGGGGATGCAAACCAGGTTGGCCAAGTGACTGTAAGCATTAGCCACCGCTCGCTGGGTGTAGATATCTCAGATAATGGGAGGTGGCTGCCATCTAAGTAACACCAAGATGACCTCTTTATTCTAGTCTATCTGGTTAAACAGATATCTGCATTACAGAGACTCTGCTTATCAGGATCTTCATAAAATGTGACATTGAGGAAAGAATGGCTTTGCAACAACCATGTAAATACAGAGCCAAGTGCAGAAAGAAAAGTACAGACCTTCAAAGATAGCTGCAAAGTAACCCCAATTTAATATTAAACACTTACATCTATTTCAAAGGCGTCAGTCATCTAAAGTGACTCTTTTGTAATTTCATGAACTGTTGACGAGCTCATTGACATATGTAGTACAACTACAAAAGCAGAGGCATGTTATGAGAGCTAAGGAAATAATGTCTACTCCAACCTTCAGTACTTAAAGGACTTCAGTGATCCTTTGAGACTCTACTGGGTAAACAGGCTGCACCACTTCTTTATGAACACACCATACCACAGAAGCCAGGTTATTTTTCTGGTTACATAGGCAACAGAAACTGCATCTGTACCTAAAGCAGCAACAACGTAACATCCTAGAGGAAGGAATCTTTATCTGGACTGGCTAAGGTCAAGCAAGCCAGGGGCCACAATGCAGTGCCCGCTGTGGTCACAGGGGCTGGCTTTGCTTCCCATATCTTTGATGTCTCTGAAGCCCTACCAAAAGGAAAGATCATTAAAACGAGGAGCTGAAGGCTGAGTAGGAACAGCGTGGACAACTGCATAGGCATTTATACAAAAGGTGCACAAAGGCCATGAAAGCTTGAGCCAGTACAATACAACCCCACCAATGCTGAAGTGGGGACCATGTCCCTGGAGCAGAAGTAGAATCATTATGTTAAAACACATTTGAGAAGTTAAGAGTAGCCACTTTAAAAAAAAAAAAAGCTTTAAGTCGATATAACAAAGGCAGAGAACACTAGGCATCAGGAAAATTAACTAAATTCTAGAAAACTAAAAATTAAGGAACCTAAAGGAAGCAAGTGATAAGTGCACCTGGCATAGCGACGTGAGTGGTGTGTTTTAAAGGCAGCATCAAGTGGGACTTTGGGCACTTGTCCTCATTTCATTTCAAATATAATCTCGTGTGTGTGTGTGTGTGTGTGTGTGTTTTCACAAAAGACGTTTAGGAAAGTGAGATCTAATACTTCCTTCTATCATTTACCACTGACTTTTTTCTTTAAACTTGAAAGTCACTGCTGAAATTGAAATTACATTGGTAAGGATTATGATCAGAGACCTTAAATATAATTTGTGTATCAGTGCCATTAAAATGTGAAGAGTTCCAACCAAGACAGTATACTGTATTATCCTATAAAATATATGAAATCAGTTAAATTCTTAGGAGGAAATCAGTTATTTCCACCTCTCCTAAGTATGTTCTGGTGTTTCCCAACATTAAATATTTCTGAATATTGTAAAGAAAACCGTACCAGTATTCTAGCCACATCTTAACTCAAGCACATTTTACTCAAAGGGTTGACTTTCCGGAAAAAAAAAAGTCTCAAATCTGTAGAAAATTCTACAAGAATGTACAGTAACCCAAAATAACACTTTATATCAGAACAAAATCTGGGCAGTATTCTTGAACATAATCATTATAAAGGGCAACCAAATCCACATTTCACTCGGCACACATCAGCAAACATCAAAGCGTGGACGACAAGAGGGAAATGCACAGCACAAAGATCATTTGCTTTGATGGGATCATGAAGAACAGAAAACCTGAAGAAGAAAAGTAGAACCCAAATTCTGGCCAGTTATTCAAACTTCATTACTTCAACAAAATAGAACAGATCTCCATAGAAAGTATTCACTCAGGAAACAAGACTTCTCCCAGCTATCCTTCCTTCATACTGGATTAAACAGAAGTTGCTGTTAGTCTATATCAGTGATTACATCTTTAATTAGAAAAGTTTAACTATTTACATAACTTTATTGCTGTTTATTGTAACAAAAGGTTGCCTGGTGTGTAGACTCCATCCACAGTGTAGGACCTGAAGTCAACCGCTCCAAAGACAGTCGCTTGGATGAACCGTATCCAATGCTCACCGTATCCAATGCTCACCGTATCCGATGCTCATGGACAGCGTGAGGAGAGTCCTCCTGGCATGTCATCTGGTTCCTGCTGGAGTCATCCATGTTCATCTCTCAGAAAGCAAAGGATCCATTTGACATTTCAATAAATATTAAGTTGCAAAAATTAGCTTCCATGGACTAGACATCCAAGAAAGAGTTTTGATGAATGATTCCCAGAATCAAGTATGTCCGCCTTTAGTCCAAAGAGATGACGTCAGGAATGTTACTCCCACTGCTGGTTATGACCCCTGTCTCACTCCTGCTGCTGGATGAACTAACGTGAGTACTGCTTTCATGGGGGCTGGTGGTGGTGACAGACGTACTGCTTGCTGTTAAGGGTGAGGTGAGACTATCCAAAAACATAGGAGGACAGTACTGCTTGAAACAAACAATGATGCTGATGAGGAAGAGGCTACACTGGTTTTAAATAAAGAGACTAGAAATTGTTAGATATGCACAGCCAAAAGTTAAACCCTGGTAGGATTTAAAATTAGCAGATTTCCTATTTAAGTGGAAGACAGAATGGACTTAGACATTTTACATTCTTTGCTGAATAACACACATCTTAATTGTCTTAAATGTGTGGAACTTGTTTATTGACCATATACACAAGGAAAATGTCAAAAATAACTGAAATAATTTAATGTTAAATACTGATCCCACCCACAAATTATGACTCAAGTTAACCTCAAAAACTACTTAATAATTGAAACAAAATTAAGTGATTTTTCAAATTTAGACTCAAACAGACCCTTTGTGAGCAATAATAAGAGTAACAAGCTGAAAGATAGCATTAGATTCCTCTGGAAACAAATACACAACACTTAGAATAATGTCAACATTCATTCTGAATTGGAGGGCATAAGGCAGGTAATTATTATGGGATTTTCAGAGACTATCATAAACACAAATTTAGTATTTTTTATAATGTTTCTTAACATCCCTCTCCAAATATTTTTATTTTAAGTCTCCTTCCATCTGGGTGATTCACATACAAATAGAAACCTGAGTGTGGTAATCTAACAATGATAAGGCATTAATCTAAGAGCTAAATGGAATTTTATCTTTCACTATAGGATGTTATACATGACACAAGTGCACTGACTTTAGCACATGTACTATCTCGTGGTACTAAATGTATTCAGTTAGACCTCAGGGAAAAAAACCAGTAGGGACACCTAATGTTATCTATCCTACAATCTCATTTAGACTCTTCGTAGAGCCAATGAACTACGGACTGTAATTAAAATCTGAGCTGCTCACATTACATGGTTTCCAGGGTGCATTAAAAGAAGAAAAGGATTGAGTTGCCTTTTTATTGATAGGTTGACTTTTGTTTTTTGTTTTTTTTTTTAAAGACGGGTCTCACCATGTAACCCTGGCTGTCCTGGAAGGCACTGTGTAGACCAATCTGACCTTGAACTCACAGAGATCTGCCTGCCTCTGCCTCCAAGTGCTGGGATTAAAGGTTCGATCCACTATGTCCAACTGAGGCTGACTTTCAACAAATAAAGTTTCTGGGTTTTTGGACCAGTTAATGCTACACATAAAGAAATTCAACAGATATTCATAAGAAGTTCTGACAGTGAAATTGTCAAATGTTAAAACATTTTTCTCTAAAATCAAGTCAACTATAGCAAAACTGAGGAAGGCCTAGATAATTACATTTTCATCTGCTACCATCCATGCTTGGTTTTGCCTGTGACAGAGCATTAATCTATAAAAATGCTAAGTGTTGCTAATGGACCCCGTGCTGAGACTTAGACTTGGGTTGCCGCCATTTACTTTTTACTCTAGATTCCTTGGGTATACATCTGTACAATTCTAGTAGGGATTACAGGGCAATGTGAAGATGCAGAGGAGAAACCTATGGATTCTACAGTTAACAGAAGGGACCATTCTTACCCTCCTACCAAGTTACCAAATAAATCAGCCTCCCTCTAAGCATGTTAAATAAAACTATAAAATAAAAACCATGGGGTCCAAGGTTTTTTTTTTTTTCTTTCAAAGCACTGTTCACATTAAAGTATTCTCTTAAGCTTGAATTGCTTAACATTCTAGAAAAATATGTCCCTCCCCTGTAAAGAGGACTTCACTCATAGAGCAAAGTCAAGTTAAGGTGAGAAGAAAATGCTTAGTCCGCACAGATCTTGGGCTCAAATGTCCTGTGCTGTCTGTGAGTCATCGATACTGACATAAGAGGCTCCCACTGACCCTGTGGTCAGTCAGTTCTGAAGCTGATGAGACAGGGCAGTTATTCCCCCTCTCCCTAGGTGCCACATCTGTGCCTCAAGTACTTTCTTTTGTTGTTCCACCTTGCCCCTGTCGCTTTCTGGGTTTGCCTCTGCTGTTAAAGACTATCACGAAATCCATGCTCATCACGCAGAACTTGGGGATACGCCTAGAATTTCTTTTCTTTGATTGAAAACAGCAATACTGCAACCTTCACTTGAAGCCTTTTCAAAGTCTGACTCTGACTGTCTTTCAAACAATGATCCAATCTCAGTCAGTGATCCAAACTGGACGAGCTTTAGTTGATGGTTTTATGTAAATGGTTTAGTGTGTAAATCTTAGCTTCTATGCACTTAATAAAGTATTGCTTTCACTCATTCTAATCACTCAAATATTTGTAAGAAACACCAACTGATTGTATCCGTGAACAGAAAGTTCAGTAATAAGAATGATAAACAAGTGACGTGACTCCTGCCAATAAAACTGTGGTGTTTACACAGCACTTCCTTTCTCGCCGCATGGGAGTTTACTGTCCTGATTTTATGCAACTGGTCATTTTTAGTTAGTGTGACATAATCAATAATCAAATACAAATTAGTTGCTTAAATTCAGGATACATACCTGGGGATCAACTGGAATAAGGGAAAGAAAATCCAAACCTAAAACAAAAATGCTTTGTTAATAGTTGTCTCATATTTTGGAGACAAGAAATTATTTCCCAAGATCATTCTGCATTTATAAGCCAAGAAACATGTGTAGTAAATGTTCGTTTCTCTGCCACAGTGAAGTTCTATAATCATAGCTGGTTACATTTAATGCATCTAAAACCCAAAGATGGATAAATTTTTTTGACCAAACAACTGAGAAAAACTGCTTTCCAGCAACTCAGAAGCAGCAGGCCGAAAGTTTTCAGAGTCAGACTATTAACCCAAATCTTTTTCTTATATCACTTAGAGTAAAAAGCAGCAAAAATCATAATTATCTTTGGACCATTAAGAAAACAACATACTTAGGTTCTTAAGATACTTTATATTTATTTTAAAGAAATACACATCCATCTAAAAATGCCAATTCTTTAACAGATATTTACTACATCAGGAGCTAGCTGTCTGCCCATTCCCACATCAAAGAGCTCTACAGAGCTCTGCACAAAGCAAGCGCTTGGGAACCGCCATTCACCAATGAGCTACTTTTATAGTTAATAGGTTCTCAGCTACTACAATGGCCTAAACAAAGAAACTCAGATTCTACACCTACATTTTGAAAATAGAAATGTGAAAAAGATTTTCTTCAAGTTAAGTACTCAAGTAACAATAAGGTATACTAAAAACCTCACATCTGAAAAGTCTAGCAAAAATCTTCAAAGTCAACTTCTAAAGACTTCCCTGTGTGATCAAATGATTTTAAATCATTTTAAGACATTAAAAAAAGAACCAAATCCTGAGTACAGGCCATTAAACTAGGGCGATGATGCCCAGCACACGGGATGCAGAGACAGGCAGATCTCGCTGAGTTCCAGGCTAGCCAGGGCTACACAGTGGGATCATCCTGTTGACAAACAAACCAAAAGGCCAAAGTCTGTTTGATCCCCAAAATGTTCATGGTTTCATGCCTGGAACAACCTTATACCTAACACGGATGCTTCTCTTCTCTTTCCAGTGCTTGGCTGGCTTGGTTGGTTTTCGTTTTCTTGAGATAGGTTACTCTGCGTAGCCCTGGCCTGTGTGTCCTGGAACCTACTCTAGACCACGCTGGCCTCAACCCAGAGATCCACATACCTCTGTCTCCCAAGCGCTGGGACTAAAGGCGTGCACCATCACTGCCCTGCTCCCATGAGCTTTTATATGCTGCCATTTAATATAGCAACCACGTGGAGTCAAAGTCTAATACTTTATCACTATGAAAATAGAGATTAGTAAGAAAGATAATGGGCACATTCAATAAAAACTATAAATAATTTAACTAAAAAATTTAAAGTATCATTATTTCCTTATTTACAAATGAGTGTATTTTAAGCTCTTATCATCATACAAACTATAACCCCCGCGATTTGGGAGGAATGACTGAAAGTTTCTAAAGACTTGTTGGTATAATCTGTTCTAGCTACATGATTTAGCAGTTTAATCTGATGAACGAAGTAAGTTATAATCCACTGCTGCAATGTTTACCATTAAAATGATAACCAGAAGGTAACATTTAAATGAGGACAACACTTTAAGTTATTCAATCAGTCTGCCTGCTTTAAATAGCAATTCAAACCTGTTCTAGTCAAAAGTTCCATCACGGATGAAGACATCGAGATTTATTGGAATATCATTTAATGAACTGGGTTGATTTTATTGATTGTTGTTTCGCCCTAAGTGATTTAACTTTTTTTGTTCATTTTTACAAAGAGCTTCTACTTTTTAAAGACATTTTTAGTATGCATGCGTGTGTGTGTGCACTCAGTGCACATGTGTACAGATACCCACAGTTGTCAGAGAGGAGACTGAATCCCACAGAGCTGCAGTTAAAGATGCTGGTGAGCTGTCATGTGGTTCCATAAAATGAACTCAGTCCTCTGCAGGAACAGCCAATGCTCTTAACTAGGAAGTCATCTCATAGAGTCAGCTCCTGCTTTTTAATAGTTTTTGTTGTTGGTTTGGTTTGATTTTGTCAGGCAGGGTTTTACTCCATAGCACAGGCTGACACACTGAACTCACAGACCTCCTGCCCCTGCTTCCTAAGTACAGGGCTCATATGCAGAAGTCACCATGTCTAGCTCACCATATATAATGTTACTCATTCTATTTTAAGAATAAACTAAATAAAAGCTAAAGAAAGCATTACCATTTCAGACGCTGTGCCACAGATTCAAACAACTCATTTGAGAGTGCTGATTCGTCCCCAATGTCCAACTGCTGCCACGTCATGTAAGTTTGATAAAATATGCCAACTGCACTCTATTATTACAGAATGTACACTGAGGGCCAAGGTCTTCCAATATTAGCTATTCCAACCCAACTTTGCAGATGTACTGTGACTCTCTTTGCCAGACAACTCATGTGTCCCAGCAAACATAAAATCTATTTAGAAAAGTTTTACTTGTTTTTGATCTATTTGGTTTGATATCTTGCCCACGGATAACTACACATACTACTAACTACACAATGTCCTATTTAAGATGTATAAACATTTTTCTAAAGATTGGTTGTAATATTAGATTGTCTTTCCAGCACCTCACAAAATCCAAACAACTTAAATGTGACTATTCCTCAATAAAAAACATTTCCATGTGTTTCAAAGTCATTCCTAATCAAAGAGCAGACCACCACCACCATTTTGCCATTTAAGTACACTATTTTGCTATGAAATAGTTTCATCAATAATAAAATTTTACTCCCTTGCTGTTAGCAAAATTATTTTCTGTTTCAACTGTGACAGCATATTGATAGGAGTTATTCTGGCCCTCTAGTATTTCAATTAAAAATGCACTGACTTTTTCACTTAAAAAAAAAAAGATGCTATTAGAAATCTAATAATGTTTAATAAACATTAATTAAGCTGTAACTTTTTAAATTCTAGATGCTAATGGACTGACTGTTTGCTTTTCATCCCCTTATTGGCAACCACACACTGTTTCCTCACTTGAGCCATAAACTTCACAGAGCATAAATGCTATGTAGTTAAGAGTGTAAAGGTTTTAGCACTTTGAAATTTTAATCATACAACTTTTAAGCACCATTCACACCTGACAATATGGCACTAACAGTAATAAGGCAGACATATTTTTTTCTTGAAAGAATCAAGCTCTTTTCCACTCCATAAATACAAATTATGTTTTATTTTGCATTCACTGTTGCACAGTATCAGAAGATGTTCCAAGCTGCACTTCGTTATTAATATCATTTCTTCTTTGTTCTCCTGCAGATTCAGAAGATTCAGATTTATGATGTTTAAAAAGAATGTTAGAATCTATGAAAAGTGTCTTCTCTCCATTCTTGGTATTCTACTTCAAGTTTTACTCTAAAACTATTAGAATTTATCAATTCTAAAACTGCACATTATGACTACTTACATAAAGATTATATACCCAATCACTAATGATCAAAAAGTGCATGACAATAAAACAGAAGTAAACATCAAACTTCTTAGGTATCTAATTGCTATGTAAGTTTTAATATCTAGTAATTTTTTATGAGTAAAACTGGCTCTATTCTATTTATCAACTACTAAAAGTTTTTTAATATTTAAACAATCAGAATATTGGTTTATATTGACCATTTATTACCATAAACATGAGCATGATTTCTATAAGCTTAAATTAACTTTATAAAACACAAAGTTCAAGCACATTTAAGACACACAACACACAAAAAGAATGATATAAAACAAAAAAAAAAAAAACAAAATCCCTTTCATTTATACTCTAAATCAGAATATGCATTCTCCTAAATTAAAAAAGTCAGATTCTCATAGTTTGAATACTTAATAGGACTAATGACTCAGTCTTTTTTTCCTCAGTTACTGCTAAATAATCACTTTGGTAAAAAGAAATGCTCGCTATCTTTTTCCCAAGACTTTTAACTGACAGTCCTAAGTAAATCCTTTAGAAATATTTATTTCTAACACATATGAAGATGATGATCACTTACTCAACAACTTAGACAAGGTTATAACACATGACTATTGAGAACTGTGCCCTGAGACAATGAGCTCTGGCTTCTATCCCTTAGTAGAATCCTTGCATACAATGAATATGTGATGAATGTTCTGACTGGTGTTAGTTGGTGTCACAAAGAAGGTGAAAAATACAAAATCACAAATCATACCTGAAACAAACATATGCTACTCTTAAGTGTGTGTGTGTGTGTGTGTGTGTGTGTGTGTGTGTGTTTTAAGACATTTTCAGTGGGTATTATTTTTAGTCTACTCTTTTCCACTACATTTTATTCAAATAAAACTAAATTCAAGAGGCAAGACTATATAGGGATAGATAATATAATTAACAATTACTTTTAAAAGAATATAGTTTATTCAAAGCATAAGCACTGTGCTTATGATCTTAATTAAGGGCAGGAATAAAAGTAAGCTGTAGATCAAAATCAACTTCCAGAAAACAGGAGGGCAATGTATTAAGTTAAGAATACAAGATGTACTGGTTCCCACATTGCTCAGATTTGGATTGACAAAAAATATGAAAAGAAAACAGGAAGACTTCTGAAGAAACTGTCCCATAGCAGTGAAGCTTCCAGAAAAGCCTAAGTGCAAATTTTCTACAATTCAATCTCCTATTATCAGAATCTGTAATTCTCACTTATTAAAATTAAAACAACAGAACATGGAATGCTAAGACAGTAATACTTCTATATGAAGCCTGGAAATTTCTTTCAGCATTTGCATTCAAAATTAAATACATTTGTTCTAATGATTAAGATTAAAAAGAGTGCAACTAAAACAAACACAGTACTCACGTACCTGGCAAATCTGATGACATGCTCGACACTGGCGTGTGGTGGAATGGTACTGAGTAGTCTGTTAATGAAGGTGGAATAGCAGCAGGATCAACTGAAGTCACACTGGGCACCCTTACAGAAGATGGCTGATACATGAGAACCCTGTTTTAAATAGTATGGGAAATTACAAATAGTCTGGCTGTTAGTTCACAGGAGAGAAGAGCTGAACCACTGGGCATTCTCAGATGTATGGTCAGTAAGTCTCAGTACAAGTGTATGGCAGCCACTCACTATGCAACCTCTAGATCTACTCTAATCTTCCCTAACAGCCTTTATTCTAACATGAATGCATCTGGTTTTTCAACACTAGCTGTTGGCATAGACAGAAGCAAGGTAGAATTAAAATATACGTAAAGCAGCAGTTTCCAACCTCTGGGTCGTGACACTTTCACAAGGGTCACATATCCAGACATCCTGCATATTAGGCACTTAATATAATTCATAACAGTAGTAAAACTACAGTTACAAAGTAACAACAAAAACAATTTTACAGTTGGGGGTTACCACAATGTGAGGAATTGTATTAAAGGGTCACAGCATTAGCAAGCTTGGGAACCACTGCTATAAAGGAATACTTTAATCCACAAATAAAATTATACATTATTTATATTTTATGCTAATGTACACATAGTGTGTGTGCAAACATAAGCACACACATATATGGATAATAATAATTTATGTATAAAGAAATTTGAGGCTTAAAAAGAGGGCTGTTACTGCTGGGGACGATGGTACATGCTTTTAATCCCAGCATTTCCTAACAGCATGATTTACATGCATTCCACAGCAGTCAGGACTACATAGTGAGATTCTGTCGAAAGAAAGAAAGAAAAGGAAAGAAAAAGAAAGAAAGAGAGAGAAAGAGAGAGAAAGAGAGAAAGGAAGGAAGGAAGGAAGGAGGGAGGGAGGGAGGGAGGGGAAGGAAGGAAGGAAAGAAGAAAGAAAGAAAGAAAGAAAGAAAGAAAGAAAGAAAGAAGGAAGGAAGGAGGGAGCGAGGGAAGGAGGGAGGGAGGGAGGGAAGGAGGGAGGGAGGGAGGGGAGGAGGGAGGGAGGGAGGGAGGGTGGGTTGGTTGGTTTAAAATAAGAACACTTGTATGAAGCTGCTAACACCAACTCAGTCTCTTCGATTACAAATCCAATGTGAACTACAGAAATGATCTCAGCAAAACTAACCAATCCTAAAGCTAGTCGGTCTGGTGATACAACCATACAACCATGAATTAAGGCAAGATAACCAATCCCCGGGATTTAAAATCTTTACGGTATTCACAAATAACAATGCTAGCTACAGTGACATACTACCTACCCTTCTAAGGGGGCTTATACCTTTGAAATGGGCTAGTCATGCTACTACAAATACAGATCAAGCAGCACACAGCAAGGACCTTATGGTTTTATATAAAAATAATACATGAATACTATATAATTAAGACTATAATTCCAAGAAGCAACATAACTTAAACACTGACCATACGCTTGAAAGGCTAGGTTTAAAGAGAGGTTTCACACTCATGCTTATCTGACTTTTTTCTTAGCTTAGGGAAACAACTAGAACTTTGCAACAAATATTTGCGGGTATTCAAGGAACATTATGAACTGCTTACATTGGGAATGAATATCTTAGCGACAAGTAATGAAATACAGAAAGAGAGCAAAATATTTAAATTAGCACCCCACAGCTGCCAATCAATACCAAGCTCAAAGAGACCAACACTGAAGAAAACCAGTATGAGGATGAAGACAGCACAATTCCCTGGGCCAGGGATGTACCACAGTAGGTAGAGTGCCTGCCTGGCAGGTATGAGGTCTTGGCTTCAACCCCAACACCACACAAAACTAGACTTGGTGAAAAAGTCTGTAATCCTAGCACTAGCAGCATCTGAAAGGCAAAGACATCAGAAAAGTTCAAGGTCAACTCTGTTCCAAACAAACAAAGGAAAGGGAGAGGGGGTTGGCTGGGGGGGGGGGGGGGGGTCATGGAGAAGGGAAAAAATAGGAAGAGGAAACCACAACTTCCTTAGAAGCTCCAAGAGCCATGGTGCCAAGGCAGTAACTAGGAAGGTAAACACGATGCAGACATCACTGCCACGCCTGAAGCACACTTCATCATGCCTGCACGGAATTCTTCAGTCTAAATTTAACAAACATTTCTATAATCTTGATTTAATGTCAAAGTCTTAAGTAATCAGAATCCAGTTAGACTCAAGAATCGTTCTAAACTTAGGTGTGTCACTCATTCTATGAAGACACTAAGACTGCCTGGCTGTTGCTCACAGCATTTGTGAGACGTAAGACCCTGGAAATGCAGAAACCAAGCTGTCCACAGTACACGCTGCCTGCACTGCCCACTAACGCAAGGCCAGAGCGTAAGTATTAAAGTCTGACCAAGGTCGGAGGATAGGAAATACACAAACCTGGTGTGCTGGTTAGTGTTTGTCCACATGACACAAACTAGGGTGACTTGGGGAGAGAGAAGCTCACCTAAGCTTCCATCACACTGTCCAGTGGGCCATTTTCTTCACTAGTGATTGCTATGGGATGGACAGGCCCACTGTGGGTAACACCTTCCCTGGGTGATCCTGGCTTCTACAAAAGCTGCTGCTCGTGGCTTATACCATGGACCTCATGCAGGAAGCACTGCTTCTCTGTGGATGGATGCTGCTTCAGTTCCTACCTTCTCTGTTCTGATTTTCTACAGTGGACTGTACTAGAGAACTGCAAGCTAAAACAAACCCTTGTCTTCCCAAGATACTTTTAATCATGGTGTTTTGTTACCAGGTACCATGTTATTGCAGTGATAGACCAGACCGGGCTACATGAGACATCTGGGCTGGAAAATCCATTGCTGAGAAATTACAGTGGTTAGGAACACACCAACACAACCGAGGAACACAAATCTGGGAGTATTTTCTTAGAATCAGCTCTTGTCTAGGGGGTTGAGACTACATCTCATGCTTGCAGTTGAACTTCCTAACCTATCCAGGTAGTACTGGAGGCAAAAAGGTGCCACTGAGAGCCGTCTGGCACCATGTAGCATGGGTAGCCAGGCTGTTGAAGGCACAGCACAATTGCAATGGAAAAGCCCAGCAGATGCTGGTACCAAGCAATAATGGTCAAGAACAGCCTGGATATGGAGCAGGGAGGTCTGAGTTTATGAAACAAGTTGTGTGTGCTGTAGAGGACAGAGCTGGAAAAGTGAAAGCCTTTAGCACCTTATCATGAATCTCAGACGTTTGACACTGAGACTGGCTTGTTTTGATTTGAATGTAACTATGCCCTAGTTATTCCCTGGGGTACATCTCTACAGTAACACCTAATTAATGTATACCTATTCCATTTCTCTGGTGGCAAAAAAAAAGACTGAGTTAAAATTTACAAAAATACGAAAGCCTGATGGGCACCCCTATTAGTAAATCATTACAATCTCATTAAAGATGGTGTGGAGAGCTTTTGAGGCCGATAGGCAGGAATTTGATATTGGGCCAGGACAAGGAAGTTAGCTCAGGCAGGAATCTGACTTGAGGCTAGAATAAAGAAGTAGGCTTCAGGCAAGAATCTGACGTTGAGCCAGGACAGGGAAGTTGGCTCAGGTATCTTGGTCATCCTGATGAGCCCTAGAAACAGTAATCACAGGACTTTGTTTATTGCCTTGCTTGTTCCTTAACCCAGAACTGACCTTATTACTTGCATGTAATTAAAATGGCATAAAAGCAGACTAGGGGAAAATAAACCCACCTCAGCCTCAGAACAGGCTGGGGTCATGCTACAATGTTGTCTAATTGTCTTTTTTCTTTTTAATCCTTGCTCCTGCACTGGAGAACCTGTTGACTGACTGAGCTGGCTTGGTCAAGACAGTTAATGTAAAGAATTCAGTGCTGATTAATTCCTATTGCTTGACTTCTGCAACTATCATTATAAATCCAACTTGTTAGCTAGGCAGGATAGACAGGCCTATAGTCCCAAGAGTAAAAAGTCATCCTTGGCTAGCGATATATCAAACAAATATATCAATATTTGAAATAAAACTGTGTACTATGTCCTGGAGAGATGGCTCAGCGGTTAAGAGCACTGGCTGCTCTTCCAGAGGTCCCGAGTTCAATTCCCAGCAACCACATGGTAGCTCACAACCATCTGTAATAAGATCTGATGCCCTCTTCTGGTGTGTCTGAAGACAGTGACAGTGTACTCGCATACATGAAATGAATAAATAAATCTTTATTTTAAAAAAAAAGACTATACTACATGAGACTCTGTATCAAAATACAAAAACAAAACCCAGGAGCAACATGTATTTATAGACATACATTAGAAATAAAAATGGGTATGTCACCTTCAAGGAATAGATGCTAAAATTTAATAAAATTAATTTTTTAATATTTAAAATGTGTTAATTCCTCATAGCATTCATATACACATACAAGTATATGTACATATTAAGCAAATGTACTTGTTCTAAATTTTCCTAAATTTATATTATGATATAAAAGTAAACTGCCAGAATGCTGCTATAGAGCAAGCACTAGAATTTTAGGTCATGTTTTATACCAGAGATAATAGAAATCATACGTGGTTTAGATCTAGGTGTCTGAAAATGAGTCATCAACAACCACAGAGCAGCCAGCCATTAGGCTCTTAAAAGCTGAGAAGGAGCCAATAGAAAGTTAGTTTAAAAGTTCTCTACATGCTTATATGGTGTAAGTTTCTTCAGACAGGAGTTATAAAGATGCACTAAAGGGCTCTGGTCAGATTATTAGCAAAATGGTGACAGTAATTCTCTCTACATGGGAAGTGTTTCACTTGCTTCTTGGTTCTCTGAAAAAATATTTATAATTTTTACTAAAACTAAGATATACCTCTTAAAACTAAATGGCTCATGTAATTCTTGTTGTCTAAGTTACAGGAAATTTTCTGATTTCTCATTCTTTATTCTTATTTGTTTATGTTCCCTAAAAACAACAGTTAAAAATCTAAAACTTCCAGACACTGTGATATAAGTAAAATAAATGATGAGAAAGAAAACACTAAAAGCAGAAGAGCAGGCAGGGAACAAGGTGTCAACCCAGCAGAAGCTGACACCATGGCATTCTGACAGATGGCATCTACTCTGACTTAACAGAAAAAGATTTAAAAATGTTAAGGGATTACTTCAAGTGTTTGAGTGTGCTGCTTGCATTTACATATACCGCACACCTGCTGGTGCCCATGGGGGTCAGAAGAGGCCATCACGATAGCTGGAAGTGGAGCTGTGGACAGTGTGAGAACAGAACCCAGGTCCTCTGTAACAGCAATAAGGGACTCTAAACCACTAAGTCATTTCCTCCAGCTCTAAGAAAATGAGATTTTTAACACAAAACATCAAACAGTGGTCAGTAAGTTTTCCCATTTATCTTTCTTCTATTGGTCCAAACTTTGTTAAATGTCATACAAAGAAGAAAAAAAATCGAGCCAGTTAATATTTTAAGAATCAGAATAATTGTGACTGTCCCTTTCCTTGGCTTAATTAATACCATCAGTCCTGACACCCAATCATCCATCACACTCTAAGCTCCACTACTCACTTTCCTGCTTATTCCTTTGGACTGTACCACAGGCATTCCGCAATCATAAGCACTGGCTAAAATATTACGTACAGTCACATACCCTCAATGGGACAAAAGTGATATGGTATGAATGCAAGACACCATGCTTCTGATGTAGTCTAATTCAAACTTGTTTTAAGCAGTGAGCCCATTACCATTTAGTAAATTCAGACGTTTAAAAGACATTAAGATTTCTGTCAGGAGACATTTATTGAATACTTTCAAAGCATCAATTAGGATAACTAGATAGTTGTCCTTATAGCAAAATCATTTTATCAATGTAGTTTCCAATACTAAAGAACTTGCAGAATGAAGTCTACTTAGCTGTACTGAATGTCACTTTATTAATAACTGCTAACCTCCTAAAACTGATCTTCGGATTCCCATTTATATCTCTATAATATTCATTTTGTTTGTTGTGCAAATGTGATTCAGGTATGAAAGATTATTTCAACTTTATGGAAACAGCCAAGTGCTAAAATTTATGAAGGCTTTCAGAATAAAAACCTTCAAGTATTCTTGATATCATTACAATTTCCACCTTATACTTAGCAGTGTTAAGTGTTTTCTTTTCAATCTAGATGAAGTTTTAATATCGATCTTCTTAGTATGTAACTAAAGTATAACCTCTTTAGTCTTCTGCGTGCTACAGTCATTTTGAACTTTTGTCACATAATCTATGTGCTACTCCTCCCCTTTTATCTCAAACTCATGGATGGGTTAACAGAGAGTGAAGGACACTCTTTGTAGTATGACAGACTCTAAGACTGTATACAGTTACTTCAGTTGGAGTCAGCATCACTGTGTAATTCTCAGCCACACAGGAAATGAAATGAAATGAAATGAAATGAAAGTTGAGACCTGCGACTCAATTTTCCTCATGTTCTAAAACGGTTCCTGGAACTATGGGTAATGTCCCCAATGGATTAACAGAAAAAGGTTCTGAGTAACAACTGAAATTTAATTTGTGATTGAACGCATAATAAATTCAAGGTGTTTCTGGCAACACTAAGCCACAACACTGCATCTGGTGACTTCATTTAAACCTTAGATCTTAACAGACCTGTGCACATTTTGCAATGCACATGTAGTTACACTATGCTAACTGATGCCACCTTAAATACCTTGGCTCAAATTCATCCCTATTGTGACCTGCCATGTATGTTTCTACTGTACATATGTACTAAGAATAAAGTATTTAATTAAGGCACTATTATATAGTATTTAATTATAGCACTATTCTTCAGTATGTAAGTATCAAATTAAAACATCTTTGAGTAGTACTGCATTACAATGTTTGGCTTCAAATATTTCTTTTAGAGTTGTTCATTTTAGGTTGCTCATTTTTAAAAAAAAAATCAATAAATGAATGTTAGAGTAAGATTAGGGAAAAATTCCCTACAATTTCTGGTATTCTTTAACATACTTATATAATTTTGTACTACATATTTATGTAAATGGGTATTTTAGCACTAATATGTTCTATATCCAGCAACATCAAACTTTTATCCAAATTCAGTGTGTGTGTGTGGGCGGGGGGGGGGGGGGCAGAAGTGGTCATCAGGGCATGTTCTCAATCACCATCTATCTTAATTTTTAAGACAGGCTCTATCACTGAACCTGGAGCTCGCTGCTTCCTTCCGCTAGACTAGATGGTACCAAGCCTCTGCGATCTGCCTGTCTACTCCTCCAGAATCACCACTGGGGTCATAAATGCACAGGTCAGACTTTTATATGGGTGGTGAGGACCTAAATTCAGATGCTACACCCTCTTGTAGGGAAATCACTTTACTCACTGAGCCATCTCCTTAGACACCCACTTAATCCTTTTATGTAAAAATAGGCACAACTATTTCATTAGAATGCAGTATTTCCACTTTTAATAAGTAAAGCTGTCTGGTGTAATAAAACACTGCTTCTAAAAGCTTATGATTTGTTATCAGTAAATGTCCAATTTGTATACTTAGTTCATATTCCTGGGATCACACAAAAATTTCTCAGACAAAAACTGATTAGAAAAGGTTTGAAACTCTCTATTTATTATATGTTGTAATTCTAAAACATAATTATATTTAAAATTATAAAGTAAAAATGTAGAATCTTGATTCTACACTTCATAAGCACTTCAAAATTGTATATTCATTTGTTTATCATTTCACTTTCAGAAGTATTAAACGAACTGCCCCAAAACAACAATAATCAGTATATAGGGAAAAAACATAAAGTACTTTTCTCACTTTCTGGCATAATAATAATAAAAAATTATTCTAATTAAATAGGTGAAAGAAAATTTAACTCCATACTCATACTGTGATAGATAAATCACATATGGAATAAAAGTACTTTATTTTAGTTGTTGTTGTCTAACAGGAGCCTAAGGCTGGTCGTAGGCTCATGGCGATGGACTTGTGTCAGTCACTGAAGCACTGATATCACAGGTTTTAGCTACCACACCTGGCTTAGAAGAGTAAATGCCTTAATAGTTCAGAAAGAAGCTCAAAAGTTTTAAGTCTATTAAAACTCATTTCAAAGTACCTATAAAGAATTATAAAAAGGAATCTAAAGTATACTCAATATAATTCACTTATATACAATGTCCAGAACAGTCAAATTCAGAGACGTAATAAAAAGCTATGCTGACTACATCTAGTAGATGCAGGATAACAAACAAGTGATTATGTGCATTTTTTCACGTTGAAAATATGCTAATACTGACTTGGAATGGTGAACAAATAACTTCATGATATATACCTGAAATGGGCAATTTGTATTATTAAAAAAAATGTCTACTGGGTTCGGTCCCCAGCTCCGAAAAAAAGAAAAGAAAAAAAAAAAAAAAAAAAAAAAGAATGTCTAAGAAAATACTAACTAGACTGAGGACAGAGATGAGACTAGCACATACAGCTCTGAGAATGTAATCACGGTCTGTCACAACAACTCATGGGTGTCAAGATCTCTCTGCGAAAAGGATCTGTCCAATCTGTCTTGTTGTAAAGGTCCAAAGCGTCCCTGTATAAGTCACAGAACGTACATGGTAAGACGCACCCATCTACTTTGCCCATATTTTGCTCTGTAAAGTAGAAAGGAAAGAAGATAGATTTTCATTAAGGAACTATCTATCACGTTCCTGGCATGGTAGCCAAGTTCTTCTGTAATAATCTCATCAAAACTTAGCAGTGATCCTATGAAGCAGGCAGTATTTTCCCTCATCTTAAAATACAAAAAGTGGTTCAAAGTCAAGGATTATAACCCAAATCACCTAACAAGTACACAAAAGTGCCAGAGATGACCTGTCCTCAGAAGCCTCCTATGTCTCCATTCCACTACACCAACTGCAGTACACTGGACTGAGATGTCAAGACCCTCGTGAACAGGTTCAAGAATGTAACATAAGGTAAAAATACTTAAACTCCCACTTCCCGAACAGGTTGAATATTTTCAGCAAAATTTGATCTGTAAATAATGTGCTGACTTGAAACTACTTCAACTGTACCAAAGCAAAGGAAAAATGCTTTCTATAGTTACTTCTCAGACAGATATTTCAAAACCATGCCAAGAACAACGTGTTTTAAGTGCAATGAACAGTAGTGAACTATAAATGGACAAACCCTTTGGTTGGACTGCTTTGTGTTTCTGACATAAAGATGCATTTCCTTTTGGCGGGAGGGTCTTCCTCTTCATCAGAAGAGCTCTCTATTGTTAGATCAATAACATCAATCTTCTTCTTGCTTGCATCACTGGCTACAGTCACTGAACAAGGTTTACTAAAGACACTTGAACCTGGATGCAGATTAAAAAAAAAAGATAAGAAATATCAAAGATATAACAAAAACTAGCTATAGAAGTCTTAAATGTCTGTGTATATACCTAACAATACACAGCTAAGGAAATCATTTTCTCTAGCAGGGACAAAGTCCAAGTCCCTAACCTGTCTGCTCAACATTAAGTGAGGACTGCCAGGACTATTCCTGACAGAGGTCAGAAGTCTCCTTCAGAGCACGGTCTCTCCCATGCTATCAGTGGGTTTGTTCAGAACCTGTCTTTCTAAGCTTGCAATCATTATGCAGACAGAACATGAGGGTTAGACAACTGGTCTTGTGCCATGGGACAACAGTGTAGAATGTGACCAGCTCTGCACTGTCATCATACACATGTGGCAGTATTAAGTCAGAGACATCTATTCTCCAGAGCATGTGGTTTCGGTATTAAAATATACAGCACCACTGAGTTAGAATCAGACATTTCAACTGCAGTGATCATATAAAAGCCCCAAACTGGTAAACTAAGTTATTATCATGAATCGTTAGTCATCACTCATTCTATTTATATAAGCAACGCATTTACCATATTATGTGATATTGCTCTCTATAATCTATCAAAAATGAATGCTATTTCATTGGGGAAAAATCATCAAACATTAATCAATAAAACCATACCTGCCCACACTTTTTACACCAATGTGGGCAACCCTGGCAATGTGACCCCTAAGAGTTCTGTGACGATCACAAAAGAATAAATAACATTCTGGAAAGTCTTTATTTACCCTTCTTACTCAGAAAATCTGTTATTGCTTTTTTGAAATTCAACAGAGCCGGAAGAAAGTCAAATGAAAGGAGTCCAGAGGTTGCATGTGCACATGGATTTCAACTTATCAGACTCCTTTAGCATGTCCCTAAGAGTAGATAAGAGCGAGGAGCCAAAAGCAAATACACACACTGGGAAACTAAAGCTACAGAATCCCTCCACCAACGAATGGAAGAATCCACTCAGTAACAGCTAATTCATGACCAGTCTCCACACGTATTAATAAATGATATACAGTCTCTCCAACCAAACTGGGCTGTATAAAGATATACAAAACAATTACTACTCTTTCCGTTTCTCAAGTGTGTTTACATAGTACACATACATGCATATATGTCTGCACAGATGTGGGCATGCTTGTGAAGGACAGGTTAGAAGCAAGCATCTTTCTCAACTGCTCACCACTTAAAGGTCTCGCTGAACCGACTTCATTACTTAAGTCTAGTTTAGTGGTTCTCAACCTTCTTACTGCTGGGACACTTTTAATTCAATTCTTCATGTTATGGTAACCCGCAAACATAAAATTACTTTTGTTGCTATTTCCTAACTAAAATTGTACTATGATTTGTACTATATGTATCTGTGTTTCCCAATGATCTTAGCCAACCACTGTGAAAAGGTCATTCCACACTCAAGGGGGTCAGCACCCACCGGTAGAGAACAGTGTGCCCCTGGGATCCCTGTCTGCCTCTAGAGCACCAGGATGACACAAAGGCCACCCAGGGCCCCAGCCTTTACGGGTAACTCAGGATCTGAGCTCCAGGCTATCTTCATGCTATCTATATTTACTTACTTACTCGTTTTGTACATGAAACACCATTTAAAAGTTTGAAGGATGGTATAGATTTGCACATTCCTTAAGAAAACAAGGAAGGAGAGATGGCCTAAAGTTAGCAAACTAAATTCTGAATATGCTCCTTGTGGTTAAGTTAAGAGTTTGTACTTCATAATGTGCACTTCTCTGAGTGCTCCTGACATTCAGTACATACTTTCTACTTTTGTACAGGGCTGGCTGGTTACTTTCATAGCTTCTTTCTTAGGTCTCATGGGGCACCAGGAACCATCTTCCTGGAATTTGATCTCATCCACATCAGAACAGTCATTGAGAATTTCCATAAAAAGCCTGTAAAGTACATAAATGTCAAAGATGAAACAAGAAAGCAGTATACACCCAAGAAAAGGCAACGGTGTTAGACGTAAGAACATCGGAACCTCAATGATTAAATCTTTTTTTTTTTTTTTTGGGTGCTTTTTTTTTTTCGGAGCTGGGGACCGAACCCAGGGCCTTATATATATATATAAAACTAGACTTAAACTCAGATCTACCTGCCTCTGTCTCCTGCGTGATGACTTAAAAACTGTGGCCCACCTCATATCAGCAGGTGGTCTGTTAGTTTTCCTCCACTTATTCTATTTCTTTGTCTAACTACTTGCCCGGGGTTACACTTACCCATCTAGTATCAGACTCTCATAGGCAGCCTTTTTGTCACAAACAGGACAAATCCAGGTGGGCTTCTTCTCATTCATCTGAAGATACAGGGCAGCATCAAAGCACTGCAGATGTGTACACGTCACTGCGCGGCACGGGATTGTCAGCCTCATTTTTCCTAACTGCAGAACAGAGAATACAACAGGAAATGAGTTCAAATAGGACAAGATAGCCTACAGGAGAAAAGAGATGCTCATTAGAGTCTTAACAAGTCAAACAAGATGTTCAAAATAAAAAGCTTCAGCCTAAATTTACTCTCATGAAGACTGTTTATCTTTTTATTTATGGGTGGTTTCAAGTTTTGAAACATCGTTTCACTTCAGTAATGTCTAAGTACAAAGGCAGATACACACACACACACACACACACACACGCACACACACACACGCACATTTAAAAAGTAAATGTTTTAAAAACTACTATGATACAAAGACATCATGGTTTATCATTCGTGCACTGATAACAGGTAATTACATTACTTCCAATCTTGCACCATTACAATGTTACTAAATAAGTACCTCAAAATGAAATTTTGGAGAAGTCGAAGGGAAATATTTATGGTCTTTGAACACTGATAAACTCCCTTAACCAGAGAAGTCTATTGATCTGTAATTTGTGTACTTAATGTGCTAATGTGCTATATTCCAACTCCACCATTATCCCTGCGGTTAATGAATGTTTGCTTTTTTCCAATCTGGTTGGTGAGAAATATTTCAAGGCAGTTCTTAAATACATTTCTTTCATTTTCAGAGAAACTTGAAGCTCTGTTCTTCTACTTTATAGTTAATTTGTGTCTCTACGAACTCTCTACACATACCCTTAATCATTTTTCAGTCACTAAACTTATTTATAAGAGTTCTTTATATTAAAAAAAGAGCCTTGTATGGGATATAAACAAAATATTCATGAAAACGTTTTATTATATAATCAAATCTGTCAAATTCTAGTATGTTTTTATATAGTTATATATATATTGTTATGCATAATTATTAAAGAAGAGACCTACTGACACCCATACCCACATTAGACCAGGTCATTTCTTTTCATAATTCTTTTTTTTTAAGATTTATTTATTATATATAAATATATATATTATATATAAGTAGCTGTCTTCAGACACACCAGAAGAGGGCATCAGATTTCATTAGAGATGGTTGTGAGCCACCATGTGGTTGCTGGGATTTGAACTCAGGACCTCTGGAAAAGCAGTCAGTGCTCTTAACCACTGAGCCATTTCTCCAGCCCTCTTTTCATAGTTCTTAAAACCTCCCTGTGTATGTCACTTATAGGAAATATTGCTATTTATATCCACAATGGCAGTATCAGTGTCTAATCCTGGGACCCACCACCATCACCACCAATGCTAGCTAGCTCAATACCAGCTTATAGCCTGTCCTCAGTGTTCATGGACTAAAAAGGGGGCAAAGATAAAACAAGGGATGCAGAAAGGGTTCTTAAAAGTTAGTGATCAGGGTTGGGGATTTAGCTCAGCGGTAGAGCGCTTGCCTAGCAAGCGCAAGGCCCTGGGTTCGGTCCCCAGCTCCGAAAAAAAGAAGAAGAAAAAAAGTTAGTGGCCATTTACAAAATTTAACTCCAAGTCAACAGAAAATGCAATGTGTATCTTTAAGCATTTCTGTATTTTTCCTTCATTGAAGGATCCTATATTCTAAGATTTAAACCATACTGACATAGTAATATTCAATTCAGGAATTTTACATCAGGATAAATGAGTTTGCTCCTTTACACTGTAAGTGTGTGGAAACAAGCCATTAAAATAAGTTGAATAACTTACACTAACTCACTCAACAAAATGTCTACAGAAAGTAAAATAAGAAAAAGTATAACTACTAATAATAATATTAAGATACTTGAGGGGTGGGTTGGGGATTTAGCGCAAGGCCCTGGGTTCGGTCCCCAGCTACGGAAAAAAAAAAAAAAAAAAAAGATACTTGAGGGTAAGCAAACAACATGTGGTGGAGAGGTTGAAACCAACCAACCCTGTTGTGGTGGTGGTACACGTGTGAACAGTGCTGGGACTCAGGGGGCAGGCACATCCCTAGGCTCACGGACCAGACAGACTAGCCTAAGAGGCAAGCTCCAAGCACACGCACAAAATTAATGATGTTTTGGGGGGGAAAAAAGCTGCGTAAAGATAACTAAATAAAGGCCACACAGTGTACTTATATATAATAAATAAATAAAATAAAATAGCTAAACAGCAGGTCTACTAAAGCTCGGTGTATCGGTATTTTAGCCCAATCTGGCAGCAACTGTTGGAAACAAAATTATCAGAAGAAAAGTTTTATTCCTGTTCTACTAGTGGCCCTGTGATTAGGGTTATACAACCTCAGCTACTTAATTTGCAAAATAAAAACTATGCCTCACTCAGGGTTTGTTGAAACATTTACACATTATGGAGACTCAAAAAATATTTTCTTTCCCAACCCTCCCCCCACCACACACACACCTGATATTACTTTCTCTCAATTTAAAAAAAAAAACACATTTTATATTGGTGGCAATCATCAAATGTCATCCAAAGTTACATTAGAAATTCATGATTCATAGCTTTCCGCATAAAGTTCCTTTCTTCCAGGAACCTAACGTAAGGAAGCTTCCACCCACTGTCCCTGACATCCCTCCACACCTGTCACTAGGTAGAGTCTGCCACTTTTTCATGGGTTGTGTTCTCTAACTAGATTGTCTGCTTTCTCTCAGTTAGCTCAGTGCCAACCACACATCGCACAGAAGGATATCAGATCTGGGAATGATTTCTCTCCCATGTCTCTACGTAAGAATATATGAGATAAAAATTTTGTGTAATTTAAAAGTATACTGCAAAGACAGCCCATACATCATAACTCACTAGGCCAAACTATCAATTAGCATCCATCTGAGGCTCCAGTAATGTCACTGCTATGTACAGTATCACATGCGCTCTGATAAAGCCTCTTAACTGCATTACTTTATAGCATCAGTTACCACACTTTTCTGACCCTAAGGCTTTCTGCTCTTCTGTAACAACTCTGTGCGTTCTTTCTTCAGAATAATTAAATACACAAAAAAACAAGGAGGGTGCAGTGTGCTGGCCTTTAATTCCAGCACTGAGGAGTCAGACACAGGAAGATCTCTGTGAGCTCGAGGCCAAGCTGTCTACAAAGGGAGATCCAGGACAGCCAGAGCTGTTACACAGGGAAACCCCTTAACACTTACTCATGAAGATATCTGAATGGAAGAGACAGAGGTTCAGAATTCCGTCACAATACTCTTCCACTCACCCCCACCCTTACTCTTACAAGACACTTAGTCACTTACGAGAAGCTTACTTACAGGGCACATCAAGGACACTCGAAGACTAGTTGTAGCAATTTCACTATCAGGATCTGCAGTAAGTTTTTCTTTAACTTTAAAAAGAACAAAATGGTATTAATAACTTTAAAGTTAACAGTAATATTAGAACAGAATTACAGAAAACAGTTTAAAAGTTCCTACCCTCCTTTGAATAGGCAAAGAAGCACAAAATGTTAAACATTAATGTAATAAACCACATTCCCATTATTAAAGAATTATCAACAAACTCTATATCATATATTTAATGGATTTTTTAAGATTTCTTTTTAACACTAAAGCCACTGAAAAAGAAAAATTAAAAACAAAAGTTTGTTTTGGAATTTAACACAACAGCTGGGAGGAGAAGATGGAGTGGAGCGGCCGTGAGCTCGCACTAATACGTTACTTCTCCTGACTCTCCTTATGTTTTACTGGGCTGACCTGGTTGTTTCCAACGATATTAAATGTATAAACAGAAAAGATACGTTCTTTTTTTCCTCTAACAACTGAAAACAATGTGGCAAAGATTTCTTCCACTGGGTAACAAATATGTCATGTGCCCCAGCTATTTATAGTTACATAATTATGAATATTATATAACAGCAATGCATATCAGTAAAATGTTAATAACATTATAATATATACATTATAAAATATGTTAAACTATACATAACTATTATATGTATATGTGTATATATGTACCCATATATGCATGTATGTGGTAAACATATAATAAGTGTAAGTGATTAAAATTTTCGTGTATTGCTACATATCAAAGGATTTCCCTCCACCAAAGTGTGTCATATGCTTAGTCTTACAAACATTACTTACTGAGTGCTCTGGAATGATCAGGATTTCTAATACCTTTCATTTTTAATCTCTGTAATAACATGGCTGATGTAAGCTGTCGTACAAGATACACAGACATGGAGTAATTCTACAAAGAAAGAAAAGCCATTATAAAGATCACATAATGGGGTTTTGGTTGGTTGGTTTATTTACTTACAGAAAATATAAAAGGAAGAAACCTAGGCTCTGAAAGTAACACTCAAACAACTTCCAAAGGAGTGCTGGCAACTGGGACAGAAACATCAACTAAGCATGTGAGTAAGAAAATGGTTTTCTCAATATGAAATCATTTTCAACCACTTGTTATTTTAAAACATCCATTTGTATGGTAAATAGTGGGGACAAGTGCTTTTGTGGATTATGTTTTTTAATTTAGTCAAGTGAGTAGCTTGGGAGTCACCGTGAGAATAGTCCCTGGTTTTAGTTACTCATGTAACAATGCTTGCTTTTCTAGTTTCATGTGGAAATGGTTCACACTGCACAAATGAAGTTCAAATGGCTCTGCTCTAAAATTAACACTTCAAGTTTAGAGTGTCAAACTTCTAATTCTTTCTGATGAGACTACATGTTACATGGCCTAGAGCAAATGACATCATAAAATAAAACCTATACCAGCTTCTTTTTTCTAAAATAAATCCAATAAAAATTAATTCCACTTCCTAAATAGAAGGACAACTAAAACACAAGAAACAAATTACAAAACTAAAGACAAAGGCCAGAGAGTGTCCATATCCAGGCCCACACTCAGGTATTTTAGAGGCCCTGCTGACCACTGACAGCACTGCTCGGCCTCTGACCACTGCTCGGCCTCCTCCCTGCACACACTCACTCAACTCCACAATGGAGACCGCTCAACAGCCACTGAATCAAACACTTCTAAATACTCTGACAGCCTTGTAAGTATCCAAATTCCAATAACACTGCCTAAATTTTAGGTCTGCTGATCAGACCTTATTACAAAAGAAAAAAGTATTTCTATTCTACAACACAACTAAGGTGCCTACAATGACCACAGCCATTCATTTAAAAATGTAAATCATCCCTGTGGCTAAAACAAAACAAATTCTAAAAACCCTACCATAAACATCTACCTCAATTTCAAACAGGATTATGTTTTACTTCCATGAAATAGGACTATGACAGTTGATATTCACAAATATTTCCATTTATTTACTGGATAAAAAAATGAATTCAATATAAACTTTCTGCTTCAGTCAATATCTAAACTGTTAGCTTTCATTTTGAGACCAAGCATCAGTAGAAAGTCCTGTTAATCGACCTGAAGAACTAAGAAAGCTATTCTGACTATCTTATGAGATGCCCTGGATCTTATCTGAACCATGAGTTGTTTATTTAAAGGCAAAAACAGAGTTTGTGTGTTTTTGTTTTTGGTTTTGGTTTTTTTTGGAGCTGAGGACCGAACCCAGGGCCTTGCCCTTGCTAGGCAAGAGTTCTACCACTGAGCTAAATCCCCAACCCCGAGTTTGTGTTTTTAAGGCTTCTGTTTCTTTTGTTATTTTAGACAGGCCTCGGTTGATCAGGAATTTGCTTTGTCAATCAGGCTAGAGACCTACCTCCCTCTGCCTCTGAGTGATGGGAACAAGGGTGTGCACCACCACACCTGGCTATGAACAGGTTATTAATATATTATTTTTAATTACAACATGAGTACAGTTAACCACTTCCCATAAAGACCAATAAAGCACTGTTTGATCGTCTTCATAAATACTTGAGGTTTTCAGTTTATAAAAATACTACCTAAAACACTAAAGTTAAAATTCGACCACTATTTGAAGAAATGTAAACATACACATTTTTTTCACTGCAAAATAAAGACAAAATCCATGAAAGATTAAAAGTAATCTGCCATTAACATCACTGCATAGAAAACAACAGCTTTTTAGAAGTTATAGTTAGGAAACCAAAGGAAATAGTTTTGCAGTTTCAATGTTAAATCTCTCACAGCTCGTGTGTCTAGAATTGGTCTCTAGGTGGCAGTACTGCTTTGTTGAGATACAGAGCAAGCAGTTGCTTGCCAGCATGCTCTCCGCCATGATGGACTACATAGAGTCCTTGAACCTGGAACTGAAATTAGCTTTCTTCATTAAAGTTGCTTCTGTCAGGTATTTTCTCACAGCTTCACTGCACAAAGCTATCAGCCCAAGAAATGAAATCAACTCCCAATGCAGACACTTTCATACTATCCAAGAAAAAGTTCTTACCTTTCCAATTTCAGATGCCCAAGAAATAGAAATCTGATTTGGCACAGCTGAAGACAATCTCACTAAAGATGTAATATTCAGGGGGCGTCCAGGACGCTTCTGTTCGATCCCATTTTTAGGTGGTGGTGCATAGCCCTATGATCATAAAGGTAAGTTTAAAGGCTCTGTAGGATTTAAACATTTTGCTCCCAGATGTAAACAGGATCTTGCCTAATTTTTGTTGCACTGTTATTTCCATTATCTCAGATATAAATACACCAGAAAAATAAAATTCTATTTATTCCACCACTTAAATTAATTAATGTTGACATCTTATATTAGCAATGAATCTTTTGACAGAAAACCAATCTCTAACGATAAACTGGCGGCTCAGTCAAAGCTCATCTTTAGGAAGCCCCACTCAGAGCACGTGCACAGGAATGAGTGGGAAGGAGTAGTGAGCAACTGTGGGAATTGAAGAGGGATTCACTAATGAACTTTAACGGGCTCATTCAAATCTTGTGAGTAGTTAAAAATGTTTCCTATTGCCTCATCTGAAAGAGAAACTATAATCACTAAAACCGGACTAAGGAGCCGGAAAGATGGCCCAGCAGTTGGTGCTTGCTGCTCTCTTCCCTGAGATTCCAAGTTGAATCCCACACAGGCAGCACTCCCGACCACCTGGAGCATCAGCTTTAAAGCACCAGGCTGCGTGCTCTGGACCATGCATGTAAACACACCAAAACACAAATGAAACGAAATATTAAAAATAAAACCAAACAAAGCCGTAAGCTTTCAAGAGGCAGATACATCTCTGAGAACCAGGTCGGCCAGGACTATATAGTAAGTATATCTCTGTCTCAAAACAAACCAAACAACAAAAACAAAAACAAACCAAAAAACTTCAAGTTAATAAGTTCTTTAAAAGACATTATTTCAGTAGGTATTAAATTGACTTGACTCTGCTTTAAATTGGAAACATAGTCACTTTTTATTATAGTATTTATAATTCTCAATTACCAAAAGACTGTGAATTTCAAAAGCAAAATAGTATATCTTTAAGAAAGTAAACTTGCTTAGCTGCAGTAACACCTACATATTAAATACCCAGTATGTTTCACTACTGATGTGCAATTTAGAACTTTCCCTAAAACACTATTGTATCATTACTCATTTTCACATACCAAGGAAATATAAGCACAATGAATTGACTATCATATTCTTGCCCCCCCACCAGCCCCCGCCGGTCTCTTTATTTAAAAGGCCTGGGTCTGAAACTCTGTAAACCAGGATGGCTTCGAATTCAGAGATCCACCCTCTGCCACATTAGGATTTAAATATTTGCACTACCACAGACAGCCTAGCATATTCTTTTTTTAGCAGAAATATTCTCTGAACAACTTTTCATTCTATCACTAGCACTTACTTTTTTATCCTTGAAGATGGAAAAACTTTACAATACTTCTTAAAAACCACACCTCATTCTACTAACACATTTTAGATTTCGTTGAGATCAAAGACAACCTTAATTGCATGTGTTAATCCTAATATAGTCTGGGATCTCCCAATAATTATAAGTGAAAAGTTTTCAAACAGCCAACATCCACGTTTCCTTTTCAAAACATCCTTAAAATTATCTGTTGGCTTAAAAGCTGAGCTACCCAGTCAGGCCAGTAGAAATAGTATCAAAGTTACCCACATACAGGCAATGGCCAAACATCACAGCTAACACCTGATCATCAGCAAATGTTATGACTGATTTCAGCAGTGCTGAACTATATATATAACTTACAAAAGGTAAAGTTCAGCACTAGTACATAAGCAGGGCTACAGAACACACCCGAGTCAACTGGAACAGGAGTACATCCTCTCTGTCATTCTCTTGATAGGGGGATGTATCCAAATGATAGTTTGTTATCTAAACCTATCAACAAAATTCCAAATATCATTAAAAACCTCGGGCACATAGAATTTGCATTATAACATGGATAGGAGTGGTATGAGTCTTTATGTTTGAGAGGCATGCCCATTTAAGCTGGTCCATCTGAGGCAGAGAAGAAATGGGAAACTCAAAATTAGATCCTCTTACTTTAGGAGCTTGGGAGATGGCTCAGTGAGGACATGAGCTCAACTCCCCGGCAGCCACAGAGAAAGCTGAGCTACAGAGGCCTGTAGCTCCAGTACCAGAAGGCAGAGACAGGTGGATCCCAAGAGCTGAATGGCCATCCAGGCAGCCCAAGCAAACCAGCTTCCAATTCAGTTGAGTTCTGTCCTCAAGCATTAGGTGAGTGATGACACTTACTGAGCAACATACACAGAAATATGAGTACCAGCATTTAAGCAATTATAAATGCAAACCTTTGTCTTTGTCTGTTTTGGACCCTAAATGTAATTCTGCTTTTGCTTTATCTATTGGAAGATTAACCAAATACAAGCAGCAGCTTAGGGTCTGCCAAAATGAAAGAAAAATAACTCATGCTATAGCTGAATGTCAACTGTAGTTGGAATCTGAGTCACAATGCATTTCAACAGTGTGGAAGGTAGAAGAGACGAGCAGAGAAAGCAATAAACTTCCTACAGTGTTAAGGCATTTGCTTTTATGGCATTTGCTGAGCATGAACAAGACTATGGCTCAGTCACCAACAGGCCTTACTCTCTTCCACTGTGCTTAGGCTCAGCTTTTATTTCCTTAATCTTTTTCCTTTTAAAATGTGTATGTGTATATATATGTGTGTGCACGAATGCAAGCAGAAGAAAGAAGAGGGTGTTAGAGTCTGGAACTGGAATTACAAGCCCTTGTGAGTGCTGAAAACTAAACCCAGATCTTCTTCAAGAGCATCAAGTGCCCTTAACCACGGAGTCATCGCTCTAACCCTTGGGTTTGAATTTTTAGAAACAAACATTTCATAGGGAATGCTGCGTCCTTTCTATGGTACCACACCTAGAAGCAAAGGAAGGCTATGTGCCCCGTTTTCATGGGTTGAACAATCCAAGGATTTCTTCACTCTGCACTTTCTACAGTAAGATTTCCCATGAAAGGGAACTCTCTCCCTTAAGTTGCTTTTATCAGGATGTTTTATAACAGCAACAGGAAAAGAAACTAAGATCTTTGGTAAGTTCTAGGTTCAGCAAAAGACTGTCTTTTTTAAAAAAAAAATGAGATAGAGAAAACACAGAGGAAGATAACCCAATGTCAATCTTTGGCATGCACACACACAGGCACCCAGACATGCCCCCCCACACACACAAATTTAAAAATTAAAACATTAATTCTGAACCCCAGAACACAGGAAAAAGCCAGGCTAGCATGGCAGCCTCATATAATTCTAATGCTCAAGAAGCAAAGACAAGATTCCCAGAGCAAACTGGATAGCTAGACCAGCAGGAACATGTGGCATTAACTTCAGGCCTCTACATGCATGCACGTAATACAGACAGCAAAATGTGAACACAAGTACAACATACATACACACAACACATATTTTAAAAAGAAAAGAAAGGAAGGAAGGAAGGAAGGAAGGGAAAATCATCTTGAAGTGGGTAAAGTAAGGCTGGTTTTCATCACTTACTTGATATATGGGAGTTCAAGGGCACATGTGCTACTGTCAAAGCAATTAATACTGTTTCCTATCCCATTTACTTTGTACATCCAATACAGTAGCCATCTGTAATGGGTCCACAATGAGTGGATTTTTTAATTTCAGTCACACATGAAAAGACTTATGCTAGGTCAAAAACAAGTTAAATTCAGATTTACCATGGGAGATTCCAAAATCATATGAAGATCATACCTGTTTTCAGCAAACTGAGATCATGGGCAAGAACAAGTCAAAATCCTCTGTGGCCTCTTAGTGCTTTCTTTACAATTACAATGAAGTCCCACTAGCTACAGAGCTCAGTTCAACCCCTGAAGACCCACTGCATCTTTCCTGAGGCTATAGCACACACTTAGATGATTGTCATGAACTTCAGAATCTGGCTAGGTGCAAATGAAGACAGTATATTTCATTATCCCAGTGACTAGTAACTGGGGACTAACAGATACTCTGAGAAGTTTTTCATTAGCTGCACATGAGTTTATGCCATCTGCTCCATAAGATTTCTCAGGTATGGTGGCACACATCTGTAGCTCAGGAGATAGGCAAGAGGAATTTTAACTAGGACAGCCAGGTCTACATAGATAGAAGTGCCAGGCCGGCCAGGTCTCAAAAATAACAAGAAAAAGTTTTCATAAGCTTGAGGTAAGAAGCCACTTTCTAGAGTTGATGCAAAATGGCAAGCCCCTTCTTGCTTTCCATCTCTGAAATACGTCTTTGCCTTTCTCCCAGCACTCGAATTCTCCTTCTTGTAACCAATCCTGTCTCAAGTGGAGTCCCAGCGTCCTAAGACAAAGGAGGCTTTACACAGAACTCCTATCTTCACAAACAGTCAAAGGTAAATGCTTGAGGGTTCTTGGTGCTTTAGGGCACAACGAGCACAGATTGTCTAAATATGTTAGAGAGGAGGCACTCAAACATCTCATCTTCTTTGTCTCAAAATGTCTAGATGAGTAACAAACTGAAACCTGTCAAAGTGAAGCAGCCACATCCATTAAAATACTAAGGGAAGCAAGGTGATGGTGGGGTTATTTAGAGTTTTGTGGAGCTCACAGATACGTTACACAGCCATCATAGTTACTACTAACAATGTCAACGAGGTTAGGATGGATCTGGTGCACTGCAAGCCAACTCCATCAATGGCAAAGTCATATAACACTGGGCAGGTTGAAAGTGAGTCTGTAAATACACCAAAGGCCTCCACAGTTGTACCTTTCTTCAAGCACAGTAAAAGAGGTAAGGAGAAATGGGAGTCAAATGAATCTTAGCACATATTAAGCAGGAAAAAAGTGTAGGACAAAAAAAAAAAAAAATCACATAAAGTGTGCATAGAATCACCATGTGATTTGTGATGTTGCTAGGCTTCCTTTTCAAACATCAAAGCACCCACCCAACCAGCAGCCTTCAGTTCAAGTAGAGAAACTCCCTTCCCTGGTTCAGATGTTTGTGCAATATACTCAAGATGGCTCTTTTGGCTCTTACTGGTTAAAGTCAGAAATCCAAGAGACACAACATCCTACCTGCTTTTGAGACAGTCTCACAATATAGTCCAGACTGGCTTTGAACCTTAGATCCTTCTGCCTCAGCCTGTCACGTGCTGGTGTTCCAGGTGTGTTCCACTATGCCCAACCCACATGGCTTTTGAACATGTACACATCATGTAATACAAACAATCCTCCCTGACCATATGGACCCAGACCCTCTCATCTCCCTTTCTGTCTTCAAAGGACTATCTCAGACTTCAATGTCTCAAACATCTACCTCCAGAAGAGCCAGTAGGTAAAACATCAGTGCTGACACTCCTTGAGCAGGCCAGTAAATAATTCATTGAGGTAAAGGAGCTCGACATTCAAGATAGTTATCCAAAGTTCAATCCCTAGAACCCATATAAAGATGAAGTGTTATTGAGTCCTCAAAACTGTCTGACCTCCACATGTTCACCACGGCACTCCTATGCATATACTATACTATACCACACACACACACACACACACACACACACACACACACACACACACACCTTTTTTAAAAGCATTTTTTTAATTCATGGGACAAGTCGTTTTTCAGGTTTGTAGGTCCCACGAATAAGGCAAATGATATGCCTAACAACAAAGGAAGGTTCAGTTTCCTAGGTTACAGGGTAGCCTGAGTCATGAATATTTACAAACACTTGGTTCTCAGAGAGCCTAGATTAATGGGTTGCAGTGTGTGACTTGTTCAGCTGCTCAAATGTACTGCTCACATAACCATTCTAAGTCTCAAGCCTAGCAGGAGTATCAAACAGCTTCCCTGTCTCTATAGAAGCTTTTGCTGAAATGGCAACTTGAAATACCAGGAATCATGAAACACTTCAATTAGAACAAATGTACAATGTCTGTTTTGTAATACTTAATAAAGAGGCTTGTCTTCCACTTGTGAATTAAAGTCCTGTGGCTTCTACACAACCACACTAATTTAGTGGTGTATTCCAGACCTCAGTGGGAACTAATATAGTACAGTTCAACAGCTTAAGTGCTATTCTAAGACCTAACAATGTGATGAGTGTGGTTATCTAGGCCTGAATAGGCTAAATATGTTCATACTCTATCTATTCTAGGAGCTGCCTCACTGTTGGACAACAGCTGCCAACCAAATATTTGCTCCTGGACCCCACGTGTGTGAAACTACCAAGGCCGAGGTTACAGTCCTGGATTCTGTTGCTATTTCTGTCTTCCTTGATAGATTCTATAGGCCAAACCCAGCCATTCAGAGATTCACCACAGCATGGTTTGTGTACTCGAGTGTTAGCTGTTAGACATGATCCAAGAGTCAACCAAAACAGAATTCTACAATAAATTGTTTCAGATTCATCCTTTCTATCTTCCCCAAATCAGCCATTTACTTCTGAAAGAAGTTTCTATGACCTCTGTAGAGGTGACTAAATAATTCATCAGTACTAAGTTGTTATGGTTTCTATCCCTTGTCAGTGTTTATACTAAACTTACACAAAAATCTGGTAACTATGTAGCAACTTACAGGCAAAGGAAAGAGTTTCCCATTTACTTTTATACACAAACTATTGGGATAGTTATCTTCTTGAGGGCAACTGGTCTCTGCCAAGCAAAGTCTGTATTAAAAAAAGAAAAAAAAGTTAGGGTATCAAAACATTCTTAAATGTCTTAAAACTCAAATGCACACAGCAAGTAGGAAGTAGGAAAATACCAAACTCACCGCAGCTGGACTTGGACTGTGTAGTCTCTCCTGCCACCTGGCAAAAAATCCCTGTTGGCAAGGGGGAAAAAGTTAAGAAAATACAAGAAAATTTTACAGAGCAGGAGCTGAGGACATGACTCAGTGGCTCCAACTCCAAGCACCCTTGAAAAGGCTGGGTGCTGTTTAACGGTGAGCAACTACACTCCCACCCCACCCCCAACCCCCAACCCCTTAGGCCCTGCAGGGGGCAGGATTTATGGAGCTGGGGTAATTCTGAGTTTTGCTGCCTAGCCAGACAACTTCAGGCTCACAGACCCTGTCTCAATGAACAAGGTAGAGACTACAGAGGAAGGTAACTAACACTGTCCTCAGGGCACCACTTCAGCATGCCATCGGTGAGGTCACAGATGACTGTACACACACACACACACACACACACACACACACACACACACACACACAATTTTTTTGAATGTTAAATGACACTAACCAAAAAAATTTATAACCTCCATTAAACTTTTACTAATTCTTCATGTCGTTTTAAGGAATTTTTTCAGTTCATAGGAACTTCAGTGATACAGCACTGGCTTCTATACATAACAAATTTAATTAACATGAAGAGGAGCATTCTAGGATCCTAAGGAGTTTAATGAATTAATTCCATGCTTAGTTGGTCTTCACCTTGACTGAACATTCTAATCACGTGGAGACTTTTTTTATTATAAAGTTTCCTCATCTTTATTGGTAGTTCTTATTGGTTTGAGTAAATGTCATAGTTTTTAGAGCTGCACAGGTGACTGTGACACAGAACTGTAAACTTACAATTCCAACATGATAATAAGAGCAATTTTATAACCATCTATCCAACTACAAGACACAGGACCTTTTGTGAGTTCGACTTTTTTTAGGTCTCAAAATGGAGTCTACACCTAAGAAAAATTGTTATTTTTTAGGAGATGATTAGACACACAGAATGTCAGATTTGTGCCAGATGTATACAATTAGAATCTGCATTTTAACAAGATCTCTAGCAGCTGGAGAGATAGCTCAGGGGTTAACAGCATATATCGCTCTTCCGGAAGACCAGTGTTCAATTCCCAGCATCCATCTGAAGATCCAACCCCAGAGGATCCGAAATGCACATGCACATTATTAACAAAAAATAAAATAAGATAAAATAAAACCCCAATCTCCAGGTCAAATGGATGCACATTACAAATCAAGAACCATCTTCCTTGCTAGATGTCTTAGGGCTACTGTTGCTATGATCAAACACCAAACCAGAAGCAACTTAGGAAGTAAGGCATTTATTAATTTACATGTCCTGAAGCATACTCCACTGAGGGAAGTCAAGGCAGAAATTAACACCGGGCAGGAACCTGGAGGCTGATGCAAAGGGCAGTGAGGAGTCACAAATTAAGAAAATGCTCTACACACTTGCCTAAAGCCTGATCTTATAATGGCATCTTCTTTGTTGAGGTTCTCTCCCTTCAGATGACTCTACCTTGGGTCAAAATGACCAACCAAAAACAAACAAACAAACAAAACCCCACACCAGTGTAGTCAGCACACAGGGCAGCATATACCTGGAATTCCATTAGATAAAAATGCAAGATCACTCTTAACCGTTGTTCTAAGTGTTAGAGTATACCAGAGAAACTACTACACAGTAGTCCAAACATGAGAGACCTGAAAAAGCAAGTTTAGCCTTCACCTTGATCACTGCTTCACATTCTGTAGTTTCTGGGAAGGCACAGGGACTCTCTAATCCCAAGTTCTAGGACCTTGTACAAATGACTCAACCTTTCTGAATTCAGTTTCTTCATGTGTTAAATCTGGTAAGATCTGGGCTAGAAAGATGGCTCAGTGGTTAAAAGCACTGATTGAACTTTCAAAGGTCTTGAATTCAATTCCCAGGAACCACATGGTGACTCACAACCATCTGTAATGAGATCGGATGACCCCTTCTGTGTCTGAAGACAGCTACAGTATACTCACACATAAAATATATAATAAATCTTCAAAAAAAAAAAAGAATCTGTAAGACCCAATGACTTCTGAGAATCCATGGGTGTAAGTAAATAAGGGTGATTCCAGGACAGAGGCCAGCTTTCAGAAGTGTTCCTGAATGGTTGGTGACATTCGGGAGTTAGGAAAATAGAACAGGTTTAACATAACACTAACATTAAGTTACAGGGTTAAGTTACCCCATCGGATGAAGTGATAACTATTTTACAAATACGGGGTAAGTAAGATTCAGAGACTGAGTTACTTGCTCAGGGACACAAATAAGTATGTTAAAGTAGCATACTTACAACTGAAGTGTTTCTAAACACCACAGATCTCAAAGGCAGAACTGGACAGTCATGGTCTACGTGTTGAGGTAAGAAGGAAAATCAACCCCACACAGCAAACAGACACTGCACACTTAATGAAAGGGAGAGTAATAGTACAAGGCATCTGCTTAACAGACTCCACAGATGACAGGGAAATGGAGAAACTCTTTGAAGTCAGTTTAATGTTTCAATTTTGTATCTTTGTTACACTGAGTATTGTTTGGACTACAGCAGAGTCAGTAAATATATGCTAAGTGAATAAATGAATAGAAAAACAAACAGGTAAATTTGGGGAAGGGGTCAATTTTAGACATAATCTTTCTCTCTCTTCCCCCCCTTCCTCCTGTCCAGGGTCTCTATCCTGGCTGTTCTGGGGTTACTGAAGCCCAGGCTGGCTGCACACAGAGAGATCATCTACTTACTACCACTCCTCACTACCATTTCCATTTGTTTGTTTGAAAAGTCATGTCATGGAGCTGAAAAGATGGTTCACTGATCAGGAACACCAACTGCTCTTCCAAGTTTTTTTTTTTTTTCCCGGAGCTGGGGACCAAACCCAGGGCCTTGCGCTTGCCTAGCAAGCGCTCTACCACTGAGCTAAATCCCCAACCCCCCAAGTTTTAATTCCCAGCGTGCATGTCATCTTTCAATTGTAACTCTTGTCACAGGGGACCAGCACCCTCCTCCGGTCTCTCTAGATAACATCGCACAGCACACTGACATACATACACTCAGGCAGAACACCCATACACATAAAATAAAGCTGAGGGAAAGAAACGAGTTCAAGGCCAGTTTGGACTATACAGGAAGACCTTATCTCAAAAGATCAAACACAACAAAACAAAACAACAAAATAAAGTACCATTAAGTAAGATAACAGCAACAACAACAACAAAAAGTTTAAGCTTCTAGGATCTAATGTGAAAGATAACTAAAATAAATTCTTATAGCACTGGTTACAACCCACAATTTATCTATCAATCTACAATTATACAAATAAATGAAAGGAGGCCATTAACAGTTCTTTGTAGAAGACTAACCCAAATGGAAACTGGAAGGTGCAAGATTGCAGAGGGTTTGCAAAGGTTTAAGGAGATTCCAAGGGTTTGAGGAGAAAAATATATGCCAAGTCTCATAGTATTTCCCCCAAGACAGTCACTAATAATAATGGGCAAAGACCAGGGACATTACAACCTAACAGACAGATGAGCCAAATGATATGTTAGCATGACCAAAAGTAAAACAAAAATACTATGTAGTACATGACATTCTCCAAAAAGAACATATAACAAGATGTTTGGGTCAGACACACATAATCTAATCAAGGTAAAATACCCAGGGCCAGCAAAACAGCCCTGTAGGTGCTAGCAAGCCTAACAATCTGAAAATGACCCCAGGGTCCCGCATAGCAGAAGCAAGCAACCAACTCCTGCAAGCTGTTCTCTGACAGCTACTCTAAAACAAAGTGTACGGAATGATGAATCTCATGAAGAGATGAAGAAAATAGTCACTGAGTCAAAGAAACCTAAGATAGTTTCACAATTAAATATAATTTGGGCCTGGATCCAGAAATGAAGTCCATTATACCAATGTTAATTTCTGGTTATACAATGCTTATGATAGTTGTTAATATTAAAGGAAGCTGAGTAAAGGGCATATGCATTATTTTTTACAACTTTTCTATAAAACCTTTCTATAAATCCTGTAATTCCAGTTCCATTGGATCTGACCCCTCTTCTAGCCTCCATGGACACACTGACACACATCCATACACACAATTTAAAAACAATAACAAAGCTGGATGGTGGCCACACACGTTTTTCCCAATGCTCTGGAGGCAGAGGCAGAGGCGCAGAGGCGCAGAGGCGCAGAGGCGCAGAGGGGCAGAGGGGCAGAGGGGCAGAGGGGCAGAGGGGCAGAGGGGCAGAGGGGCAGAGGGGCAGAGGGGCAGAGGGGCAGAGGGGCAGAGGGGCAGAGAGGCAGAGAGGCAGAGAGGCAGAGAGGCAGAGAGGCAGAGAGGCAGAGAGGCAGAGAGGCAGAGGCAGAGGCAAAGGCAGAGGCAAAGGCAGAGACAGAGGCAGGCAAATCTCTACATTTGAGATCAGCCTGGGCTACAAAGTAAGTTCCAGGCCAGTCAAGGCTACATAGAGGAACTGTCTCGAACGAACGAACGAACGAACGAACGAACGAACGAACGAACGAGTGTGTGTGTGTGTGTGTGTGTGTGTGTGTGTGTGTGTGTGTGTGTGAAATACAGTAACAACAAAAATTAATTCACCATATTAAGTTAAAAGTAGCATGCAGCCCTTACTTGGCAACTTAAAAAATCTGAACATTGGTCAGATACAACTTTATTACAGAATTAACTAACTTCTGAGTGGGAGCTAGAGAGATGGTTCAATTTATAAAATTCATGAAGACCACAATTCAAATCCTCAGCACTCTTATAATTAAATAGCAGGAGTGGCAACTCACCTACAATCCCAGCAATCCGAGATGCAGACAGGAATTGTCCAGAATAAACTGGCTAGCTTAACTGTCTGTGAGACCCTGCCTCAATACATAAAGTGGACAAACTAACGACCTGATGTCAACCACTGGCTTCTACATACAGCAACCTACACACATTTCTTTTCAAAGCAATGGAAAACAGCATTACTTGGTATAACTTTATACTGGGGATAAACATACATAAAATTATTAAGCTCAATGAACCATATAAAGCAGTAAGTACATTCACAGTGGGCAACCACCACCACTATCATCTATCTTCAGGACATTATTAAAAGTTTTTATTTAAATTAATTATTTAGGGCTAGAGAGATGGCTGAGGGAACAAGAGGCCTTGCCTCATAACATAAAATGCCAGGTGTAATCATAACTGTAACTCCAGCACAGGAGGAAAGGGTTGAGGGCAGAAGGCAACAGGAAGAACATGGAGCTTGTTGGCTGCAAGCCTAAGTTCAGGATCAGAGAGGACTGCATCACAGGAGTGGGTGAGCTCTGGTGGTGGTGAGATGTTTAGCAGCCTCCCCAACCACATGGACTTCCACATATCCGCATGCACACAGAAAATAAAATGCACCTTGAAATATGTATTTCCCAATCTACATCTTCCCTCCTTCAAAGGCCCACATACTAACTCGGTAGAGTTTTCTAAGACGACCAAGACATCAATTCATTTGTGTGACTAAACTGCCAATGGACACTTCAATTAAATAATTCGGCTCACTAAAAAGACTGCAATCAGTTGTAGAAAGTCATTATGTCATTAATACCATGCCTTATACAAATCACTTAATGTTAACCTCAAACAAGGACTTATCACTAGATAATTGATACAAATTTTTGTTTAAAATAATTTTTACTTTTGTGTTCTTTGTTGACTTATTATATCCCAGGACTATTAAAAACCAGTTTGTTTATGTAAACATTACTCTGTGGAACCTCAAACTATAAATTATAAAATCTTGAGGTTTTTAGGATATATAATTTTAATAAAACAGCATGATTATTCAAAAAAATCTACAGTCATGTCTCAGAGTCTTTTCCATACAATATTAGACACACTTTCAAATGCTAAGTGCTAAGAATTTCCTGACATATTATCTGAATATACTCACTTAGAAGCTTGACAGTGCACACTCACATAATAAAGACTGGAAAAGGCTAGAAGAGGGCACCAGCACCCAGCACTGGATCACAGACGGCTATGAACCTGGTGAGCACTAGAGACCACCTGAGTCGTCTGCATCCAGGCTCTGAACCATGGAGTCGTCTTTCCATCACCCAAAACTGATCATACTACAACTTACCACCTTTCCCTTCTTACCTCACAAATTCATTTTTACAGAGTAATAAAATGACTTTGAGTTTCTTCTTTTTACCTAAGTTCCATGACACGAGTACTCCTCTTCTACATCCAAAACTGCAAAGAGTAACAGTATTTCTCCTGTTTGTGGTGTTATCTATTAATCATTTTGGCCAGAGAGGAGGATACACAGCTAACCTTGCCCTGAACTATTCTGGTTTGTGTGGTTTGGTTTCTTGTCTTAGAGTTTCTATTGCAGTGATAAACACCAGAACCATAACAATTTGGGGGAGAGGAGGTATTTTAGCTTACAGCACTTATGTAACAATACTCCACTGCTGAAGGAAGTCAGGACATGAATTCAAACAGTGCAGGAACCTGGAGGCAAGAGCTGATGCAGAGGCCATGGAGAAGTGCTTACTGGCTTGCTCAGCTAACTTTCTTACAGTAACCAGTAACAGCACACAGGGGTGACATCATCAAGAGAGCTGGGCTGCCCGGAAGCAATGGACAGTCAAGAAAATGGCCTACAGGTATGCTTATTTGAATAAGAATGGCCCCACAGGTTCCAGTTTGAATACTTTGTCCCCATTTAGAGGAATAATTTAGGACCAATTAGAGGTGTGGCACTGTCAAGAGTAGGTGTGACCTTGGAAGAAGTGTGTCACTAAGGATAAATTTTGAAGTTTCAAAAGCCCACGCCAGGCCCGTCCACATCTTTGTCTCCCTCCCCACCTCTTCTCGGTCAGCAGATCAGGCTACAGTCTCTACTCCAGTGACCACTGACCAATTCTCTGTAAACTAGCCCCATTAAATGCTTCCTTTTATAAACTGCCTTGGTCTTGGTGTTTCACTACAGAAGCAGAACTCTAAGACAGCAGCAGCCTTACTTAGCTAGAGGCCAATCTAGTGCCAGCATTTGCTCAACTGAAGTCTCCTCTTCCAAAATGGCTCTAGCCTATGTCAAGTTGAAATAAGCTAGCTAGTACTTTTCTTTTTGAGACAAGGTCTCAGTTTATAAACCAAGTTGGCCTTCAACTCACAGTGATCTGCCTATGCCAGCTGCTTCTTGAATGCTGGGATTAAAGACAAGTGCCACCATTCCTAGCCCAGTTACCAAGAATAATCATTAAGTTATTCCCAAATAGTCTCAAAATGTCTGTTTACAGTTATTTTATCTTTGGATTACTATCAAATTCATGTTCACTTTGAAACTAATTTTAGGTAGCCAAAGCTGACTGCTGATCCTCTCACCTCTACCTCTGGAGCACAAGGGATGCATCCATCGACATGCCACATTCTCACACTTTGTATTATGCTGCCCTATTTAAAATAAAACTTTGAGCTGAAACACTGCAGGTGATAGGAGTACTTGCCCAGCACACAGAAGGTCCAGAGTTTAATTACAAGTGCCAGAAAAACAAAAAATATTGGCAAATATATCTAAAAATAAATTTAAAAAGATTCTTGAGGTTTAATTCAAAGACTGTAACTTTTTCTAGTACACAGTATTTATTATATGACTTGTCTTCGTTTAACTATTATTCCTTAAGAAACAGCACAGGTGGGCATGGCAACACAGTGCTAAGAGCAATGGATACTAACTAAGCTAATGGCCTGGTGAGTTGGATCCCTGAAGCCACATAGAAGATAACTAGTTCCTGAATTTTCAATATTCTCTAACATCACAACTGCACCATGACATTTGACACCCCCTACACACACAAATGGATGTATTTTTAAAAAGTAGAAGGAAGGAAGGAAGGAAAGAAAGGAAAAGAGATTAGATCAACTTTTATAGAGCGTGGACTATGGGCCCCCAAAGTTTATACATGGAAACTTTAACCACATGTGACTGTATTTGTAATTGCTTTTATACATGCAATTAAAATTCTTAAAGAAACTCCTAAGTTACGCGTCACGGTTGTCATGACAGTAGCATGTTGCATAACTGAAATGCACTGCAACAGGAAAAGTCATGTGTGGCACAGCAAAGTGTGTAAGCCGTAAAGAAAGGCTTTAGGAGTAACAAAGCTTATGATCTTTGACAGAATGCTAGAATTTTGAAAACAAGTTTCTGTCTAAGTCACCTAATCTATTCTGTTTAAACTCTGTAAGGCAAACACATAACCTTCAAGGAAAAATACATTTGAAACATTCCTCTTACCTTGAAATGCATATCTCTCTAACTTGCTGGGGTGTCAAAGCAAAAATAAAAAACTTCTCTTGAAACCGCTGAATACTGCTTTGAACTGAGGAGGGAAAAAAATGTATTCAGTAACAAAGAAGCACCTGCAATAACGAGGAAGTTTTTGCTACGGCCTGAAATGTTCAAGGTTAAATGTACTTAATACTCTAAAACTCCAGGATTGTATGAAACTGTATTTATCTACAATTTTGAGTATAGTTATCCAAATGAGCTTAATTTTAAATAATCATTTAGTATTCTAAAACATGAACTATACTGTGATATCAGAATATAATATAACCATTCAAGATGACATTTCATTCTGGACTATCTCATGAGCGTCAGAAACGTTCCCTCACAGTATTGCCATCCACGAAATGCATGTTTTCTGAGGGCTGGAGAGATGGCTCAGGGACTAACAGCATTGACAGCTCTTCCCAGATTCAATAACCAGCACCCACATGGCAGCTCACCACTGTCTATAACTCCAGTTCCAGGAGCTCTGACACCTTCACACAGATACACTAGCAGGTAAAACACCAATGGACATAAAATAAATAACAATAAATAAAAATTTAAAAATTCATATTCTTAGCATCTTTCTTATTTTAGTGCTTTATATTTAAGTACCCGGAGCACACAAAAGAAAGTCCAAAAATTTCAGAACTTTAGGTAAATTTTATAAATACTAATTATTGCTTATAAAAGATAACCTAGTTATAAAAAATTATCTTATAAAGTTATCCTGCTAAACTACATTATTAAAAGCTAAAATGTATTGAAAGCATCACGAAGAACTGCAAATCATTAATACTGATGTTCTGATGCTCATTACAGGCATTGTGGCACAAGCCTGTACTCTTAGCTCTCAAAAGGGTGAGGCAAGGGGATTGTGAGTTCAAAGCCAGCCTCCAGGCTGTATAATAATAAGCGTAATGCTACAGAGATCTTGTCTCAAAAATAAGGACCTACTGACAGCAGGGAGGGAGGAAGGGAGAGTAGAGATTGTAAAGTACTGCAGTATCGCCCAAGAGCAAGCTATGTTATTAATACAATAATATCCATATCCAAGATCATGAGCAACAAGATAGCTAAATGTCTAACATCAGAAAGCCCTCTTTGTCGGTCACATCAAATCAAGAAAAATATTAACGCCTTGAGTAAAAAGCATGGGCACTTTATTGCAGGATGATGCTTCATAGAAACATAATACTAATTCCTATTTCCTCATCCTTGGCTCGTTTGTCCTTTCATCCCTTCCCCTTGAATGGCTTCCTAGTTCCCTGTCAATGACTAAACTCACCCATGACAGTGTAACCATCAAACATAATACAATAGCCCATACTGTGAGATACAAGTGACAAGGTAGTTGGGCCATATATAGCTCAGCACTAGAATGGCTGGCACGAGACCCTAGACCCCATCTCTAGCACAAACCAAGCAACCAAGTGAATGCACAGTGTTTTCAGTCTTGTTCAATAGTGTGAGCGTTGTGTTTTTCTAGCCATAAATCAATCTGAAAATATCCAACACAAATACAGAGTGCCCCAAAAGGAACAAAGTAAAAATGAGGAACACACACAAAAATGAAACTGACATAAACCTTCTAAATCTTTCTTTCTCAATTAATATGGGAACTCTTTTCTCTACATTTTATGACTGTTAACACACGTGAAAGCTTTCTGAGAACAGAAATTATACAGATAAATTTTAGTTCTGATGTCTACATTTAAGTCCTTGCTAGGAAGGAAAGAAGGAAGGGAGGGAGGGAGAGAAGGAGAGAAGGGGAGAGGGAGAGAGGGAGAGAGGGAAGAAGGAAGGAAATAAAAGAGAATGAAAGGTTGAAGAGATGACTCAGGGGTTAAGAGGGCTTGATGCTCCTACAGAGACCAAGGACCAACGTTAAACTTTAACACCTACGTCAGATGGCTGGCAACACCTGTAACTCCAGCTCCAGAAGATCCAACATCTTCTGACTTTAAGGATACCAACACGCACTCAAAAAACTTTAAAATCTGGGCCAGTCACAACAGTACACATTTTCAGTCACAGCACTCAGAAGGCAGAAGAAGCAGACAGATTTCTGTTGTGTTACCAAGTCAGCCAGGGCTTCTTAGTATGACCCTGTCTCAAAATAATTAAGTAAAATAAAGTATTTCAAGGCAAATAAGCTATATTCTGATAGACACACTACTTGATAATACCACCTACTTGATAATAATGACTCTGGCTTGGTAAAATATTTAGGTAAAAGTTGGCATTTTGACATGCCTTGTTAAATATTCTTTAACAAAAATGAGGTCTGATACGCTATCCCCTCCCGTCCTCTGGAAGTATTATGTTGACCTTGCAGTAAGCTGGCTTGTATTCAAGATTCCTCCCTACAAGTCGTACACAGGCTAGAAGTGGTTGTAAAGATAGAATAACTAATATCATTGCAGACCAGAGATGGCTTTTCCAAAGGGCCTGAGTTAAATTTCCAGCACCTAAACAGAGGCTCACAACTATCTAGCATGCCAATTCCAGGGTACTCAATCTTTTTCTGTCCACTATGAACAACAGGCATGCATGTGGTATAAGACATGAAGACAGGGTTGGGGATTTAGCTCAGTGGTAGAACGCTTGCCTAGGAAGTGCAAGGCTCTGGGTTCAATCCCCAGCTCCGAAAAAAAAAGAACCCCCCCCCCAAAAAAAAAGACATGAAGACAAGCACTTTTATATACACAAAATAAATTTTTTAAAAATGTAAAGTTGATAGGCAGACTTAAGGCTCATAAAGTTAATGGTAAGTGAACTAATTTATTAAATTGCATCATCTAAGACTGTGCTTGGTTTCCACACCCTGTCAATCACGGCAATGCCATCTAAGAATACTTCCCCCTTATCCTTATTACACTGTTTCTCTAAATCAAACATGAATGGGAGCTAGAGAACAGAGGTGGGAAGTCCTCCTAAAATCAACAATAAAAAAGTGTTGAAAGTAGGCTAGAAGATGGCTCAGTGGTTAAGAGCACTGAGTGTGCTTCCCTCTAGAGGTCCTGAGTTCAATTCCCACAACCACACGGTGGCTCACAACCATCTGTAATGGAATCTGGTGCCCTCTTCTGGTGTGTGTACAGACAACGAGAGCATACTCACATGCATAAAATAAATCTAAAAAAAGAAGAAGTGTAACCCAAATCAAAACTGGGCAAAGAATGTATAAAGACTTCTTTCTCTCTAAACAATATACATAATGACTAATGATCACATGAAAAAGCAGTCGATATAATTCATAATTAGAGGACTCCAATGAAAATTCCAATTCAGTATTACTTTATACACATTAGGTTGGCTACTATCCAAAATAAAGCACTGTCCCCAAACCCAGAATATTTTGGCATGGGTGTGGGAAAATTCTCCTGCAAAGCTGTGTACTGTTCATAGCAATATAAGACACTGCAGTTGTGGTAGACAGCATGGTAGTTGCTTACAACTTAAAAACAATCACTATTGGGAGCTGGAGAGATGGCCCAGTGGTTAAGAGCACTGACTGTTCTTACTTACAGAGGTCATGAGTTCAATTCCCAGCAACCACATCGTAGCTCACAACCATCCAATGTCCTCTTCTGATGTGGTTGAAGACAGCTAGTATACTCATATACATAAAATAAATAATTCTTAAAAACAATCACTATATGATCCAAAAAGATAATGAGATATTTATATTCATGCTCATAGAAGTATCATTCACAACAGCTAAAATGTGAAAGCAACCAAATTTCCAAAACAGACACATGCAAACGGCAAAAATACATAATAATGTTCAGTTTTAAGGAGGGGGAAATGATACGTACTATGCCAAGTATGGAGGATATTATCTTAACTGTGAAACAAGCTCAACAGCAAAAAACTGTATTCTGTGATTTCATTTACAACAAAGACTTAGCTGAGTCAATATCAGAGACAGAAAATAGAACTGCGGTTGCTAGAAGCTAAGGGAGAAGAAGTGGGGAATTATAGTTTTATGGGCTCCGAGTTTCAGTTTTACAAGATGAAAGGAGACAGAGATGGACTGGCAATGGGAGTCTATAGACACTTTGATGTCACATGCATTTTATGACAGTAAAAATGAAATTGGGAGAAAAAACATTTCTTAAAATACTAGGGGATGTTAAAACTTAAAATCTTTATAAAAATGTACAAAGTTCCACTTATATACAATTGTTAATGGAGAAATAAAGCCATTTTATATTATCAAGCTAGTCCAATTTTGATTATTTGGTTAACACCTAACAGACATCATCGCTATATTACTATTCACCACTGCAAAGGTTAACTGAAGGTCAGAGAATTGAGATTTCTTATATCTGAAAAGTAGTGTGTTTAAGTCAGAGTTACAGAAGAGGAAGATAGCTACCCCACAGTGGAATTACCACAAGCCCTATCCTTGACCTCAGTGCTCTCTGCCTTCCACACTGAGTCCTGTTGTTGCCTAAAACCTTCTTCTTCCCTGTCCCAGCTGCCATTCTAAGTGACATCGCTCTGCTCACCATGTCTTCTCTGCCAACTTCCCATGAGAGCAGGGTGAAGTGAGTTATCCTCAGCATTCCTCCATGCCTTCCAATTCCTCTGCTACTGTGTCCCAGGTCTGAGTAAGCCGGCTCTAAATTCTACTCTACACAGTCCCCCACTAACAATTGCCTTAGCTCTTTCCTAACAAACCTATACTTCTCAAGCCTCCTACAGTCTACTCAGTTCTTCACTATTTGGTCTTACAATTATGCACTACAATTTCAACTTCTATGATTAATTAGAGCTCTCTTCTTGACATAAATTCCAATAATCCCAACTATACATATTTGACATCCCAAGCTCCCACAAGTCTCTATAAGAAAGTGCAATTGAGGGTTGGGGATTTAGCTCAGCGGTAGAGCGCTTGCCTAGCGAGCACAAGGCCCTGGGTTCAGTCCCCAGCTTCGAAAAAAAGAAAAAAAAAAAAAAAAGTGCAATTGAATTCCTCATTAATTAGGCTGATGTAAAATCTGAGCACAATTTATAGTTCTTACTCAGTTGTTACTCCCCGCCCCTTTTTCAGTTCTAGGGATCAAATTCAGTTCTAGGCCTCAAACATGCTAGGGAAGGCCTTGAACCCTGAGCTACCAGGACCCTGCCCCAGTTTTCACACCCTCTCTGAAGTGTCCTGCTATATACCCTAGGCTGACTTTGAAGTCTCCATACTTCTGCCTCAGCCTCCCAAGTTATAGATATACACACTATACCCAGCTGGTCTATAGAGTTGAGTTCTAAGACAGCCAAGGTTATACAGAGAAGCCTGTCTCAAACCAAAACAAAAAAACTATTTTCCTTTAGTCTTGCAGAAATTAGTAAAAGAAAAGCTACACAGGCAGTTAAAGAAAGAACATTTCTACTTCTGAACAAAGCAAAAAGGAAAGAAAACTATGAGGTTCTGGAATTTACCACCTACACTGCTGATGTTAATGAGTGGAGGTACACTGTTGATTCTACTCTTGGCCCCACCTTAGAAGTGGTCAAACATTTCTACTGTAACAACTATCCTGAAGACTATCCTACAGACTTCTCTTCTGTGCCATATTCCTGATGGGGCCTCACATCACTACGCTTACTAAAGTTGCTAACTAAATATCCCTCACAATAAGTTCCTGAATCAATTCTAAAAAGAAAAGTTTTCAGAATTTTAGGTTTCATACCCTGACTGGTTGAGCCAATTGCTTTGAACATGTGGTGTCACACCACAGAATCTGTAGGTATCACCTACTAGAGCAAAATTGCTCACACCCCAGTCAGGGAGAGATGAGGGAAGGTAGCAAAGGAGAGAGATGAGGAAAGAAGAAAGGAGAGGCTGGCGGTATGAGTGGGCTGAGCGTGTACCACACCACAACCTGAAGACTGCCCACGGCAAGCTCACCTGCTAACAAGCCCAAAGGGTACACCAAGCCTTAAACACACACAGAGTAAGCAACATCCAAACTACAGCATAATTCTGAATCAATACCCAAGGAAAAACATGTAAAAGAGTCACAGAAGAAAACATAATTGTTGTGGTTTGCCCTGAAGTTGTATTTTGATGCTAATTCCACTGCCCCAAGGACAGCGGCCTAGTCAAGGACTCAGAACTCAGGTGACTTCACCAGAACCACCTCCCCATTGAATTTGTAAAGTACAGATGAGGGGCAGGTACAGGATAGAAGGAGGCCTGTCATTGGAGGAGGAGGAAGGATGGGCGGGAGAGAAGTTTGAAGGAAGAGAAGGAGACTAGGGGAGAGAGGAGGAGACAGGGCAGAGGAGAGGGGCTGAGAAGCCGTGGCAGGACAAGATGGCAGGTGATGTTAATATTCCACTCTGTGTATTTACAGGTTGTTATTTGTATGTTTAAGTGGGCAATTATATCTTATCAATTGGACCTAAAATTACTGTGTTGTGTGTTCTTTTATGTGATGGTTTGAGTGTAGGAAAGTGCTGGGATGTGTTTCCGCCAGGATATCTAGCAGATATCTTGGGACACCACTGCGCGGACCTAGTAGGGTAAAAGACAACAATACCCATTTTATTTTTTTATATTATTACAACAACACATAATGTAAATTATTTTTAAAAGAGGGAGGGAAGGAGGACGGGAGAGAAGGAGGGAGGGAAAATAAGTTATCTTAACCAAATAAATGAAACTAGAAGGGAATGAAAATTTAAAGAATGAGCCAGGAAAAGTGGTACACACATTAAGCCCAACACTTGTGAGGCAAAGGCAAGTGGATCACTGAAATTTTGTAGCCTTGTCTTGTCCACATACCAAGACGTAGGACTGCTAGGGCTGCACAGTGAGGCCTTTTGTATTGTTTAAAAGAAGAAGAAGAAAAGAAGAGGTAAAAATGAAAGTACAAATGACGAAGAAAAAGAAACCTTAAGCATCTCTCAGTGCTTGCTCCTGTTACTGGGCTTTGGTTGGTTGGTTTTTCGGGCTCAGGGTTAGGCTGCCTTGGAATGCGTTCTGTAAACCAGGCCTCCAGTTCAGAGACCCAGCTGCTCTGCCTCCCTCCCACGTGCCGAGTTAAAGGTGGGCACCACCACTGCCAGGATTTTTGTTTTGAGAGTGGGTCTATGGCAGCTCAAGTTGACCTGAGACTTTATAACCAAGAATGACTTTGGGTTCCTGATCATCTTTCCTTTACTTAGGAATAATACAAGCACGTGCCACTCATTGCACCCAGACTTCTGTTACAAAGAGTGGTTTAGGGGTTGGGGATTTAGCTCAGTGGTAGAGCGCTTGCCTGGAAAGTGCCAGGCCCTGGGTTCGGTCCTCAGCTCCAAAAAAAAAAGAAAGAAGGAAAGAAGGAAAGAAGGAAAGAAGGAAAGAAGGAAAGGAAGAAAGAAAGAAAGAAAGAAAGAAAGAAAGAAAGAAAGAAAGAAAGAAAGGAAGGAAGGAAGGAAGGAAGGAAGGAAGAAAACAAAACAGAGTGGTTTGTTTGATTTTAATGAGTGTACATGCAGCAAAGCACTTGTAGAGCCCAAATGACAACATGCAGGAGGCAGTTCTCTCCATCCATCACCTGGATATGAGTATCAAACAGGTGTGGTGACAACTGTTTTTGACCCACTGAGGCATAATATTAGAGACCTTTCCTCTAATATTAATTTCAAAATAAAATGTAAACAATAAAAATTTTCATATAAAAATTTCAAAAATGTGGAGTTTTTATGGTTAGACATTATTATTATTACTACATATATTTGTATGCATGTACACACACACATACACACACACACACACACAGAGCACATGCATCAGATAACAATTTATGCAAGTCAGACCTCTTCAACCACATGGGTTACCAAGTAGCCATCTTGGCCTAACAACAATCAGACTGTGCAAATCTCATTAGCCAGCCCCATTTGACAACTCTTTGAGTCAGAACAATAATACACTGTACCACCCACATACGCACAAAAGAATAAAGATATAATAAAAAATGGTAAAATTTATCAAACACCCTTTGCCATTAGAAAAAAATATGTATAAGAGGTATATTTTTAAGATTTATTCTTTTAATGATGTGTATGTGCTTATATGAGAGCATAAACGTGTGCAGAACTGGAGTTACAGGCTCACAGCTCCCTTGCATGGGTGCTGGAAATTCACCCGGATCTTTTCCAAAGCAGTACTCACTATTACCCACGGAGTCAGCTCTTCAGCTGAGAGGTTTATTTGTTGCGAAGTAGTTTAAAACTACATTAAACAAAAGCTAGGACCTATAAGACTATCAAAGGTGATAGATTATTAAGGCCTAAATTTATTCCCTCAAAAGCAATCTGAGTCCTTAAGACATAAAAAGAATATGGGAGGTAGTTCTAGCCACAGGAATTAAAAGTGCAGAAAAATGAAATAAAAGACACAAATTTGAAAGAAAAAAAGCTAGCTAGGTGCTGAGACACCCCTCGAATCTCAGCTCTTGGACGGCTGAGGCACTAGGACAGCATTCCAGTCTAGCCTGAGCTACACAATAAGACTACAAAAGGGGCTAGGGATTTAGCTCAGTGGTAGAGCGCTTGTCTAGCAAGCACAAGGCCCTGGGTTCAGTCCCCAGCTCCAAAAAAAAAAACAGTTTAAGTTTTATACTGGCTTTTTTGCCCCTCTCTATATCCCTACCACACAGACACAATCCTTACAAATTAGAAAAATAAAGACACTCAAATGATAGAACATCTTAAAATTAAGTTTCAGTTGTGTTTATCACAGCTTTTTACTCATGTATTTAAATGTTTAGCAGTAATACCTTAAGTTTGTAGTTGTTTGGTTTTGTTGTCTTGTTTTGTTTTTGAGACAGGGTCTTCCTACCTAACCCTGGATGGTCCAGTATTATGTAGCCCAGTTTGGCCCTAATTCTCAGCAACCCTCTTGCCTCAGTTTCCCAAGTACTAGAAATATAGGCATAAGTCCTATAGGCATGAGTTCCACATGCATGACTTACTCTGATTTTAAACGTTTGTGTGTGAACCCACATTCACCTGCCAATTCAGGCAGGAACATGTAAATTAAACCACAATGTCAGTCACGTGTGTGTCATTCTCACACTAAACTTGCAGGGATTCTCTGTCTCCACTTCCCACCTCCCTGTAGGTGTTACCCAAGTCTGGGTCTAATGGGTTCTAGATACTCAAACTCAGGTCCTCAGTCCTGCTGCTTTTTACACACCAAAGCACTTCCTTAGTCCCTTAATTTTTCTTTTCTTTTTTATTTGGGGGGGGGGGGTAGAGGGTATCTGTTTTGCTTTTAAAATAAGGAATCAATATGTAATCCAGGTCAGCCTCAAGTTTACTAGGCAGTCCAGGCTCGCCTCCCTGTAGCCTTGCTAAATCTACAAATCTCTTTTTGTTTTTTTGTTTTTGTTTTTTTGTTTTTTTGGTTCTTTTTTTCGGAGCTGGGGACCGAACCCAGGGCCTTGCGCTTCCTAGGTAAGCGCTCTACCACTGAGCTAAATCCCCAGCCCCTACAAATTTCTTAAATCACTGTATACCACACCTGACTAACAATTCTTTTTTTTTTTTTTCTTTTCTTTTTTTTCGGAGCTGGGGACCGAACCGTGTGGCACTATGCATGCTGAGGTACCTGTGTGCAAGAGCAGAGGATTTGCTCCAGGAACAGGTGCTCCCCTCTCAGCATACGAGTCTTGGGGACAGACTCAGGTCACCAGGTCTGGCACTAGCATCTTTATTACCCTCTGAACCATCTTGCCAACTCTGGCTATCAACGTTAAGGTATTAACAACAAATCACTAATCAATAGTTAAAGGTTATTTTATTCGCTTCTAAAAAATTTTAATTAAAAATAATTTTCTTAATACTTACCTAAACTTGTGGGCTTGATGAGAACATCAAGGACGTCATAGAAGGGCAGCGTTTTTAACTGCACGTCAGGATGGACAGGAGGAATGGGAGGAGATGGTTGCTGCATCTCAAACGTGGGCTTAGTGTCTTGAAGCAGCACAGAAGCGACAGGAGATGACGGTGAATGAGGTGCAATGGAAGTAGAAGGCAACGAGTGGATCCCAGCCACGGCCAAGTCAGGCTCTACTGGTGATGAGCTACCATCCAAACTGAAAACTGAAGATTTGATTGTGGATAGATCAGAAAGTCCTTCAAGTGTCCGTGGGTATCGGCGTCTGTATAATTCTCGAATTTTAATCTGAACCGCAGGGCTGCAGCCACTCTTCAGTAAATGCAACGCCCTCATCAGGAGGTCATGCTTGCGCCCACTTTTATTCCGTCCAGCAAAGCCCAGTAACACTTGTAATTCAGAAACCCTAAAACTAGAAACCATATTCTAAAAAGGGGGAGGAAAAAAGACATGTCACCATCGAGCATGTTTTTTTAAAAATCCTATCTACAATATACTGTAAAATCAGAGTTTTCCTGGTCGTAATCACTATTGTATATACCATAACACAGAGAACACAATATTCAGAAACTATTTGCTCTTGGAACTTCCACTTTATTTATATCATTAAATCAAATTAAGTTCTCCTCTTCATTTTGGAAACTTGTCTTGGTTCTTATTGGCCACTTTACCGTCAGATTACGCTCTAATATAAATCCCTATTTGCTTCTTCACTACAAAGTCTTTAATGAAAATGGTCTATTCAAAACTAAGACCTCCTAATATACAACATAGCATTTGTTATAAAACTAAACAGATGAGTTGGACTTTTATGTCACACATTTAATTCTAGTCTGCTTAGTAAAATCTACAAAATCCAGCTCTGATATCTAAAGCCAATGCATTTTTTAACCTCAACTCAAGCATTAAAGAACAAATTTTTAAAAGATGCTTAAAAATATTAAGACTAAGAATCACATATATCCTTTATTTAACAGTTCAACTTCAAAACAATAAAGAAAAATGTAGCTTATTATCCAAATGAGTATAAGAGCTTTACAAAGTAAGGAAAGCAGTTGTCACTACCCTTAAAAATTAAGATTACTCTCATGCCACTCTGTTGATTTGTACATAATAAGCAATTTCTACTCTGCATATCTCATTAGCCTAGTCCATAAAATCTGGCAAGTAATTTACAGCAAGTGATGCCTTTTAAGTCTAGCTACTGAGTGATTTTCTTTCAATTCTGAACTTAAGAGGTAAACAACATAGGTGAGATTTACCTATGCCACATGCAGATCATCTGCCAAGAGAAAGGAAGAGATACAGAGTCACTTTCCAAAACCTACTCTCAGGAGACCCTCCTCTCCTTGTGACTTGGCATTTCTCTACCCTACCTATCTCATCGGTTAGACATGTGGCACCTGGGTTCCTTTCCTGTAAGACTTAACTCCATGGGGGTGGAAATGGAGTAGGGAGACATACTATACACAAGCTGAAAAGATATACGGGCTTAGAAATAAGAGTATGGGGTCAAAGGATTCTGAACTGTACACGCGTTTACATTGCAAATTCTGAAGACAGTGGTGTAAAGGTCAAGGATACCCGGTAGGAAACCTGGAGCCAAAATCTATATACAGATGAGAGGCCAAACCCTGTCACCAAGACTCAGAACCCTGGGTTCTTGGAGCTGAGTCAGTAGTTAAGAACACTTGACTGTTCTTCCAGACGATCAGAGTTCAATTCCCAGCACTCATATCAAGCAATGCATAGGAGATCTTTTGATTTCTATAAGCCAGCTGCACTGGCATGCAGGTAACCACACACATTATCTGTGTAATTAAAAAATAGTTTTTTTAAGCAAATGCTACATTTTTTTTCTAAACTTAGTTTTCAAACCAAGTTTCATCCAGGAACTTTGAAAAGGAAGTATAGTTAAGTCATCAGAGCCCTTAAGGAGTAAGGCTAACCTGAGGTGACAAGAGGGCAAGAGTAAATTTTGGTTATTTTCTTTCACCAATAGTTGATGTTTATATCTTTAGCAGCATCTTTTAAGCTATTGTTTTGTTCTTATTCCTATTCAACTCTCCTGGCTCAAAAGTCTGGCTTTTCATGTCTTTAACTTCTTCTTGCTCTACACAGAGGAATTTCTCTATAAAACAAAAAATGCTGGCATGACCTTTTTTTTAAAAAGATGCACAGAGCTAGGGGTATAGCAAGGTCTTATTCACAAGGCCACAGCATCAATACCCAATATTAAAAAAAAAAAAAAAAAGGCAGAAAAATACATATGTGCAAGTTCAAGGCCAGCCTGGTCTATTTAGAGAGTTCCAGGGCTTCATAGAGAAATCCTGTCTCAATCTTTAAAAAGCAAACAAACAAAAACAAAAAGCAAGTAACAATAAAAAAACCAATAATGAATTATAGAGTTAAAATTAGGGATACAATATGTATCACATCTAATTAAACATAAACTATAAAAAACTTTAAAGCTGTGATATATATGAAGGCAAGCTAGATCCACTACATTAGAAAATACCTCATTAAATAGAAAAATATCCTAATTACATGTAAAACCAATACAGCGTTTTCTTGAAATTGCTTCTCAACCCTTAATTAAGCATAAGATGCAAACAAAAAAGTCTGAAATTTAGGTAAATTCTACTTGTTAGAAATGGATACAACAGCTCCGAAGGAAAAAAAAAAAAGAAAGAAAAAGAAATGGATACAAATCTGTCATGATGTATGACAGGACTTGGGAAGCCACTTTGTTAATTGCCAGGGAAACTGATAAATTGTATTGTTAAATGCTACCTATTTTAGTTACTACTCTGTGTGTGTGTGTGTGTGTGTGTGTGTGTGTGTGTGTGTGTGTGTTTATAGATAGGAATAATGGCAAATCATGCAGATGTCCTCACTCCTAACCACTGTCTGTTTCAGAGGTTGTGGAAAGTCCATTCCTTATAAAATCATTCCCTGGGGTTGGGGATTTAGCGCAAGGCCCTGGGTTCGGTCCCCAGCTCCGAAAAAAAAGAAAAAAAATAAATAAAATCATTCCCTATAATTAAGCCTGCTTTTACCTGAAGGACTTTTAAGTAGATCTCTTGCTTACAATAAAATATTTTAATTCATCTCAAGTCAACAAAAAACAAAATCAATGTCGTCTATTGAAAGAAGCAATAAAGAGTGTACTACAGGAGCTAGAGTATACTACAGGAGCTAAGAGTATACTACAGGAGCTAGAAGACGGCTCAGCAGTTATGAGCACATTTGCTCTTGCAGAAAACTCAGGTTCGGTTCTCAACAGCCACATGGCAGCTCTCAACCACCTCTAACTCCAGTTCCAGTGGCTTCCACAGGCAGTGCATGGACACGATACATAAATATGCATGCAAACAAAACACTCATACACATAAAGTAAAAATGAATCCTTTAAAAGCCAACATACTAAATTTCAAAATCTATAAAACAACCCACAGTTCTTTAGAAAATAGTTCAAGAAACAAAAAGTATCAAAAGCAACCAAATTGGGGGGTGGGGTGGGATTAAAGAATAAAGCAAAAAACATTAACTAGAAAGCAAAATGAAATCAAACTTAAGAGGAAACAAATGCACAATGTTGATGATGATGATGATGATGATGATGATGATGATGATGATGATGACGACGACGACGAGATGACGATGATGACGCCGCCGCCAGGCATGGTGGCACACAGCCAGGAACACACAGAGAGACCTGGTCTCCAAAAAAGTAATAATATGATAGAGTGCTTAAGGCCCTGGGTTCAGTCCCCAGCTCCGAAAAAGAAAAAAAAAAGAAAGAAAGAAAGAAACTGGGCATGGTACTACATACCTGCTATTTCAGCAATCTATAGAATGAAGCAGGAGGATGGCAAGTTTGAAAGCAGTGTGGGCTATGAAAGTCACTCTTTCTTGAAGAAGAATAAAAAAGTACACACAAGGGACTGGGGATTTAGCTCAGTGGTAGAGCGCTTACCTAGGAAGCGCAAGGCCTTGGGTTCAGTCCCCAGCTCCGAAAAAAAAGAACCAAAAAAAAAAAAAAAAAAAAAAAAAGTACACACAAAAAGACTTCTTAAGCATAGTGGATCACACCTGAAACCCCAACATTGAGAAAGCTGAAGCAAGAGTATCATCTCAGTTTCCAAGGCAAGAATATTATCTACTGAGTAAACAAACCCCTTGTATGTGCACACATGTACACAGAAAGAAAACAGAGCAAGCTAGACATAGAGCAATTGCTTACATGCATGCAGTCTGAAAAGGGGGGAAAAAAGATAAGAGTGTGTTCCTAAAAAAAAGCTATGTTTTCTGATCCAGGAGGAGGTGGTAATAATTTGTCTCCCACCCCCATCTAAAACCACTCACTACACAGACCAGGCAGTTTAGTGAACAAATCCTGCCAAACTAACCTCAAAGGAAAAGAAGAAAGTTTATTTCCTAGACTGTTCAAGAGAATGTGAAGTTAATATTCAGCACATTTTAGCACACACAGTAATTATCTCATTCTTACAGGGGAATGGATATATATATGTCAGAGGGCCTCTGTATTAAAAAAAAAAAAGCATGGAAAATGTTGAACTATGTAAATTGCTGCTACTCAAAACTTCAGCAAGCAGGGGTTGTTATGTGAACACAACTTTTTCTGGAGAGACACACACAGATGTCTACTCACCCCAGACAGGGATCCCATGACAGAACAAAAGAGATGGAAGCCTAGTGAAAGGAAGTTAGGTCAGTAGAGTGTGAGGAGAGAGTGGACATAACCCTGAAGAGACTATTAAAATTGGGGCCACTTTCCTTCCAGCAGCTCAGCTCTCCCACACATTCCCTCAGATGATGGTCTCCCTCACAATAAGACATAAGAAAGATATCAGTGAACCAGACACTGAAATCTCTGAAACTGAGCCAAAATAAATCTCTAACATGACGACTCCCACTCCCTACTGCAGCAATAGAAAGCTAACAGACAGCTATCAGGAGACGATCACCGAGAAACCCTTAATAGTATCTGTCTACTGCAGCTACAGGGAAACGAGCTGCATCTTACTCATAACCACAATACAACATACAAATATTAACACGTCACTGTTACCGTGAGAAGTCCTGAATATGCCCCACATAGTTTAATTCAGGAACCATAGAAGCTTTAGCATATTTTAAGTGAATTACTTGGTTAAGATGTTATACAGGGCTGAGACATGTCTCAGTAGATAGAACACTTTTCTAGTATGTATAGGGAGAACAATGATCTTATTATTACAGTCAGCACTAAATATGCATGAAATATACAATATGACAGATACAGTCAAATAATTTGTCAGAGTAAGTAAAATATTTTCACCATTTTTGAAAAGGCAACAATATTTCCCTATTTATTAAGCACGTCAAAGATGGCACAAGACATACAGAGAATATTAATTTCCAAACTTTGCTTTAAATCTAAATTTAAATAAATAAAAATATTAGTATGTTTGAAGGTAGAGTAAAAAAAGTTTTGGTCAAAATACTAATTCATATTTTTTTAAAAATCCACATTCCTTACAGAGAAAATGGCTCACTATAGGCATTATAAACACTGGTTTAAAACTATACAAGATTAGCTTACAGTATTTTATCATACTAAAAAACAAAGTAATTATACAAAAGGACTGAGGTCTTATGAAGGACCCAGAAAAAAATCTAGTTCTCAGCCAGAGTGATATAATCTGAGAATAATCTGAGAAGAGAATTTACAGTGTTTTCAAACATATAATAAAACTTGCTCATGGCACTTAGAAAACTCATGGATTTCCTTTAGAAAACTTACTGATTTGCTTTAGAGGGCATAAGTAATCAAACTATTATTCTGAAGTTTATAAAAAGCAAACCACTTTTTAAGAAAGACTAGTTTAAGAAGGAAAATCATATGATGTATATAAATGACAGAAAAGCATCTGATAAAATTTTATTTACTCAGATAAAATCACTTAATTAGGTATGAAAACCCTGTCAACATAAGTGACATGAGTAATCAATAGCAAGTATCCTATTAAAGATGGAACCCTGGATCAGATCTAAAACCCATGAATGTACACTGCTTTGTCATTACGCTATTCCAAAGACTCTGGATAACAGACAAAGCAACAGTTGTTGATGCAGGAGTTGGAAATGGAGCTTAGCTAATACAGTGTCTGCTTAGCAGGAGGTCACGGTCCTATCCCAGTAATGCATAAACTGGACATGGTATCGCAGTTATAATCTTACCACTTGGGAAACTAAAACTACAGGATTTAAATTCACACCAATCTGGGTTACAGAACAAGATCCTGCTCTCAAAACAAAAACAGGAACATGTTCAAGTGACTAAGGAAAAATGTTTAGTGAGAGAATCTAAATAACACAAATTCAAAATACAAGACTAAATTTCAAAACTTTTCCACACTAAGACTCAACTAAGATGAGGAGCAGGTACCTGTCCCTTTAACCCAGCACATAGGACGGTGATTCTGAGCCCACGACCGCCCTAGTCTGCAGAGTCCCAGGCAATTTGGGACACAAAGCGATGCTATCTCAAAAACCAAAAACAAAACACATGAAGTGTAAAAGAAATGCTAAATAAATTAAAGGCCAAGAACATGCTATCAAATTGAAAGTAAAATTCTGTATTGAATGTAAGTTAATTCTTCCCAGCTAAAGTTACAAGAGGATAAAATTCTAAATTTCAAAAGAACAACTCATGAGTAACTAGAAATGTTACTAGATCCAAATTGGAGTAACTAAAAAAATTTTGTAAGTAGTGATGAGTGAAGTAAATAAAGACACAAAAAGGAGACAACAAAGAAAGAAGATTTGCAATTTTAAAGGGAGAATGATTCATTGAAAAGGTAAATGTAAAAAATACACTCTGCGGAGATGTAAGGACATGCATTCCAAAGCATGACAAAAATAAAACATACCAGGAAAAAACCAAACCAAAACCAAAAAAAACAGTTTAGCACGTCTGAGAGGTTGTCACTGCCTCAGCTGAGCTAAAATAAGCTGGGACAGGAACTTTACAATCGCTGGACCACTGGGCTGCTAATAAAGCTCAATGTAGAGTCAGACCATCATCAAACCAAGGCCAGAACAATGAGCAAGGAGAATAACAAACCTGAGTAGGGAAGGAAAAAGTTTATCCTAAGTCAATATATACTGAAAAGAAAAAAACGGGTGAGGTTCAGAAACCCCTGAAAAGGTAACAGTAAGCTGGACAGGCAGGGTGGGAAACAGTTTAAAGTGCTCTACAGGTGAGAAAGCAAAAGTAATTTCAGACCAACACATCAAATTTTCAAGATACCAAGAGAATATGAAGAAGCAAAAAAAAAAAGTATGCAACTTCACAAGTGGTAAAGTGAGAAAAAAAAAATGACAAAGAGGAAAAAAATAAATAAAATCAACCCCACAACAAATAAGCACAGGCAGACAAAATTTAAAGCCCAAGGCCCCATAAAAGAAAAAGGGTAAAATGACAGATTAAAAATAATAGAAATATATTAATAATCCCCAAATAAAAAACTGTATTAAAATCCAGATTAGAAAAATCACTACAAAACCTGTATTAGAAAAATAACACAGGAGTGGAAAGAACTCTACCTGTAAATGTGGCAATTTAGAGAAAATAGACCCATTTCTTACAAAACAAACTATCAAAACAAATAGTTTAAGTATCCTAATTTGCCAAAATATTTATTTGACTGCAGGGGAGTGGGGCTCACTATGTAGTTTTACTGGCCTGGAGATCATCATGTAAGCTAGACTGGTCTTCAACTCAACAAAGACTCTCTGCCTCCCCAAATGCTGGGATTAAAGGGATGTCACCACACCAAGTTTTTAAGCCATAACTCAAAAACTGCCGCCACCCCACACATACACACAATGAGGTCTATGAAGAACACCTCCTGCTCTTACAAAAGACTGAAGTTTAGCTCCCAGAATAATCCACACTGGGTGGCTCATAATCACCTACAGCTCTAACTGCCCTCTTCTGGTCTCCTCAAATACTACATGTATGTGGTACAGATACTCTATTTCATTAAAAAAAATTGAAACCAGGGGTTGGGGATTTAGCTCAGTGGTAGAGTGCTTGCCTTAGGAAGCGCAAGGCCCTGGGTTCGGTCCCCAGCTCCCAAAAAAAAAAAAGAACCAAAAAAAAAAAAAAATTGAAACCTCAATTTTACAGAATTCTTAAAAAAAAAAAAAAGTCCCACAAACCAATATAAACAAAATTTTAATAGACTAATATTAAATAAAATCCAGTAATATGTAGAAAAGATTATGTACCACACTAAGTGAAATTATGCCAGGGAGGCAAGGATGGGTTCAAGAAATTATACAGCACTTTAACAGCTTTTTTTTTTTTAATTATTATTATATAAGTACACTGTGGCTGTCTTCAGGCACACCAGAAGAGGGCATCAGATCCCATTACAGATGGTTGTGAGCCACCATGTGGTTGCTGGGATTTGAACTCAGGACCTCTGGAAGTACTCTTAACCACTGAGCCATCTCTCCAGCCCCCAACAGCTTTTTTTAATCACGTGACTATAATCAACTCAGAGAACTATCAAAGTCAAAATCCAATCATGATTAAGGAGGAAGAGGGTGTGTATGTAGTGAAGCCCTATAATCAGTACTAGAGGCTGAAGCTGAGTCAGGGATATTCTTGCTAGCTCAAGGCAACCTGGACTATATACATGGCAGACGAGGCCATTCGGCCAAGACTCTGTCTTAAAAATAGGAATAGAAGGAAAGTCCTCATTTGACAAAAGTATCTACAATGGTGGGGCCCTAATATATTACATAATAGTAAAGTAAATATTCTCCCCAAATATTAGAAATGAGGCAAGATATGGTTTGAATGAGAATGGCCCCTGTAGGTTCATGTTTGAATGTTCATGTCCCTCCCATGTGTCATCCATGTCCCCACTACTGTCTGCGCGCGCGCGCGCGCGCGCGCGTGTACACACACACACACACACACACACACACACACACACACACACACTGTTGATGAAACTGGGAAGGATTAGAAGGTGTGGACTTCTTGAAGGAAATATATCTCTGGAAGTGGGCTTTGAGGTTGCAAAAGCCCAGGCAACATCTTTTCTCATCTCCCCTCCCCTATTATTTCCTCTCCTCTCCCCTATTCTCTCTCCTCTTCTCCCCTATTCCCTCTCATTCCCTCTCCTTCCCTCCCCTTCTCTCTCCCCTCACCTCCTCTCTCCCTCTCTCTGCTTGATTCCTGTGGATCAGTATGTAAAGCTCCTAGATACTTATCTAGCACTATGCCTGCCTGCCTGCTTCTCACCATGATGATCATGGACTAATCCTCTGAAATTAAGCAAGCCACTAAGTCAATGTTTCCTTTTATAAACTGCCTTGGTCATGGTGTTTCCTCACTGCAACAGAAAAGTAACTAACATAATTGACTATGCTCATTACTTGCTCAATATGTGTTGAAAATTCTATCTGGTGGAGTAATACAAGAAAATAAAGGCCTTATAATCATTCTTAAAAAAATTAAAATTACATAAAAATATAACAGGCATACTGAATTTATATGTTAAACTAAAAACCAAAGAAAAAAACCCAAGATCAAAACAAATGTATTCTCTTTTTTTCCTCTTTCTATTTTAATTTTCTATTTTTATTGGATTTTTATTTATTTATTTACATTTCAAATGTCCCTTTTCCCGGTTTCCCATCCATAGAATCCCTATCCCATCTACCCTCCACTTCTTCTATGAAGGTGTTCCCGCAACCATCCACCCACCCTGCCCCCCCCACCCGCCCTGACATTCCCTTACACTGGGGGGCGGTGGGGGAGGGGGGATGCCAAGGGCTTCTCCTCTCATTGGTGCCCAACAAGGCCATCCTCTGCTACATATGCGGCTGGAGCCATGGGTCTCTCCATGGGTACTCTTTGGATGGTGGTTTAGTCCCTGGCTCTGGATGGTTGGTATAATTCTTATGGGGTTGCAAACCCCTTCAGCTCCTTCAATCCTTTTCTAACTCCTCCAATGGGGACCCCATTCTCAGTTCAATGGTTGGCTGCAAGCATCTGCCTCTGTATTTGTCATGCTCTGGCACAAATGTACTCTTTATGTAGTTTTTCCTTAACCACCTTTCCCTAAACTGTAATATATGATAACACAGTTAACTATCCAAATTTCAAGCAGGACATTTTGTAGACGCATACCGATATTATTCTAAACTATACATAGAAAAGACAAAAGAAGGAGGAACTGCCGTAATCTTTCTCTTAAAAGAGCAGAGGGCTGGGGATATAGCTCAGTGACAGAGCCAGGTATGCATGGGCAAGGTATTCAATCAACCCTCAGCAACAAACCACAGTCAGTCAATCTATCCCAGCTTCACAATACAGATTCAGTAATCAAGATTCAAAATTGTGTTGTGTCAGGTGAAGGACAGGCAGGTAGTTCAATGGAACAGAAAACAGAAATAGAAACAGACCTTAACAAATAAGCCCAAATAATATTTGACAAAGGTGTAAAAGCTTAATAAATTATGCTGAAGCAATCAGACAACCATAGCTTCAAATGAATCACTTCTGTATTTTAAGAGACAACTCTTTTCTTTAAAGGCAGAAGGGGGATTTTCAGTATCTAGTTTAGGAAGACTACTTAGATACAACCGAGAAACAAAAAGAAAAATGACATACTAGACTTCACCAAAATTCAAAGTTACATCTTGCAAAAAAAACAACAACAACAACAACAACAAAAAAAAAAAAAACCAAAACCCTTCATAACAATGAAAAGGTAGGCTTCTCATCAGGCTTGGATACAATCCATACAAACTACAAAGCTAATCGAGGACTAGAATCCAGAATATTCTTTTTTCCCTACCCCCAGAATATACTTAAAACTGTTATTGTTCAACAAAAAAAAAAGGGGGGGGGGAGGAAACAATCCATTTAGAAAAGGTTCAAATGACACACAGACATTTCATTAATGAGAATATATAGGCAAACAGGCACATGAAAATTAACATAATTAGCCATCAGGGAAATGCAAATTAAAACCTCACTAGCATATCACTTAGATAGCTACCAGAATGGCTAAAATGAAAAACAGTGTTAACACCAAATGCTGGCAAGGAGGCAGAGAACTTAGATCAGTCAATACATTGTTGGTAGGAAGGTAAAATGCTAAAGCAAGCAACTCTGGAAAACAGTTTAGCAAGTTCTTTTCTTTTCTTTTCTTTTTTTTTTTTTTTCCGGAGCTGGGGACCGAACCCAGGGCCTTGCACTTGCCTAGCAAGTGTTCTACCACTGAGCTAAATCCCCAACCCCTAGCAAGCTCTTTAAAAAAAAAAAAAAGCCAACTTACAACCATAAGACCCATCAATTACCAATTACGCTCCTGGGCAGAGAAATGAGAATTTATGTGTGCACACACATGAATTACAAACGAATCTTCAAAAAACTTTTATTCATAATAACCAAAACCTTCTAAAAAAATTGCACTAAATACATACCCACAATTAATATTTACCTAACAATAAAAAGGAATAACTTATTTTTCACATATTATGGAGCAGATGGCACTCAGAATTAACTATGAAAGGTCAACACTGGGACTGGGAAGATATGGCTCCCAGTAACGAGCTTTCCGTATGTGTGTGGGGACCAGCAAAGGCACTCAGAAAGTGGTGGCAGAGCCCCTTGCTCAGGTTGCTGCCACATTGGCAGACTAGGTTTTATGAGACCCTGCCTCAATCAGTAAAGCTGAAAACAACGGAGAATGTTTCCTGCTACCAACCTTGGGCTTCCATGTACAGACCATGCATTGAGACTGACTGGCTAATTTGAGTCCTGGATTCCTATGTAAGGAGAAACCAGAGAAAACACTGTAGTAGACACACATACACACACACACACACACACACACACACACACACACACACACACACACACACACGTAGAGGGAATTTTCAAAATCAAGTAAGATGATCACCCAGCAGAACAGATTCAAACTCATGTAATAACCATAACCTTAAATTTAAAAACAAAACAAAAACAATAGAATGTTAAGAAAAAACTGAACAGGCAAAAAAATAAAATTTAAAAAAAAAAAAGAATAAATAAAGCCATTCCAGGGGGAGAGAATTTTCTCAGGAAGTAGCTCGATTGGTAGAATGCTTGTTTCCATGCGCCAAGCCCTAGGGTTGATTCCCAAACACTGCACAGAATTTGGGCCTGGTGACTGATGTGCGCAATTCCAGCATTCCAGAGGTGGGGGTAAAAGGATCAGCAATTCAAAATCATCTTTAGTCATACGAATTCAAGGCCAGCCCTAGACATACGAGACATTGTGTTCCATAAATAAATCATCCTGGGAAAAGACAGGCATAACTTGGTCTTGGGGAGTGTCTTAGTTAGGGTTCTATTGCAGTGAACAGACACCATGACCAATGTAAGTCTTATAAAGGACAACATTTAATTGGGGCTGGCTTACAGGTTAGGAGGTTCAGTCCATTATCAAGGCAGGAGCATGGCAGCATGGCAGCATCCAGGCAGGCATGGTGCAGGAGGAATTGAGTTCTACATCTTCACCAGAAGGAAGCCAAGAACAGACTGAGCATCCTCAGGCAGCTAGGAGGAGGGCCTCCAAGCCCACCCCCACAGTGACAAACTTCCTCCAACAAGGTCACACCTTCTAATAGTGCCACTCCCTGGGCCAAGCATATACAAACCATCACAGGAGGTTGGGGGAGGTAGAGCTGAGGAGATGGTTCAGTGGTTAAAAGTACTTGTTACCCTTGCAGAGGACCCTGATTCCTAGCATCCACTACCTTCTGACTACTGTGAACACCAGGTACACACATATAGGTAAAATACTCATACACATAAAATAGATCTAAGAAAAAAAATTAAAATCAAGATATGAACCACATAATTAACTAGCAGGTAGTCATTCCCAGTTAGCTCACTCTACCTTATATTTATGATCAAGCGAGATGTTAAGCTCTCAGCTACTGACCCTATGTCATGCCTGCCTGCTGCTCTTCTCGATGTTACTGCCTGCTATGATGGTCCCTTACTCTGACTTTGAAATTATAAGCCCCTATAGGTTGATGACAAGGCGATACATGATTGGACAGTAGAGAATGAAATGGGGACAAAGTTTTTGTAAGGCTGAAGTGAGGAGGAAGGAGGGAGATCAAGATGGAGTCCACAGAGGGGCATGGTTCAGATTTAGGTGAACGAGGTTGATTTTATCTTGTCTAGGTGGGCAGTTTATATCTTTATCAATTGGCAGTGAATTAGGAATTGTGGATTGAGAATTTAACATGTAAATCTAATTGTTAAATCACAAGATTCCAGAACTTTGATTTACCAGGCTAAAGAGGACAGTGTGTGAAAGAGATGGCAGAGTAGCCGACGGAGTGAGCGGATCTCGGGAACTGATAGAAAACGTTCTTTTTTAATCTTACCATAACAAGACCCCAATAAACTCTCCCTTCTATAAACTGCCTTTGTCACGGTGTTTTATCAGAGCAATAAGACAAAATGAAAGTATGTATTTTGTCTTGATACTAACAAGTGTTTTTAAAGTGACCATTTGGGCACCTGGCTAATGGCAGTGCCTGCCTGTAATCCCAGCACTTAGAAAGTTAAAAGTAAGGGACTGCAATTTCAGACCACCATAAGAAATAAAACAAAAGTCTGCCTCAAAGCATGAGGGACTGGATATAGAGCTTAGTTACAGATACCCCTAGCATGTGCAAAGCCCTGGAATCAATCTTTACCACTGGGGGTGAAGGAGGAAGGGAAAGAGGTTTTTTTTTAATTAACTACATATAATTTCAACAAATTCAAAAGAATTGTTATCACATAGACCATGGTCACCAGCATAGTGCAATTACAAATCAATAACCAAATTTAAAAGCCAAGTGTGGCACACACCTGTAACCCCAGCATTCAAGAGGCCAGAGCAGAAGTGAGGTTAAGACCAGCCTGGGCTGTATAAAAGATCCTGCCTCGGGGTTGGGGATTTAGCTCAGTGGTAGAGCACTTGCCTAGCAACCGCAAGACCCTGAGTTCGGTCCCCAGCTCCGAAAAAAAAAAAAGAAAAAAAGAAAAGATCCTGCCTCAAAAATACTTTGGGGGAAGGGAGAGCAGGAGTTCATGATGGCTAGAAGGATGGTTTAGTGGTTAAGAACACTTGCTGCTCTTGCACAGAACCCAGGTTCAATTTCCAGCACCTACACAGTGGCTCACAACCATCTGTAATCCTACTTCTAGTTCTAGCAAATCTGATGTCCTCTTCTGGCTTCCATGGATACTAAGCACAAATGTGCAGATATACACGCATATAAAACATCCATACACATTACATAGATGGGTGGATGGATGGACAGACAGGTTTGTGAGATGAGGGAGAGAGGGAGGGAGGGAAGAAGGGAAGGACATACGTGCGGGAATACATACATACATTCATTCATGTGCAAAACGGCTCAGTTACTCAGTAAAAGTCCTCCTGGCACAAGCATGAGAAATTGAGTTCGGATTCCCAGCATCTACAAAAAAAGTCGGGTACCAGAGCACAGACCTGTAATCTCAGTGCTGGGGAGGTGAGGACAGGGGATCCCTGCAGCTCAATGCTGCCAAACAGGTAAGCTCCACATTCAATGAGATATAATCTCAAAGAGTACTGTAGAAAGCAACTAAGGAAGATACTCATCCTCTGCCCTCCAAACACATGCACATGTGTACCTACTCAGACAGACAGACAGACAGACAGACAGACACACACACGACATCCTTAATGTTTACATGTCTTAATGTCTTAAATGTTTACATAATAAAATACTGAAAAATAATGACAAGACACTCAACATAAGAAACCAGGGGTGAAGAACAATACGTTCAGAGAACATAAAGTCAAAAACAATATTCTGAAAAGGCTTAAAAAGTTCCCAAGCTTAAAAAAAAAAAAAAAAAAAAAAGACTCAGGGATTCTCTGTAGAGGCCTGGCTATCCTAGAACTCTCTGTAGAGCAGACTGGACTGGACTGGCCTCAAACTCAGAGATCTGCCTGCCTTTGGATCCCAAATGCTGGGATTAAAAGTCACTGCTGCCAGGGCAGTCGACAAGCTTAAATAATAAGGGTACTTTTAAAAGGAGATGAAGGAAGGAAGGAAGGAAGGAAGGAAGGGAGGGAGGGAGGGAGGGAGGGAGGGAGGGAGGGAAGAAGGGAAGAAGGGAGGGAGGGAGGGAGGGAGGGAGGGAGGGAGGGAAGGAGGGAAGGAGGGAGGAAGGGAAGGAGGGAGGGAGGGAAGAAAAAAGAAAAAGAAACTGAACAAATTTCTGGGGTGGGGGTGAAAATTACAATTATAAACAAAATAACTGCAACAATTGGCTGAAAACTGGTCATCAATGAAAACAACAATTGTACAGCAGACTGTATTAGATATTTATGAAACACGTTATTCTAATGTCATGTGATCTTTTCTAGAAGAGGGAAGGCATATTCTATAACCAAAATGAAATTTGTACTTTGAATACAAAATTAGTTTGGAAATAATATACCCATCTATAATGCTAAAATGATTACAAAAGAGTGGTTTTTCAAAAGACATAGGAAAGGCCTTTACTAAAATTCAGTATCATTCATGATTTTAAATAATTAGCAAACCTAGAAACATTAACTTGAAAAGATTACCTATAATAAGCCTATAGCAAACATCATACTTAACTGTAAAACTTTGAAAGTACGCTCTTAAAATCAGAAACAATCTCAAGATGTGCCCCCAACCCCTTCACAGCTTCCATTCAGACTGGAGTTCTTAGCCAGCACACATTAAAGCAAGAAAAGCGAGAAAGGGGGCAAGCATAATGATCAGAGAAGTAGAGAAGGGCTGGAGAGATGGCTCAGTGGTTAGGAGCACTGACTGCTCTTCCAGAGGTCCTGAGTTTAATTCCCAGCAACCACATGGTGGTCCACAACCATCTGTAATGGGATCCAATGCCCTTTTCTGGTTTATCTGAAGACAGTATACTCCTATACAAAAATTAATCATTAAAAAAAATGGCTACACAAAGTCTAATCAAAGGTAAAAAAAAAATTTTTTTAAAGGTTTTTATTTATTTATTATATGTAAGTACACACTGTAGCTGTCTTCAGATACACCAGAAGAGGACATCGGATCTCTTTACAGATGGTTGTGAGCCACCATGTGGTTGCTGGGAATTGAACTCATAACCTCTGGAAGAGCAGTCGGGTGCTCTTAACCGCTGAGCCATCTCTCCAGCCCTAAAAAAAATTTTTAAAGACAAAATAATAAACCTAGAACTAAAGCTAATTTTTTTTTTTTTTGGTTCTTTTTTTTCGGAGCTGGGGACCGAACCCAGGGCCTTGCGCTTCCTAGGCAAGCGCTCTACCACTGAGCTAAATCCCCAACCCCAAAAGCTAATTTTTTACAACAGTTTAATTTAAAACTGTAAAACACAGAAAAGCACTGTAAAAGACCTAAACAACTGAAGATTACAATGTTAGATGGCAAGAATTAACAAAATGTAGGAGTTTGTTTTTGTTGTTTGTTACTCCCTAACATGGAATTCAGTACGTAGACCAGGCTAGGGTCAAACTCAGAGATCGCCTTGTCTGTGTACCTCCTGAGTGCTGATTAAAGGCTGTGCCACCACCACACTCATGCATGCATGCATTTCACAAAACCAAAACACAAGGAATCACTATAATGCCAGAAGACACTTGCAATTCTGTATCCCGCAGGGATTGACCACGCTGTTTAAAGAGTAATTCTCCCCTTCTGAGCTAAACAAACAAATGAGCACATCTATTTAGAAACAGGATGACATTAACATCTATTATTTACTTTATCAAAGTAATTGAGGGTTAGTGAGGCCTCACAGTAGAATCAATAAGTCTCTTTACATAAAGGATACAAATTGAGTATTGCAAACAAAACTTTCATGTCACCTACAAGTCCTGAAAAAATTATCCCTAATAAAACATAAATGCTATATAAAGAGTTGTCATGTGGGGTTGGGGATTTAGCTCAGTGGTAGAGCACTTGCCTAGGAAGCGCAAGGCCCTGGGTTCGATCCCCAGCTCCGAAAAAAAGAACCAAAAAAAAAAAAAAAAAAAGAGTTGTCATACTACACTGTTCAGGCAAACAAAAACCAATAGGGCACTGGAGAGAAGACTTAACAATTGAGAACACTGAGAGACCCCAGTTTGATTCCTAGCATCCCACATGGTGGCTCACAACCCCTCTAACTCCAGTCCTAGGGGATTTAACTCTTCTGACCTCCTCAAGCACTATACCCACAAGTGGTACACAGACAAAACACCCATACACATAAAATAAATAGACTTTAAAAAAGGAAGTTTACTGCAAACAACACATCCTGTTATACCTGCAAGCAGCCTCATCAACAGTTTTTCTATTACTTCATTTTCTTTTATGCTTGATTTAATTGAATTGTTATTTTGTCCATGGCCTTAGGAGCAACAGACTATTGCATATAGCATATGTAAATACTTGACATACAGCCCAACTATATAACTATGTATTAGACTATCCCACCTAAATTTATGTAAATACATTCTATAAAGCCAAATGTGGTCACACACACCTATAAGATCAGGAGCTCAGAAGTATCTTCAGCTACAGTGTCCAAGCTACATGTGACTGTACCAGGGAGGGAGGGAGGGAGGGAGGGAGGGAGGGAGGGAAGGGATCTGAAGAGATGCTTCAATGATTAAAAGCACTGTCTGCTGTTCCAAAAGACATAGGTCCAATTCCCAGACCCTACATGGTGGCTTACAACTACCTGTAACTTGGGCTGGAGAGATGGCTCAGCGGTTAAGAGCCCCGACTGCTCTTCCAGAGGTCCTGAGTTCAATTCCCAGCAACCACATGGTGGCTCACAACCATCTGTAAAGAGATCTGGTGCCCTCTTCTGGTGTGTCTGAAGACAGCTACAGTGTACTTATATATAATAAATGAATAAATCTTTAAAAAGAAAAAAACAAACTACCTGTAACTCTAGTTCCAAAGGCTCTGATGCCATCTTCTAGTGTCTGTGAGTTCAGATATACATGCAGGTAAAACACACAAACACATAAATAAAACAGAACAATATTTTAAGAAAGAAAGAAAGATAAACAGATATAGCCCAAACAACAACACCCTATGATAACTGCACAAAACTGAAATTACCTGTCAATATACTTATCAGAAAGTGACTGATGTTAGGTGATACTTGAGTATAATTCCATATCTGAGGGGAAAGGAAAGAAAAGAAGCCAAAAGTGGCAGACCATGCCTGTAATCTCAATACTCAGGAATTAGAGGCAAGAGGACCAGAGAGTTTAAGACCAGCCTGTGCTACTACACGAGACAGTGCATTAAAGAAATAAATAAAAGTTAACCATAGAAGATTATGCATCAATTCCATTCCTAAATATGGACTCAAGAGAACTGAAAGCCTATGTCCAAATAAAACTTATGCTCATGTAGTTAACACTGGTACTAGCCATTAAGTAAAAATAACTCAATGCCAAACAATACATTCACACAACGGAACAAGAAGAAACAGATTACTGGTATTTGCTACAACACAAATGAATCCAGAGGACATTATGCTAAATGAAAATGAGCCAGACATAAAAGGCCAGTAGTGTTGTATGATTCCATTGATAAGAAATGCTCAGGGTTGGGGATTTAGCTCAGAGGTAGAGCGCTTGCCTAGCAAGCACAAGGCTGGGTTCAGCCCCCAGCACCGAAAAAAAAAAAAAAAGAAAGAAAGAAATGCTCATGACAGGCAAACCCACAGACAGAGTAGGTGCTATGGCCTGAGGAACTACTGCATATGACTTTTTTTGGAATAATAAAACTGTCCCTGAATTAGACAGTGATGACACTAATGTGACTTTGTGAATAGTCTAAAAGAGCACCATATTCGATACTTTCAGTGGCTTAATTTTACAGTATTTAAATTATCTCAATTTAAAACTAACTAAAAAAGCAAACATCAAACCAGGCATATTGGCATACACCATTAATTCCAGCACTCAAAAGGCAGAGGCAGTGAATTTCTGTAGTTCCAGGACAGCTAAGACTGTTACACTAAGAAACTGTATTTTGGAAAACCAAAGGGGGGGGGGGGGGGGATAGAGACAGAGACATCAAACCCACGGAAACAAAAGCAAAAATGTTGAGGAATATGTTCAGATGATATGTCGGGAATCTGCCATTTCATCATCAGAAAAGTTAATTCATGTTTACTGGAGGGAACATACAGACCTACGAAGCAAACAAACACAAAAGTACCTACTACTACCCAGAATATCATGGTTCATTGACAACTGGAAATTGTCGTTTTATAAAAATTTCATTTTAAATTAACATATCACTTTGGCATGCCTTCATAGACAATTTAAACAAAGTATTATTAGGAGGCTGTTTTTCCTAATAGCACTGAAAACACCATGGATTCTGTCATACAGCACGTACATTAGTGTTTCCCCTGTGTAGTGGTTTGGTGGAGGGAGATGAGGACTTAGAACTTCGACATCTCATTAGCCTCTCATTCTTCCTCTATCCTAATAGTACCTAAGATTTCAAAAGTCCAGACCAGGCCCACGTATCTTCCTGTTGACTGTGGCTCAGGATATAAAGCTTTAATGGTTCTCAACCTGGGGCTCGAAAGACCTTTACATAGGGATACCTTAGACCATCAGAAAAACTGAGATATTTAAGATTCTAACAATAGCAAAAGTAGTAATAAAGTAGCACTGAAATCGGGCTGGAGAGATGGCTCAGTGGTTAAGAGCACTGACTGCTCCTCCAGAGGTCCTGAGTTCAATTCCCACAACCACATGGTGGCTCACAACCATCTGTAATGGGATCCAATGCCCTCTTCTGGTGTGTCTGAAGACAGCAACAGTGTACTCACATACAATAAATAAATAAATCATTAAAAAAAAAGAAAGAAAATAGTCTTATGGCTGGGGGTCACCACAACATGAAGAACTGTATAAAGGGTCACAACACTACTTGCAAAGGTTGAGAACCACCACCTTAGCTACTGCTCTAACCTATGCCTGTTTGCTTCCCATAGCCATGAAGATGAGATAACCGTCTCAAACTACAAGCATGCTCCCAAATTAAAAGTTTTCTTCTATAAGTGTTGCCTTGATCATTGTGGTTCTTCAGAGCAATAAAACAGAAGCTAAAACAATCTTGTAGCAAGTTAATTCACATCTAACAAGTTAAGCATCTAGGAAACCAAATTATTTCCCTGGAAAGCTTCTTATACAAACCATACTATTATAATCACCTTTGACTACACAGGCCACCTTCTTTCTTAAAGAATTCCCCCCTTCTGGGGTTGGGGATTTAGCTCAATGGTAGAGCGCTTGCCTAGCAAGCGCAAGGCCCTGGGTTAGGTCCCCAGCTCCGAAAAAAAAAAAGAAAAAAAAAAAAAAAAAAAAAAAGAATTCCCCCCTTCCTTTCCTTCAACCCATTAGAATGGCTTCCAAAATCAAATTTGTACCATGATTCCAATACCCTAGAAATGGACAGTCAAGTGGATTCTGACCAAAGCTCCAGACGCATCATATTCTTTTACAAGAATGAAGAAAGCAAGACTAGTAATCTAGTAGTCACTTGGGACCTAAAGGTAAAACACAGAGCAGCCATAGTATGTGGCCAGTGTCTCTCTGTGAGTTGCTCACATAGTCTTGAAGAAAAAAAAAAAATCTTATTGAGCAACACCTTAAGGTTCTACAGGTGCTTTTTTGTCTCAGGGTTTCCAGTGCTGTGAAGAGACACTACAGCCAAGGCAACTCTTATAAAGGACATTGGGGCTGGCTTACAGGTTCAGAGGTTCAGTCCTTATCATCACAGTGGAAAGCACCGAGAAAGAAGCGTCCAGGCAGACATGGTGCTAGAGGAGCCAAGAGTTCCACAGCTTGATCTGAAAGTAGCCAGAAGGAGACTATATTCCATACTGGGTGGAGCCTAAGCCTAGGAAACCTCAATGTCCACACCCACAGTGACACACTTCCTCCAACAAGACCACACCTACTCCAACAGTGCCAGACCTAATAGTGCCATTCCGTATGGGCCAAGCATTCAAATACATGAATCTATTCAAATCACCACATTCCACTCCTATCCCCCATAGGCTTGTACCCACATAATGCAAAATACATTTAGTCCAACTTTGAAAGTCCCCATAGTCTATCAGTCTCAAACAGGTTTAAGAGTTCAAAGTCTCTTCAGAGATTTATGCAATCGCTTAACTGTAACCCCTATAAAGTAAAAATAAAAAAACAGATCCCATACTTCCAATGTATCATGGCACAGGATATACATTACTGTTCCAGGACAAATACTTAAGGGAAGCAAGACTGAAACCAGCTGGACAAACTCCATCTGCATCTCCATGTCTGATGTCAACACATTCTTCAGATCTTCATCTCCTTTCAGCTTTGTTGACTACAACACACTTCTTTCTCTCGTGCTGGTTCCACTGCCTGTTAGCAGTTTCCTTGACAGGTATCCCACAATTCTGGCATCTCCAACATCTGAAGGTCTCAAAAGGTAATCCAGGCTTCACTTTCACAGCTTCACACAATGGCTTCTCTGGGCCTCCATGAAGGGGCACTCCTGCCACACACGTGGCCTCAGCAACTTTCCTTGGTTGCAGAAGGATGTTTCTTAACTCTAAAGCCAGAACCACGTGGCCAAAGCTACCAAATTCGGTTGCTTGGTGGGCCTGGAACATGGGCTCCCTTGTTCAATTACAGACTGAACAACTTTCTGTTTTCCCCGGTTTCCTTCAATGCCTAAGCTTGGCTGTTCTAGAACTTGCTCTGTAGACCAGGCTGGCCTTGAACTCAGAAATCTGAATGCCTGTCTCTTAAGTGCTAGGATTAAAAATGTGTACCACCACACTTGGGCCTAAACTTTTCTTTAATTCCTTTCCATTATAGAATTTAATAAGCATCGCCACTATGCCTCAAGATCTGAATTAAAAGCTTGTGTCATTCTGCCTCATGATCCTCATCAAAACCCTGGGTCTTCCAAGTTCAAGATTAGATATGCCCTTGATATCTAGACTGTAGTTCATTCCAGATAGTCAAATTGACAACTGAAAATAGCCAACACAATCCACCTGACAACATATAATCGTATCTTCTTATATACAGATGAAAATAACCAAGTCATAATAGTGTTTAACATGATATAACTATCCCTCACACAACTGCAAACATTTGTAAATTTATAATAGGTGGAAATGTCCCTTGGGAAACATTCTTTTCACAAGACGGAAGCTTAGCTGGATGGAATTTTGCCTGAGGTCACCATTCCCTTAATTTCAACTAATATCATTAATGTGTTATCTCCTTGAACACAAAATTTAGTTCCATTCCATTTCCTGATGCCCTTTTAATCCTTGAACCATACATTTTGTATTTTTCTTTCTCAGCTTGCTATGTCTGATCAAAAGGCTCTTCTTAAGAGGCTCTTCTTAAGGATATGTGCCACAGACCTGGGCTTGGTGGCACATATCTTTAACCCCAGCACTCAGGAGGCAGAGGCAGGCAGATCTCTTTGAGTTTAAGACCAGCCTAGTCTACAAAGCAAGTCCAGGAGAGGACAGCCAGGGCTGGTTACACTGAGGGAAGAAAAAAAAAAAAAAAAAACCAGAAAATAGAGGGTGGGCGAGGGGGAAGGGCGATGAAGGGGAGAGAACAACAGTACAAAGTTTGTACTAGGCTGTTTTGAGATTTTCCTTTACCAATGAAATTAATCTAAATCTCTTCTCCTTAGCCTCAGGCAGACTTCAGACAAGGGCAAAAAGCAGCCACATTCTTCACCAAAATAGCACAAAAACAATCTTTAGGCAACATACCAAAATTCTTCCCTGAAACCTCATGAGCCAGGCCCCCGTGTTCGAATCGCCCCGGCACAAATGTCTTCCATGGATCTATTTGTATGACCTATTAAGTCCCACTTAGAGCATCCCACACTTTTCTTAATCCAAGATTTCAAAACCCACATTTCTCCAAACAAAAAATGATCAGGCCTATCACAGCAATACCCCAGTCCCTGGTACCAACTTGTCTTCTTAGTTAGGGTTCCACTGATGAATGAGACACCATGACAAAGACAACTCTTACAAAGTAAAACATTTAATTGGGACTGGCTTGCAGTCTCAGAAATATAGTCCATCATCATCATGGTGGGAAGCATGGCAGCATCCAGGCAGACATGGTGCTGGAGGAGCCAACATCATCTTGATCTGAAGACAGCCAAGAGGAGCCTGTGTTCCATACTGGGCGGAACCTGAGCATAGAAGACCTCAGAGCTTGCCCCAACAATGACACACTTCCTCCAACAAGGTCACATCTACTCCAACAAAGTCACACCTCCTAAACTCCCTATAGGCCAAGCACTCAAATACATGAATCTTATGGAGGCCATACCTATTCAAACCACCACGCTTATCAAATGACACCTCCCTTCCCCACCCCACCAAGCCTAAAAAGTGAAAGAACATAACTAAACCGCAATGAGGGGATGATCTTTCTCCAAAAGATCCCTCTAGAGCAGACAGCACCAGGGACATGCTGACTACTCAACAGACTGATCCTCAACAGCTTAAATTATAGTATCCGAGAATTCGTCTACCATTTCTTCCACTGCCAAGATAACCAAAAATCTAATGTCCATAATTTCTGATTCTATATTGAATTAACTGTCACTGGGATCATCTGAATATAATCTGTACCAGAAACCATCATTCTGAGTGTCCAGGATATTTCTTCCCCTTCTCTTTCTTTCTGATTATAGTTTTTTGGCATTGGTTTGGATTGTTTGTTTTCTGTGGGGTTTTGTTTTTTGGGTTTTTTTGGAGGAGGGTCCACTGTTCTATTTTTCTTCCACTTTTATGATACAAAAAGATAGTATTTATCATTTAATTTAGTCTATAAATAGAGTAATTAGGAATCCCACCTAGTCCCAAAGGCACTTGAACAATGAAATCTAACATGGATTCAAGAACTCAAGACTCTGAAATCAAGTAACTAGTGTTTAAAATTTTAAGATTTCCTCTCTCAAACTATAATCTAGATGAAAGTTTGTCTATGTTCATTTTCTTTACAGAATTAGGAGACTAGCAATGTATATGTGAAGTATCTGAAGCAGAGTTTGGCATGTAATAAGGTGATATTAAAATGAGTATATGTCATCATCACTTCCTGTACTCAGACTGGGATAAAGTTCTTTAAATTTAAACTAACATGAGTCTGCCCTAAGCAAAACATAGTGGGTAATTCTCCCAGCATCTACTCAGCCTGCCTGCCTGCCTGCCTGCCTGCCTGCCTGCCTTCCCTCCCTCCCTCTGGAAACTCTGAGGTCAAGTCTCTGTTGGTCACTTAACTATGAATGGGGAAGCCAACAACATTACCTTTTACCAAGCACAAAGAGATGCAAAACCCAGATGATTTAGGGATGAGAAAATGAGGCTGAGCCACAAATCAAAACAGAGAAAGCAGAAAGGTCCTTTTGAGGTCCTGGTTTCACTCCAATCTGAGTACTGATGTCCTTTCCCACCCTATGTGGTTAAGATTAATTCTTCTCTTTAACCAGCAACGTTTCTAAAAGTCTAATACAAGCCCTACAAAGGTTTTCACCAACCAAATTAAAAAAAAAAAGCTACCTTCCTTGGGAGAGGAAATATACATCTGTTACTGTGCAAAAGTTAAGGTAATACTGCATGTAAAAATACCTCCAGTGTTCAGTTTACTGAAGTGAGGCTCAGGCCTGATTGTTTCAAGAGCTCCAATAAACACTTAAGACCGATATAGTGCAAATATCCTTTTCAGTCATGGTTCTCTGTATAAACTGATAAGGGATACAACATGCATCGGTATAATTTTTATTGGGAAAAATCATCTTTTCCTGAAACAGGAGGGAAAATGGTAGGCCCTAAGCGAGCTTTCACATTCACTCTTTTGTTGGTGTCCAGCCAGCCAACATCCTTTTCCCACAAACAATAATGGTCTTTAGAAAGCAGAACAGATTAAAGTAACCCAAACGCCAAACATGGCTGGGTTACCTCAACTGGTTGCAAGTTCATTTAACTTCAAATCCATACTTTGTCTCCACTTTAAAACACACACACACACACACACACACACACGGTTTCTATCTGTAAACATCCCACATATGTCGTCAGTAATTCGGCCTTCAATGCAGCTCACTATACCTGGTTTAGTTTGGGATATGGTTTCTGTGAGATGATCTGTCTAGCCTCTACGTTAGACCCCGACTACAAAGGTACCAACAATAAAGTTACGAGCTTGTTCTCATGCTAAGAAACAGTTTCTCCTCGAGAGCACAAACTACATACGTGACAACACGGACTTTGAAGATTTCTTACCATGGTTACAAACCAAGTCCCTGGGTCTAAGGCGGACTACGGAAGGCGGTGTTCCCAAAAGACCGCGCTTCTCCCCACGCTGAGGGAGAAAGCGCTGGTGGGAAGAAGGGGCCTCATCTCGTGACAGACCTGCCTAGACCACAGCGGGGACAGGAAAATTCCTAAACGCAACTTCGCGTTTCCGAAGGCGGTCGGTCTTTCACACAGTGCTCCGGGGTCGCCACCGCTGAGGCGAACGCCGCTGCACGCGCCCGGCCGAGTCCAGCCCGCCAGGTGTGCGGCCCGCCGCCCGGGCCATCCGCCCGCCCTCGCCCGCGCTGTCCCTCCTCGCGCAGCGCCCGACGACACGGCTCCGCCAACCGGCCGCACGCCCCGGCGGCGCCGCGCTGCTCCCGCCTCCCCTCCCCCCGCCCTGCGGCCTCCGCTCCCCCCGCGACGCTCACCCTCAACTCCTCGAAATCCGCCATTTTATCCCGCCCGCGGGCGCCTCAGCCGTCACCGCTCCTCCGCCCGCTACCGCCAACGACACCGCCGCCGTCTCCTGCAACATCCTGCACTGGGCGCCGCTCTAGACGCCGCGGCCGCCGCCGCCGCCGCGCCACCACCTCCACCACCTCCACCGGGCCCCTCACGTGACCTGAGCGGGAGCCCCGCCCCCGGCGCGCACAGGCCCCGCCCTTCGCGGCGCCCCCAGCCCACCGCGCGCGGTCTTCCGCCCGAGCGCCCCCCACGCGCTTCCGGTGGTGGCCTGTCCCTGCTGAGCCCAGTCCTGCTCGTCGCTTCCTGCCCCTGCTCCCTGTTCCCTGCACCGGAGCGCAGGCTGCTACTGAGGCTCTTACCGGAACTGTGGCGTTCTCCCCGGACTTGGAGGACGGCCTTGGCTGAGGAAGTGGCCAAGAGAAGAGAGTTGACAGGACTCACGGAAATCTCACTGTGCTCTACCCAAGGTGGCTGAGAACAGAGGAAGCAGCCTCAGGGCCATCCCCAGAGTAGCTGTGGTTGGATAATACAAGTATGGGTGATGGGGAAACCGTTGTTCCAGGCTAATGGTGATCGCGGTTACGAATTTTTTTTAATGTGTTTTTGTTGAGATAGGGAGTCTCTATGTAACCCAAGCTAGCTTGGAACTCTTTTGTGGACCAATTTTGAATCCGAGAGATTCACCTGCCTCTTGAGTCTTTTGAGTGCCGGGATTAAAGTGTGTGCCACCACGCCCAGTTGGATAAGACCTTTTAGTTTATGTCTTAACTTTTCACCTCGCCTGATATTTTTCCTGACCTTGAACGGACTACCAATGGCCTGGACAGCAAAGTTGAAATGATTGTGGGTGAGATTAGGAGAAAAGTGAAGTAAGAGCACCCCAGAGAACCCTGATGAAATTGGAAAGTCAGGAAATTCTGATAGCTGCAGAAAAAAATGAGATGAGAGACAGAAGGAGGATTGCTGATATTCCCAGACTCGGTTAAAAAAATGAAAAGAGGGGTTGGGGATTTAGCTCAGCGGTAGAGCGCTTGCCTAGCGAGCGCAAGGCCCTGGGTTCGGTCCCCAGCTCCGGAAAAAAAAAAAAAATGAAAAGAAGAAATAAGCCGGATACTTGAACTTGGGGGGTTGAAGCAGGAGGATCAGGTTGTTATGAGCCAGGTGGAGGCCACCCTGGAGTACAGTGTGAGAATGAAACAAAAAACAAACGTGACAGACAATGCAGAGTCAAACTGACTGGGCACACACAGTTCAGATTTCATTGATAAGACTGATGGAACCCCTGTTTAATATTGCTCTTACCTAAGGTCTTTTTTCCAGTTACAGTCATTCTGAGAACATTGCACTTGTATGAGTTTTAAAGTGTTGGATCCATGGGCAAAGAATTCCTACTCTATATATCTGTCGGTTCTAACTAGCTCACGAGGATCTTCCAACATACTAATCAAATGCCTTGATAAGGTTAGGCCATAGTTCAGTAGTAAGCTCTGAGCTAGACTCTGTTAGTCCCTGGCCTCCATCCCTTCCCCCCACACCACCCCCCAAAACACCTAAGCGCTAGAATGCCTCTCATTAAACTTTTACCCAAGAGCTAACTGAAGTAAGGTATACATGTGTAATAAGTAATTGAACTTTAATGAGTGGGATGTGGACAGTTGACTCAAATTAAGTTTAAAAACAAAACGCCGAGTCTTAGTCACTGTGCCACTTCTTAGTCACAGTGATTGGTATTGCTGTGAAGAGAAACACTTTGGCCAAGACAACTATTATAAGAGAAAGCATTTAATTGGGATCTTGCTTACAACTTCAACAGTTTTGGTCCAATTATGGTGGGGAGCAAAGCAGTATGCAGTCAGGTGCTGAAGCAGTAGCTAAGAGCTACAACCTGATCCAGATTGAGAAACCTGGGTATGGGCTTTTGAAATCTGGAAGCCTAATCTCACCAACACACTTCCTCTGAGAAGGCTACACTTCCTAATCCTTCTAATCCTTTCAAATAGTGTCACTTCTAGACACTAAGCATTCAAATATAAAAGCATATGGGAGTTATTCAAACCATCATATTCTTTTCACTGACCTTCATAGTCCCCATAGTCTATCACAGCCTCAAAAAAAAAAAGTTCAAAGTATCTTCTGAGAATCAAGGTATCTCTTATTGAAAACCCCTGTAAGATCAAAATCAGATCTCCTACTTCCAATACACAATGGTACAGGATAGGTATCACCATTCCAAAAGGGAGGAAAGAGCATAGTGAGGAAATACTGGACCAAAGCAAAACCAAAACCCAGCAAACTCCAAATTCTGCATCTCCATGTCCTATGTAAAGTGTTCTTCAGCTCTCCGGCTCCTTTCAGCCTTGTTGACTATAACACGTCTTCCTCTCAGGCTGATTCCCACCCTGTTAGCTCTCCTTGGCAGATATCCACTACTCTGGCATCTGCAGTTATTTTGGGGCCTCCAACACAATCCAGGCTTCACTTTCAGGGCTTCACACAATGGCCTCTCTGGGTCTCCATGCAGGGACACTCGTGCCACACACCTGGCCTCAGCAACTTTCCTTAGCCTCGGATGGAGAGGCCATAGCCTTGGAGGGAGAGTCCACAAGCCCCTTCTTGCATCCTTGGCTCTAAAGCCATAACCACATCGCAGAAACTGCCAGGTTCTTCTGATTGCTGGAGCTTGGTCCCCTCCGTCAATTACATTTTCACCAGCTCTCTGTCGTTGACGGTTTCCTTTACTACTTAAGTTTTTCTCTAATTCTTTCCCACACGTTGGAAGGTTAGCTGGGTGAGGTCTTGCTCCAAGGTTACAACTCGCTTTATTTCATTTGGCATCAAGCTTTTTTTTTTTTTTTTTTTTTTTTTTTTTTAACTGTTTATCTCCTTCAGCACAGGATTAGCTCCATAACACTTCCTGGTGCTCCTTTTCCTCCCAAACTACACCTGGATGTCTCTGTCCAGCTTGCCCCTTTTCATCATTGTAGATCTGCATAAGAATAGTTACTAAAGCCACGGGACACAGTCAGTACTATGCTGTCTTAAAATCTTTTCTGCCAAAGCCATTAATCCAAAACTCAATTTAGCAGCAGGCAGAGTTTTAGGACAAGGGCAAAAACAGCCGCATTTTTTGGTCAAAATACATCAAGAATGATCTCTAGGCCACTTGCTAATATTCTTTCCCTCCGAAACCTCTCGAGGTAGGCCGGTCATGATCTACATTGCTCTCAGAACCACTGTCTTCCATGTTCCTTCTAGGATGGCCCATTAAGCCCCGTAAAGTCCCAAAGTCCACACTCGACCAACAAGCAGCATGCCCTGGCCTGTTACAGTAATGCTTCAGTCCTGGTACCAACTTCTGTCTTAGTCAGTGGGATATTGCTGTGGAGACGCCATGGCCCAGACAGTTATAAGAGAAAGCATTTGAGTGGGGCCTTGCTTTCACCTTGGGAAGTTTGGTCCGTGAGCAAAGCAGGGAGCAGGGTGGCACGCAGGCAGTGCTGGAGCAATAGCTGAGAGCTACATCCTGATCATAGGCTGAGAGACTAAGGACTTGAAACCTCAGAACCCACCCCCAGTGACACACTTCTTCCAACAAAGCCATACCTCCTAATCCTCTGGAATGGTGCAACTCCCTGCCTCCTCTTACTCAGCGCTGGGATTAAAGACGTGCCGTCACTGCCTGGCAGAGTATTGGTTCTTAATAAGGGATAAGTCATCTTCCTATTTATCTTTCCTATGCCTCTTTTTACATACCTTGGATGCGTTCACTTGTAGATTTCCTCCTTTTCTCTGATTTATCAGTATGATAAAATGGATAGATTTACAGCCTGTGGGCATAGTGGTCTGCAGTATCCCCACCCCTGAGGATGAAGCTAGAGGACAGTTTTAGGGAGAGATGAAATGGACCCCACAGTCCTCAGGTACTTGACATTTGCTTCCAGTTGCCAGTACTGTTTGAGTAAGGAGTTAGGAGGTTTGGCCTTACTGGAAGAAGTATGTCATGGAGCTTGTATAGGGGTGTGGTTTTTAGCTTTCAAAAGACATATAGCATCCTAGTTTGCTTTCTGTTTCCTGTCTGTGGTTTGAGGTATGGGCCCTCAGCTCTCAGCGCCAGCTGCTACAATTCCCAGCTGCGATGGTGATGGACTCTTATCCCTCTAGCGCCATGAGTTAAATCTATCCTTCTGTAAGTTACTTTGGTCATGACGTTTTATCACAGCAATAGAAAAGTGACTTAGACAGATCGTAAGTACCAAGCCATCCCGACATGCCTAGTAAGAAGACCCGGCTTCAAGCAGACAAATAAAAAAAAAATGGAGATTATAAGTTTAAAAACCTAGATTCTAGGGGTTGGGGATTTAGCTCAGTGGTAGAGCGCTTGCCTAGCAAGTGTAAGGCCCTGGGTTCTGTCCCCAGCTCCGGAAAAAAAAAAAAAAAAAAAAAAAACCAAACCTAGATTCTAGACCAAGATAGAATTTTGGCATAGGTTCGGTAACATAATAGGATAACAGTAAATCTGCTTTTATGCAAAAATGAGAAGCCAATGAGTGAAGTGATAACACACAAAACAAGAAACAGGTAGTTTTGAAGGGATAATAGGGAATGACTAAATGACTCAACGGGCTAGGGCGTTGGCCAGCAAACCTGACCACCTGCATTCCATCTCCAGGACTGATGAGCCTTGAGCACCATCCATTGTGGAAAGGGTTGGGATATTGCAGGTCTAAAGTCTAACATCCTGTGCCTATCAGGTGGTGCCTTTTGGAATGTGTTACCTCAGCAGACCATTGGGTTGCACCAACTCACAGCCTAATAGTGTCATCAGATGTTATCTAAGGTCACAACAGAGATTCCTCTGCTTGGCTGTAGTTTGTCGACCTGACGTTTCCCCAGGCAAAATATTCATTCATGTATGTATGTGTATGTATACACACACATATATATCTAGATACACACACACATATACATATATATACATATACATATATATATATACATATATATATAATCTCACATTGAGGCTTACCCCTCTAGCATAGCTGTAGCCATTTTGTTCCATGCCTGCCAGCTATTTCATATTGTTGACAGAAAAAAATAACTTGACTCAGAGCAGGGCCATGATGACCACATACCCTTATGTTCTGTATGTTCTGAGGTTTGTTAATCTTAAGAAACCCACAACCATAATCTCCACCTAGGACCAATCAGAATTTGGGCTCCGACCTGAATAAATACAGCCCTCACCTACAGAACTCATTGATACACAAGCACATAAAGCAATATACAGAAGAATATGCGCTTCATTGCTGCTGATAACAATGACAATAAACCCATGAATCCAGTGAATGGTCAGCTAGAATGCAGTAGATTCCTGAAAAGAACGCAATTTATAAAACAAAAAAACGAATAGGTCAGAACCATATAGAAGAGTGGACACATCTCAGAAACATTGCTAACCTGGGCTGGGTATAATGGTGGTTCTCTAATTCCAGGACATGAAAGGCTAAGGCAACAGGATCACTGCAAATTCCAAGCCAGCCTGGTGCAAATGTGGTTTCCAGGCCAACTGGAGCAACATAGTGAGACCTTGTCTCAAAGGAAGGAAAGAAGGGAGGGAGGAAGGAAGGAAGGGAGGGAGGGACGGAGGGAGGGAGGAAGGAAGTTGTAAGAGTTGCCAACTATGGGTTGGGGATTTAGCTCAGTGGTAGAGCGCTTGCCTAGCAAGCGCAAGGCCCTGGGTTCGGTCCCCAGCTCCGAAAAAAAAAAAAAAAGAGTTGCCAACTATCCATGCAAAATTAAAAACAATGCAAATTCTGTACATCCATGGCCATATACATTTGTGGTAGAATTTCAGCAGCAGCATACATTATGAAAGATAATTATCAAAAGTGGAGAAGTGAGTAACTGAGGAAAGGGGATAAGATCTGTAAGTCAGACTGGGGTTTACACAATATATAACATGTGGAATAATACATACTATATATTGTGGAGTACACACACACACACACACAAATTTGTGTGCAATTTTTTAAGGCAGGGTCTCACTGTGTAGCTCTGGTCTGGAACCAACCATGTTGACTAAGTTGGCCTTAAACTCACAAATATCCACATGGCACTACCTCCTTGGTATGTGTGTATGTTGAAATTTTGCACTTCACTTTTATTGATGTTGTGTGGACGTGACTGGCCACATAACACAGCATACATGTAGAGGTTAGAGGACAACTTGTGGGTGTAGATGTTACCCTTCTACCATGTGGTGCTCTGAATGCATGCTCAATGCCTTCCATTACCTATGATATTTGAATACTTGGTCACCACAGGCTTAGGAGGTGTGGCCTCCCTGGAGGAAGTACATCATGGGGCCGGATTTGAGAGTTTAAAGACTCATCTTATTTTTCTCTCTTTTTTTGCTTCATGTTTGCAGCTCACTGTGAGCCCTCGGCCTCTGCTTCACACACACACACACACACACACACACACACACACACACACACACACAAATTTGTGTGCAATTTTTTACTTAGTTACTTTCTTTTGCTATAACCAGGCATCATGATCAAGGTAACTTACAAAAAGAGTGTATTTGGGGCTTACAGTTTCAGAGAGAGAGTCAATGAATGAGTGCTATGGGCAGGAACATAGTAGCAGGCGAGTAGGGGTGGAGCTAGAGCAGTAGCTGAGATCTTACTTCCTGATCCACAAGCTCGAGGCAAAGAGAGCTAACTTCCAATGGTGTCAGCTTCTGAAACCGCAAAGCCCCTCCCCCAACAAGGCCACACCTCCTGATCCTTCCCAAACAGTTACACAAGTAGGAACGAAAACTCCAAGTGTATGTGCCCCCACTGCTGCCATGCCAATGCTTGCTTCCATTCTTCCCCACCGTGATTCTTGTCTTTCTGGAACCATAAGTCAAATAAACTCTTCCTTCTATGAGTCACCTTGGTCGTGGTGTTTCACCACAAGAATAGAAAAGTAGGGGGTTGGGGATTTAGCTCAGTGGTAGAGCACTTGCCTAGCAAGCGCAAGGCCCTGGGTTTGGTCCCCAGCTCCGAAAAAAAGAATTAAAAAAAAAAAAAGAATAGAAAAGTAACTAATGGGCTGGAGAGATGGCTCAGTGGTTAAGAGCACTGACTGCTCTTCCAGAGGTCCTGAGTTCAAATCCCAGCAACTACATGTTGGCTCACAACCGTCTATAATGGGATCTAATGCCCTCTTCTGGTGTGTCTGAAGACAGCAACAGTGCACTCATATATAATTAATAAATAAATAAATTAATTAATTAATGAAAAGTAACTAATACTCACCAATTGGGTTGGGATCAAACTCAGGTTGTCAGGTTTATGGCAGGTGTCTTTCCTGGTAGGTTTTCTGTTAACTTGACACAAACTGGAGAAGTCTGCTAAGAGGAAACCACAAATGAGACAATGTCTTTGTGAGACTTGCCTGTGGGCAAGCCCATGGGGCGGTTTCATGGTTAGTGAATTGGGGTGGGGACGCTGAGGGGCCACCCAGACCATCGTGCATGGTGCCCATTCTGGGCAGATGGTCAAGGCATGAGAATCAAGCCAGTAGGCGTAGCCTCTCCCGAGTTCCTGCCCTGAATTCCCCGGATGATAGACTACACACACAAGCTGCAAGAGGAAATAAACCTTTCCCTCCCTAAACTGCAAAAGTCCTAGTGCTTTAGCAAAACAATAGAAACCCCAACTTGTTTTTTGAGACAGAGTCTTAATATGTAGCACTGGCTGGACTGGGGTCCTCTGTAAGTGCAGCATGATTCCTTACCCACTGAGCCATCTCTCCAGCCCAACTACCAGCCTAACCATGTGCACCACCATGTCTGCCTCTTGCCTTGTTTTTGTTTGTTTAGATGTGTTTTTTGTACTGTGTGCCTGTAGGACTCGATGCCCAGCAAGTGCATGTAGAAGCCCAGAGGAGGATGTCAGGTGACCTGGAGTCGGAGTTACAGGTGGTTGTGACCCAACAATGGGAGCTGGGGGCTGGGGACTGAGCCAGGATGCCCTGCAAGAGCTGTAACACTCTTAACTTTGGGCGGTCTCTCCAGTCTCTCCTACCACCCCTCCGCTGTCTCGGTGGAGCCCAAATACTGTGGAGCCCAAGCTGGACTCAAGACAGACTATTTTCCTGCCTCTCTCTCCCAAGTTCTGGTTTTATAGACATAAGCTACCAGACCCACTCTCTCCTTGTTCTCTACATTGTTCCAGTAAAATCATTCCCAATAGCCAGAATAATATTCTATCAGGAAATCACATCCAACATACCCTTGTTTAAAACTACATCAGTGTGTGTGTGTGTGTGTGTGTGTGTGTGTGTGTGTGTGTGTGTGGTGGTGGTGGTGGTGGTGGTGGTGGTGGTTGTAGGGGGTGCACACCTTTAATCCCAGCACTTGGGAGGCAGAGGCAGGCAGATCTGGGTTAGAGGACAAGTTTGGTCTACAGAGTGAGTTCCAAGACAGCCAGAGCTACACAGAGAAACACAGTCTTGGATTTGGGGGAGAGAAAAATAGAAGAAAAAAAAAACTTATCTCAGTCTAAAAAGGAGAATCTAATTCCCTACCACAGTCCTCGAGCCCAGAGTTTCGTTGACCTTTTCACTCCGTGAGCATATCTTTCTTCTTAAAACTGCTTTATTTTCTTTACGAAATTAACTATCTTAAATCATATGAATTCATGGATTGTGGGTATAATAACCCTAGCCATCCGTTCCCTACTAGAACATCAGTTCCATGAAGGCAGACCCTGTCCAAGTGTCTTCGCTAAAAACATGGGTGTATAACAAGTATGAAACAAATGTTGTCTAAATGAATGGATGCTTTTCTTTTCACTTCAAAGGGGGGAAGGTGTAAGACACGGACTTCCATCTAGAGCTCAAAACAGATGTGAGGAGGGAGGTAGGGAGAGGAGAGGCAGCAAGGAGGGTCACCGCAGTAGTCAACGGCACAAACACTAAGGCTCAGACCGCGGAGCGAGCCGGCTCTGCGCCTGAGACCCACTGACAGCTATGTGCTGGGCATTTCTGAGCGTTAGAGCCAGATACTTTAGGTTAGGGCTGTTCTTCCTCCCATCGGCTCTCGCAGTCCGATTTCTATTAGGAGATCATACGCTACAGCCAGGGCTGATTCATTTGGGAGAAGAGCCCATCTGTCAGCCAGGAGAGAAACATTTAGTCTTCTGAGTTTGGGAAGAAGCTTTAAAGTGACTCATACAAATGGCAGGGACACTTCTGAGTGAAGGGGACAGCTGCTAAGGCTATGGGTCACAGCCCTTTTTGAACTGCGTTGTTCAGTGCTCTCTGGAATAACAATCCCAATAACCACACATCCACTCCCTCCAGTAACATATGCGGCTTTTTTAAGCCTGAGGACAATTTTATTAGTGGTTAAAAGAAAAACTTTAGGTCAGGCAAGCAGCCCAGAGGAGGGAGACAGAGAAGAGAGAGGAAGAGAGAGAGAGAGAGAGAGAGAGAGAGAGAGAGAGAGAGAGACTGACTACACAGTTTGAATTAACCTATGGAGGGGGGCAGCAACACTATGGATAAACACACATGGCCCTGAGGGGATAGTTTTAGAGACAGAGAGAAACTCAGAGTATTAGGGAAAGCAGACATGATTTAAATTAAAAAAAAAAAAAAAAAAAAAGGCAGAAGGTTGAGCGCGGTGGCTCTAGCCTCTAATCCCAGCACCGGGGAGGCAGAGGCAAGTGGGTGTCTATGAATTCAAGCCAGGCTAGTCTACGTAGTGAGTTTCAGGCCAGCCAAAGCTACAAGGTAAGACTTTGTCTTTAAAAAAGAAAATTATGAGAAGGAAAGGGGCAGGGGAGGGGAAAGGGGAGGGAAAGAGGTATTTTTCTGAGTCAGGACTTCTAAGTCAGGACTTGGAAAAAACAGAGAGCAGGAAAATCTGTTTTTATTTTCCATTTCTTTTGTTTGTATGTTTAATTTGGTTTTGTGTTTTCAAGACAGGGTTTCTCTGTGTAGCCTTGGCTGTCCTGAAACTCACTCTGTAGACCAGGCTGGCTTTGAACTCACAGATCCAACTTGCCTCTGGCACTTTCAAGAATTGGGAATCAGAGGAGTGCACCACAGTGTCCAGCGTCTGCTTTTATTTTCTTACAGTTTAGTCCAGACTGGCCTTGAAATCAAGATCCTCCTGACTTAGGCTCTCTCCAGTGGTGCTAGGATTGCAGATAGACGTCACTATGCCTGGCTAGCTGGCCCCCCTTTTCTCAGTGAGGGAATTGAACCCAGGGCTAGTACATGCTATCCCTGACAGCACTCTTCTGAGCTACATCCCCAGGCCAGTTTTTAAAGCTAATATAGCAAGGGTTATTTGTTTTGCTGATGAGTCATTCTAAATGATGACGACGACGACGACGACGACGACGACGACGACGACGACGACGACGACGACGATGACGATGATGATATAAAAAATTTGGAGACAAGTTCTTTATATGTAGTAGTCCTGGCTAGCTGGAATTTACTATGCAGACCTGGCTGGGCTTGAACTCATGGAGCTCTGCCTGTCCTTGTTTCCTGAGTGCCAAGACTAAGGGTATGTGCCACCATGCCCATCCTAAGTCAGTATCTTGCTTGGTTGCTGTTGATTTTTGAAACAGCCTGGCAATATATCCCTGGCTGGCCTGGAACTAGCTAGGCCAACTTGGATGGTCTCAGAGTCACAGAGACCCACCAGCCTATGCTTTCCAAGAGTTGGGATTAAAAGCATACACCAGCACACCAGGCCCCAAACCAGTCTTTAATGAAACTGGACTCTTGCCTGGTTCCATTTAATCCTTGAACAGCTGCATATTTAACATAGGAAAACCAGTGCTTCCTAGAACAGGGCAGTGACAGGCAAGGTCCAACCCTGACCCTGGATCACTTCAGACAGGACTTCCGAAGCCCTACTCGCTGGGGTTCAGAAATCGCCCCGCAAACCACATGAACACCAATCCCATTCAGCTAGGGATGGATTATTGAATGCACACCTTCAGCTGGTCAATAAGAGCTGTAGCTCAGAATTCGGGGCTGAGGCTATGACCCCAAATAATTTTCTATGTCAGCTTATAAAGGCTAAAACTGCAAAGACCACAATGAGCTCATACACAGGTGCTAGAATTGCTGCACCATGGTTGGCCCTGACTCAAGCCATTTTGGACATAATGGTTTATAGCAACCTTTAATTTGTTGGGACCTATGTGAAGATTACAGTTGTAGAATTCAATATTAACATACAGAACATAAGGGAGTGTGTGGTCAGCATGACCCTGCTCTGAGTTATTCTTCTGTGTCAATGGCCCACAGGAGTATTACAGCAACCATATGAAATAGCTGGTGGGCATGGAACAAAATGGCTACAGCTGTGTTGGGCAGGGGGCAGGCCTCAACACTGCTGGTAGGTTTTCTCCTCTGAGAAAGTATAAACCAATTCAAACCATATTAAAGTCATGCAGACCCGAAGACAGAGAAGCAGGGGTCAGAGAGAGAGAGGGCGCCAAAATGTCTGGATTATAAAGAGCCCCATGAACGGTCAGGGTAGAGGGCAGGGTATGCCAGTCAAGTCCTGGTAAGGACTAAGGAATGCTGGGAGAACCTGGAGGCCCGATCCATTGGTATGTTAACTAGGCACCTCAGCCTCTTGTCCAGGGTCTGACACCCAGCACCTACCTCTATCTGAAGAGGCAATCTGGTTCTGTGGTTTAGGATAAATCAGAAAATGGCACAGGGAAGTGAGGTGTGTTGGAGCAGACCTGAGAGCCCAGCTCTCCAGAGGTGGAAGCTGAGGGATTGGAAGGTCAAGGTCATCCTCTACTACATAACAAATTTGAGACTGGGTTTGGCTACATAGGAATGTTAAAAAAAGACAAAAATAGTTAAGAGAAGAAGGAAGGAAGAAAGGGAGGATGGGGAAGGCCAAGGAGAAGGAAGGAAATGCAGTAGTGGTAAAACCAGCAAACCAGCAAGTGAATTTCATGGAACAGATCCACCTTCTTCCCCATCTACAACTGTGGGCAAAGAGAGATACATTAACACAGAGAGGGACAGACAGTTGGCCAGTTTTGGAAGCTGTTTTTAGCATCATAAAGACCAGTTTTTAAATAACTTTTGCTTGGAGAGGACTTGCAGTTACCTGCCACAAGGTCTCCCTTTAGATAGGTGTAGTTCCTGTCCAGCATGAAAATATCCTCTTCCTGCTCTCCTCTGGGCACTCTGATTAAGGCAGTGTGACATAATCAAACATGGCCCCCATGTAGCTCCATAGAGCGAGGAGGACACGGAAGTGGATAGATGGTGGATGATTTTTTTCAGGGTTTTGTTTGTTTGTATGTTTTTCCAGGCCAGGATTCTCTGTGTAGCCCTGGCTGGCCTTGAATTCAAGAGATTTGACTGCCTCTGCCTCCTGAATGCTGGCATCGAAGGCGTGCGCCACCACCGCCAGGCAGATTTATTTATTTTATGTGTGCAATGTTTCGTCTGAATGTGTGTACATCATATGCACATGGTACCCACTGAGGTCACAAGAGGGTGTCAGGTTCCCCCAGGAACTGGAATTAGAGACAGTTGTGTGCCACCTACATAACTGGATATGCATGTGTTCACATGCATAAAGTAAACATAATGAAATCTTTTTAAAATATGCCCTTGCTATAGTCAAAAAGAAAAGAACAGCAGCCTTTTTGTTTTTCTCTTTTGACACAGGATCTATGTAGCCCTGGCTGTCCTGGAGCTCACTATGTAGACCAGGCTGGCCTCAAGACCCACCTGCCTCTTGCTTCCTGAGTTCTGGAATTAAAGGCACGTGCTAGGACACCCAGCTTGATAATTGACCCTTTGAAATGATCATGGGCTGCAGCTTTTCAATACTTTGTAAATTAATGTGGCCTGTGAAACGGATGGCAGCTTTGCAGTCTGTTCCAAATAGATCTGATGACCCAGTGGAGAAAGGTCAGTAAAGTCAATCCCAAGTGGTATAGAAAGAAGTAGACAAAGAGATGTCATTAATGCTCATATGACATATAACTTGGTTTTGGTTTTCTGTCGGGTATTTTATTATGTTTTGGTGCTGATGGTTGATGGTGAGGACATGGTGAGGGTGAGCTCTACTGTGGAGCCTGTCCCCAGGCCCAACTAACCTTTTATTTATTTATTTATTTATTTATTCATTTATTTATTATGTATAGAGTTCTGCCTGCATGTACACTTGCACACCAGAAGAGGGCATTGGATCCCATTACAGATGGTTGTGAGCCACCATGTGGTTGCTGGGAATTGAACTCAGGACCTTTGGAAGAGCAGCCAGTGCTCTTTAACCACTAAGCCATTTCTCCAGCCCCCAACTAACCTTCTTAATTATTAGTTTGTTTGTTTATATTAAACAGGGCTCCTAACTGTTGAGCCATCTCTCCAGTCCTTAAATATATTTTTTTTAACATGAGGGTTCCAAGAGCTGAAGAATGAATGACAAAAATAAATGAATAAATTAATAAACAAATAAGGAAGGATATGACTGCTCCTAGGTATGCTGGAAAAGGAGAAAATTTACTACATATATATGGGAGAGCATAGCAAAGAGTCAGGGACAGCTAGGAGATTGGATCAAGCTGAGCTGGACCATGTGGGGAGTGGGGCAAGGGAGGGGAAAGGAAAGAGAGTGGAACCAGGTGCAGGAGCCAAGACAGAAAAAGGTAAAAAGGGGGAGTAGCTCAGGCCCTTAGCTGGAGAATCCAGGGTAGAAGGCAGGGTAGGCTGGCCATATTCCATAATAGGTAGGGACTGAGGGATGCTGGGAGAACCGGGGTGGGGGGGCAGGTATGCTTTGATATGTTAAATAGGCACTTGGCCATTTGTTGGGGGACAGGGGATGAATCTTTTTTTTTTTTGGAGCTGGGGACCGAACCCAGGGCCTTGCGCTTCCTAGGCAAGCGCTCTACCACTGAGCTAAATCCCCAACCCCCAGGGGATGAATCTTAACACAGAGAAGGCTCAGTGGCTAAAAGTACTGGCTGCTCTCCCAGAGGACCCGGGTTCTAGTCTGTGCATCCACATGGAGGTTAACCACCATCCACAATTTTGTTTCCAGGGGATCTGACACCCTCTTATGGCCTCTTTGGCACACATGTGGTACAAAGTTATACATAGGAACATAACACCCATACACCTAAAATAAATCACACAACTGGTTGCTATGGTGGCAAAACTACTGTGCAAACTATTGTGCTCAATCAATCCTCCTGCCTCAGTCTCCTGGATAGCCAGAATAGCTTTCTTATATAACAGGGGAATTCTTATTTTTTTTTCTGTATTACTGGCTTAGTAATAAGTTGATATTTTATGCAATTATATTTATCTTTAAGGATTCCTACATTCCCTTCCCCACCCCCCCATGCCTCCTATGGTTCTAGTCTAAGAGGCCATATTGTCTCCGTTGGCCATTTGGCAAATGTCTCAGCAATTGAAGGAGGAGAGGTTTCCTTTGGCTCACAGTATTCAGCACATCATGGTCACCTGTTCCACCAGGAGCCCCAACCTGTCAAAGCCGCTGCAGACTTGAAACAATGCTGCAAGTTGGGGACGGAACACTCAGAATAGGAGCCCAACGTTGGGGCTGTGTCTTGGGTACACTTCTGACTCAGATCCTGACAGCCATGCCTGAAGATGTTTTGGTTGTTACAACTTGAGGGCGGGGTGCTGGCGCCTGGCGGACAAAAGAGGAGGGAAATTTCTCTGTGGACAGTCATGACAAAGAAAAGTGGGACCCCACACTCAGCAGGGATGAGACTGAGAGACTCTACCCAAACCTAACAAGTCCAGCTCAGAAACTCTCCTGAGAACAAAGTGTGTGATTCCTTCCGGGTCAGTTGCACGGTGAGTTCAAGGTCAGCCTGAGCTACATGGTGACACCCTGCCTCAAAGTCCTGAGGACTGAGGCTGTAGTGAGGTGGCAGCTCACTGCTAGCATGTGCAAGGCCCTAGATCACCACAAAATTAAAACAAAACTTCCCCACAGGAAAGGATACGAATCACTCTTCTGCCTCTGCTGCTTTTTCCAAAGTAGGCCCTAGCTAAGATACAGTAAATATATGTAGTTAAAAATATATTTTAGCATGGACTAAGACTGGTATGCTGTTCATTCCATAAGGGGTGAGGTGGGAGTCTAGGTGCTCTGGGACACCACAAAAGGATGTGCAGAGAAGGGCTGGTAAGATCTTACTGTAGAACAACCAGGGCCTGTTTCCTAACCTCCTTCCTGATCTCCGTCCTTTGGCATTTGAGTCCTCTTCAGTTGTTTTTATTCCTTTTCAATTTCTTTTTTAAACTACTTACTGTGTAGTCTGGAAAGGCCCGAAACTCAAAATGTCACACAAGCTGGTCTCAGACTTAAGGGTCCTGCCTCAAGTACTCAACACTACCCAGTATTAGGACTGACGTCACGTGGACCCACACCCACCTCCTGAGACTTACGTTTTGCCTCTCCTTCCCTCACCTTCTGTTTTCTCCTCCCTTGACCCTCCTTATCATATGGTATACTCTGGGCTAGATTTGAACCCATGGAGAGCCTCCTGCTTCGGCCTCCTGAATGTTAGGACTTTAAGCATGGACCACCACACTCAGCTCATTAATGGTTTCTGGAATGGCAAACCCCAATAGCTTTCATTTTACTTTGCTTGGATCCTTAAGGTAAGGTGTTATGGAACCTGGCTATGCCACTAGAGCCTTTGTGACTTGAAAGTTAAGCTACTCCTTTTCCCACGGGCTGAAGATTACGTGTCTATTCAAAGACCTTGTGATGGTTTGCGTATGTTTGGCACTATTAGAAGGTGTGGCCCTGTTGGAGGAAGTGTGTCACTGTGGGGGTGGGCTTGGAGACCCTCCTCCAGCTGCCTGGGGATGCTCAGTCTGTTCTTGGCTTCCTTTGGGTGAGGATGTAGAACTCAGCTCCTCCTGCACCATGCCTGCCTGGATGCTGCCATGCTGCCATGCTCCTGCCTTGATGATAATGGACTGAACCTCTGAACCTGTAAGCCAGCCCCAATTAAATGTTGTCCTTTATAAAACTTACATTGGTCATGGCATCTGTTCACAGCAATAAGACTAACTAAGACAGACCTGAAAACAACATTGGTCTTGTAGTTCCCCACTGGAGCACTTGGGTGACCACCGGAATTGTTGACAGTCAATACTGTTTTGAGAGAGTCCTTTCTTCTGAACAGTGCTTGAAAGAAGGATGAGACACGCTGTATCCAGATGTACGGTTACAGCTTTGTTGTTCTGTTTACAGAACGCAGAGATTTAAGAATGCGATGTGGGCCCTAGGAGGTTTTGAATGGGAAATGAACATTGCTGTCCTCTTTAGCCGCCAGTCCCCTGAGCTCCTAAGAAGAGAACCAGCCTGTCCTTTGACACTTTAAGTTAGGCACTGGCTTTGTTCTATACACCAAAGTCCAAGATGGCACCCTTTCCCAATAAAAGTCCATTTCGTTTACACTGACAACTGTTTTGTTGTTTGTCTAAAACAGCGTCGCACATAGAAGGTCCTCGGACTCTAACTCAGGGCCGAAGAGATGGCTCAGTGGTTAAGAACGCATCCTGCTCTGCTGCGGACCGGAGTGGTTCCAGCCCCCACAGCAACAGCCCACAATCACCTATAACTCAGCCTTCAGGGGACTCCCGCTGCAGGCATCATAGTCACTCACAGGCATACACATACACACTCACATATTGAAAAATAATAAATAGTCTCTTTGGGGCTGGGGATTTAGCTCAGTGGTAGAGCGCTTACCTAGGAAGCGCAAGGCCCTGGGTTCGGTCCCCAGCTCCGAAAAAAAGAACCGAAATAAATAAATAAATAAATAAATAAATAAATAAATAAATAAATAAATAATTAGTCTCTTCACAGGGCAACAAAATGCAGCATAAGAAAATGAGGTAGGACCCTGTACTGGCTGGTTTTACGTGTCAACTTGACACAAGCTGAAGTTATCACAGAAAAGGAGCCTCAGCTGTGGAAACGCCTTCGTGAGACCCAGCTGTAAGGCATTTTCTCAACTAGTGTTGGGGGTGGGGTGGGGGGAGGACCCAGCCCATTGTAGGTGGTGCCGTCCCTGGACTGGTGGTCTTGGGTTCTATAAGAAGGCAAGTTGAGCAAGCCAGGGGAAGCAAGCCAGTAAGAAACATCCCTCTATGGCCTCTGCGTCAGCTCCTGCTTCCTGACCTGCTTGAGTTCCAGTCCTGACTTCCTTTGGTGATGAACAGCAGTGTGGAAGTGTAAGCTGAATAAACCCTTTCCTCCCCAACTTGCTTCTTGGTCATGATGTTTGTGCAGGAATAGAAACCCTGACTAAGACAGACTCTAAATGGCATAGAACCTGTGTATTATAGATGCTCAATGAGTTATAGAGGTTAGTACTTCTTACGTAGTGGTCAACAGCTTTAAACAGTGACAAGTTTGAATCAGAAGGCTGGGTGAGGTTGCTCATGCCTGTAATACCAGCACCCAGGAGGCTGAGACAGAAGGATTGCCACACGTGAGACCCTGTTTCTCCCCACCCCCCCCCCAAAGATAGAGTGTAAAACAATGTTATTGAAGTTCACGTGTAGTTCAAAAGAACAGGGGTAGTACGTGTTGAGAAGCCAATGGGAAGTGAAGAAATTAAGACTAGTCCTTCCAGAATGTTCCCAGTGACTGAGAGGTAACTCAGTCCAACAGTTAGAAGATAATACTTTTTTTTTTTTTTAACATGGAGAACACTTGGGGGTTGGGGATTTGGCTCAGTGGTAGAGCGCTTGCCTAGGAAGCGCAAGGTCCTGGGTTCGGTCCCCAGCCCCGGAAAAAAAAAAAAAAGAAAAAAAAAAGGAAAAAAAAAAGATGGAGAACACTTAAGTATTTTATATCTGGACCAGAGAGTGGAAGAAGAAGGCAGACACTAAAATGATGGGACACTGAAGTTCTGGCACAGAAAGGCAAAGGGGAAAAGATTAACAGTACAGTGGCTCACACCTGCAGATCTCGGGACTATGCAGGCAGAGGCAGGGGCATCACAGCAAGTTAGAGAGGTCAGTCTAGTTCAAATAGCGAGTGGCGGGTCAGCCTGTACTGCACGACGAGATCCTACCTCAGAAAGTTGGAAGCAAGAAACAGCGGGGCTGGAAAGATGACAGTGTGGCCAAGAGTGCTTCTTGCTCTGCCAGAGGACCCTGCACTCACTCACATAGCAACTCACAACTGTCTGCAACTCCAGCTCCAGGGGAACATGCGCTCTACCACTGTGCTAAATCCCCAACCCCACACATCTTTTTAAAAAGGGGGGAACCACTTAAGTCATAAATGAGTTTATAAGAAAACAGGAGAGGAAATTCTACCACTCCTAGCGGAATTGGTCTGAAGCAAAGGCAGATGAAAGAGGGAACCTGGTGCAAGACTCATGTTCCTAAAGTCCCTGACAGTCACAGTGTTGGTAGCCTTTCAGGCTGGGGCACGATTTCGAAGAAAACCTGCGGATAATTCCCAAACCTTTACGCGTAGCCAACCCCCTCAACAGCTGCCCAGACCCAAGGTCAAGTACAGTATGAATTAGGAGAACCCCAACACTCGCAAAACCCACCTGCAACGGTTCTACTAATCATACCCTCTCGGCCTTTAGATTGACTGGGATCACGCAGACGCTCTGGATCAAACGCTTAGTCTAACCTTGATTGACTCCTTGAAGAATCCGTCTGTGGCCGGTGATTGGTTGGGACGTCTGGGCCCTGGCCAATCCCGACGGGGGCGGGCTGGTTAAGCGTCCGGTTTCCAGCAGACACAAGTCAGCTAGTGGCCCGCTACTCTTCTCTCTTCGTGGTCCTTGACTCATTGTCTAATGGAGCTTTCTTACCAGACTCTCAAACTCACGCACCAGGCGCGGGAGGCGGTAAGGAAAGCTACCCCAAACAAGCAAAACCCAGGGTTGTACCAGGAACTCTTGTTACAACAGATTCGCGAGTCTCTAGTTGCTATGGCGACAGGGGCGGCCGCTGAAGTGGCGCAAGCGCAGTAGCTCTAGGTTTCCTTAGGGAGGCTGGCTTTGAAGTGGTGATCATTAAGCAGGATACATTAAGGGGAGAACCGTGGACGATTTGGGAATGACTTTGAACTTTTTGAATTAGAGCTGCACGGTCGGTTTGTGACTTAAGGAAATCGGATTTTGAGGGTTAGGTTAAGCTGCTTGTTGATGTGAGTTTGAAGTGTGCAAAATGAGGTTTTTGAGTTAAGGGTCAGCATCCGGGGTAGAAACAGGCTGGCCTCTGTGAGTTCGAAATCAGCCTGGTGTACATAGCAAGTGCCAGGCCAGCTAGAAAGGATACATAGTGAAACAGACGAACAAAGCATTGGCCTGGAGGTAGATTTCTAGATTTAGGTTCTCAGTTGCCATTACCAAGTCTAGAGCTCATCGGCCTTACACTGGCCCTTCTCCTTCAGGGTATCCATTTGAAGTAAGAGAATTGACTGTGGTCCTTTTCAAACGAGGGTTTCGTGAATTTACAATACATTCCATGGTGTCCTGCGGTGTGGGTCGTCTGCTACTGCCAGCAATATTTCCACAACAGTGAACATGAATTGAAGGCTTACCGTATTGCAGGCACCGAGCAGCAAAACAATACTGTGCGTACTGGGGGTGGGGGGGTGGTGGGGAAAGATGAATAAAATTAAAGCCAAGGAAATACGGACATCTGGAGTCTACTCAAGGATCCAGGATGAGTTCTTTCTATTGATTTTTTTTTAAAGCTCCACAGGTGACGACTACATTGGGTAGATAAGAATCACTACCCTCGTGTCTTTTACCTTAAAAAAAAAAACCTGAAATTATTTTGTGTGTATGAGTGTTTTATCTGTGTGTGTGTATGTGCACCACCCGTATTCAGTGCCGGAAGAGTGCATTGGAGCCTCAGGGACTGGAGTTACTGGTTTGTAAGCTGCAATACATGTGCTGGAAACTGAGCCTAGACACCCCTGGAAGAACAGCCAGTGTTTCCAAACTGCCAAACCATCTCTCCAGTTCTTCTACTACTCTTTAAAGTGCCAATAATGCCACACACCCAAAATACACAGCCTGCTGTCAGGTATCCTCTCTACCTTCTAACCTCTGCACGTTCCAGAGGAAGCAGGCTACCCTGGAAATTGCTACTTCCTCACTCTGGCCGTTGTTTAAGCCCCTCTCCGCTCTGAGCCGGAACCACCTGCATGAGAATCAGAAGCACTGTCTCATAATGAAAGTGGACCCTTGGGCTCCAGTCTGACTTACTGAAACAAACTAGGATGGACTTGTGAAACTGGCATCATAAACACACACCAAGCTTATAAATACAGCACGGGCCTAAATGGATTTACGTATCTCCGTGCTTTCATTTCCATCCATACATAGGAAAACTCCAAACTACTTCTAGCCCACTCTGCTCGGTATGGGACCCTTGTTTCAGGAATGTGCTGTACGGAGAATGTAATGGTCGCTGATGGCTCAGTTCCTACTTTCAACCTCTTTTGTCATCACCTATGCCTTTCCCACCTCTCTGACTCTGAAGTAGTGCAACAATATCAAAACGAGAACTCCCGGTCTCCCACAGCTCCCTACAGAAGGAAAACATCAACAAATGGTCTTTATTCTAAGTCTATAACTTTAATAGCTCACGTTACTGCCCTCATCCTGATGCCCGCTGAGCCCTTGCCTGCCACACCTCAGTAGTCTTTTATCTGTCCTGTTGAGGTTGCCTCTCTCCACTCTTTGTCGGTCGCTACTCTTTGGCTGGGATTCTTTTAGTGGATTTCCATTATACTTGGAAAAAACAAACCCAGACCTATGACCAGACCTATGGAACACTATAGTGAGACAGAAAACTGTCCCAGAGTTTTTTCTTGCCACTCTCCACTTTGTCTCCCTCAGCAGCAGACACATTTCTTTCTGATCAGACAGATCTCCAAACCCCTAGAGTCTGTACATTAAAAGCTGTCTAACTGTAATTCATTTATTATCTGTTGTCCATATGCAACATACTCTCAAAAACAAAACAAAAAAACAAAAACAAAACAAAACAAAAAAACCCCCTAAACCCCAAGTTCTCTGAAGCTTCAAAGACAAAGATCCAAGTCTTCTTTGTTTGTTTGTTTTGTTTTGGGCCCTAGATGGCGCCAAAGCGATGTGTAGCTATGCACAGGGTTACATGCAACGGGACTGTGTTGATCTGAGGTCCCGAGGAAGGGAAAGGGTAGAGAGGAGGAGGTGACTGGTGAAATCCTTACAAAGAGCACTGGCTGTCCACGGGATTGTAATCGTTTAATTAAGATGCCATATTAAGATTTCCAGAGTGTTTCCTTCCGTGTGTCTGGTGTGGCCCAGACTGGTCTCAGATTTACCACTGGTTACTTGGCTTGAAGGAATTCATGCCCTCAGTCCTGAAAAACAGTGTAACACACTTTAAGATAATTTTCTCCCCTCTCTTCCTGTGCCTCACGCCTTTGCTTCCTCCTTTAGGAAGAATTTATAATGGATACATAACCCAGAAATGATATGTGAAGATTGTGTGTAAACACTGTTACATTTTATGTAAGACATTGGAAATGTATAGTCTGCCATCTGATACCCAGACGCCCCAGGACTCCAATGGATGCCTCACCTTCCACCCCACTGTGTGTGTGTGTGTGTGTGTGTAGGCTCATACATACTCGCACATATATGGTGTATCTTACAGATTTTTCTCTCTGGAGAACCCTGATGAATACAGATTTGTGTCTCAAGAATCTATGAAACGCTGATGCTCTTGGTGACTTTGGGTGGCAGATTTTCTCTTCTAGTATTTTAAAATTTAGTGTTTAATTAAAATAAGACCATATCCAAGGGCTAGGGATATAGATCAATTGGTAGAGCATCTCCGTAGCATGTAGGAAGCCCTCAGTTCCATCCTCAGCACAGCATATACGGGGCTTGGTAGCGGGTGCTTGTGGTCTTAGGAGGCAGAGGTCAGAGGGTAGAGGTCAGGGTCCACGCCAGCCTGAGATACCGGAGTGAGACCTTGTCGAAAGAAACAAAGTAACAGAAATAAGGTTATATCCAATTTGTATACCTCTGTGGTTTTTTGTTTGTTTAGAAGTTCAACTCAAATACAAGAACCTCTGAAATGCCGAGACCAGGCAGGTTGTAAGGAGTGGTAGCGTCAGTGTTTTAAATGTGAACATAATTAGAAGCAAATACTGACTGGATTAATGTCCAGGAATGGTTTTTTGGAAAGCCTGAGCCACACGCTCTTTTGTACACTGCAGATAAGTGGGGCCCAAAGCCAGTTTTCCTGTTTCTCACCCAGTTTCAGCTGATCGGAAGGGGCTCTTTGGTGAAGGCTGTGCACTTTTTTTTCCTCATGTACTTTATAAAGAGGTTTCTGCTTTGCCTAAGGTGAGCCTCTTGTATTAAAAATTACCCAGTATGTGTTCGGCTAATTGATGAAGCATTGACTAACTTTTAAAATGAGCCTTAAATGCCTTAGCTTTTATTAATTGCATGGATCCCTAAAAAAAAAAACAAGTAATTGAAAATTTAATTACCTCAGTGTTTTCCTTCAAAGAACTGAGGCTTATTAAACTTTAAATGTTCGAAACATTTAAGCATCTATTGAAATACCAATAGCTATAAACAATGTTCAGTTCTAAATACTAATTAAACAAATTCTGAATCACCATAAAGCTAAACTGAATTTTAAGTAACATGTGTTTTATGTTTTTGCTTTGTTCTTACACAAGGAAGATTAACTACTTCAACACTGACCATGACTGCAGCCTTGTGGGCATCTTTCAAATTGCTGTGGCTTTAAAAGCTACATCGTGATGTACTATGCACTGGTATAATCCCAGCAAGTGGGAGGCAGAGGCAGGAGGTCTGTTGTGGTTTGTCCTGAAGTTATCTGTATTTTGATGCTAATTCCACTGCCCCAAGGACAGCTGCCTAGTCTCACACTCAGAACTCAGGTGACTTCACCAGAACCACCTCCCCATTGAATTTGTCAAGTACAGGTGAGGGGCAGGTACAGGATAGAAGGAGGCCTGTCATTGGAGGAAAAGGAAGGATTGGGGTGGGGGAGAAGTTTGAAGGAAGAGGAGGAGACAGAGGAGAGGGTGAGAAGTCATGGCAGGTGATGTTAAGATTCTGCTCTGTGTATTTACAGGTTGTTATCAATGTTCCTAAGGGATGGATGGCACTGGGTATTGTATGTTTGAGTGGGCGATTATATCTTACCAATTGGGTCAAAGATTATTGTGTTGTGTGTTCTTTTATGTGAGGGTTTGAGTGTAGGAAAGTGTGCGGCTGGGATGTGTTTCCGGCCAAGATATCTAGCAGATATCTTGGGACACCGTGGTGCAGACCTAGCAGGTAAAAGACACCAATACTTTTTTATTTTTTATATTTTTACAACAACAGAGGACTACTACTGAGAGTTCAAAGGCAGCCTGTATAGTAAGTTCCAGGCTAGTATGAGCTAAATAGCTAGCAAGACCATGTTTCAAACCAAACAAAGCAAAACAAAAACCCAGAATATAAATGCATGAAACATCGTTGCTGAACCACATTCTTCTGGTTCAACCTGGACAAGACAGGGACACCTCTCAGACAAGCTGAAATACTTTGCCAGCATCAGGATATAACCATGAAGATAAATTACCACCACCAGGAATATCCAGATTTTGCATTAAAAACATCCATACTTTTTTGTTTGCATAAGTAACTTATTTAGGGGAGGAGGGTTGAGATAGTCACTCTGTAGATTATGCTGTTCTCTAATTTGTAATGATCCTCCTGCCTCTGCCTCAAACATTCTTATTGCCATGAGCCACCGTGACCGGTTAGGTTCTACTTTTAGCCACAAAGAAATATAAATCTCATCACCCAGATACATCTTTTTTTTTTAAGATTGTAATTTTTGAGATTTGATTGATTGATTATGTATGTAAATATGTGTGAGTATATGCACGTGTGAGTGCAGGTGTTCATGGAAACTTTCGATCCCCTGGAGTGGCACTTAAGGCAGTTCCGGGTGCTAGAGACCAAATGCAGGTTCTCCACAAGAGCAGTAAATGCTCTTAATGGTAGAGCCATCCTCTATCCCTGGTCTTATTTTTATATGTATGTGTATCCACCACGTGTGCGCAGATGCCTGCAGAGGCCAAAGGCACAGGAGCTCTCAGAGATGGCGTTATAGGTAGTTGCCAGTTAACCAACCAGGGTGCTGGGAACTCAGATCTTCTGGAAGAACAGCAAGTGTTTATAACTTCTGAGCCCCATCTCCAGCCTCACCCAGATATACCTGAAAAGTACCTTTAAACTGATACACGGCTGGGCATGATGGTGCACACTTGTAATCGTAGCACCTGGGAGGCTGAGGCAGGTAAATCTCTGAACTCCAGGCCAGCTTGGTCTGCACAGAAAGCTCAGCCAGGGCTGCACAGTGAGACCTTAATTTTAAAAGTTGGTGCGGTCTTCCACCTTAAACTTCGATCGATAGCTGGTCCACGCTCTAGTTCTCTGGCTGTCGAGACCTGAGTGTAATCTGTAGTACTCATCTAAAGAGAGAGTGGCGTAGTGGTAGGCGCCTCCAACCCCAGAGCTTGAGCAGGCAGAGACGAAGAATTCACCACGCCTTATTTTGGTCAGCCAGTTCAGCCAAATTGGCAAGCTTCAGAGTTAGGGAGAGACCCTGTGCTAAACAAACAGACAAACAAACAAGCAAAAAACCTAAGTGCAGAAATATTGAGGAAGATACCTGACTTAGTTCTCTAGCATGTGTGAGTGAGTGTACACGTATGAACATGTGAGTGGGTGCACATGCATGTTTATGTGTGTGCACACACACAGAACAAAGGAAACTAAACTAAGACACAGCACTGGGGCATTGACTTTAGGCAGTGTGGTGGGGAGAGCAGTGCCTGGATTCTGGCATAGGAAGGAGAGACCCAAGAGCATGGCAGGTTTGCTGAGACAGGTTGGAGTTTGGGGTGCTTATCATTGGAATTTGGGGATTAGAGTCATAGAGAGGAGAGAGCTTTGAAGTGGAAACTTAAGGGCTCTTTGGAAAATCAGTTGGATGGTGTTTTGCTTGGGCAAACACGTGAAGGAGTGTTTAACTGAAGTGGACACAGGTGAAAAGCTAAGACAGGCTCACAACCATCTGTAGTGAGATTAGATGCCCTCTTCTAGTGTGTCTGAAGACACCTACAGTGTACTCAGATATATATATATATATATATATATATATATATATATATATATATATATATATATATATATATAAAATTAAAAAAAAGAGTACCCTAAACTTTGGACACCCTCAGACCCATTGGTGGCCTATAATCCCAGCACGTGGTAAACTGGGTCAGGAGGATTGCTAGTTCAAGGCCAGCCTGGACTGACTAGTAAATTTTGGGTTGGTTTAGACCTTATGCAAGAGACAGACAAGCTTCACAGATGGCCTAGTGGGGAGAGGTGCTTGTCACTGAGCTTGAAAGCCTGACTTCAGCCCCCGGAACCTGCATGGTCGAGAGAGAAAGTCAGCTCCCCTGGATTTCCCTCTGACCCCAACAGGTACCCCCTGAAATTTTTTAATAGAGTTTTAAAAGAGAGGAAACAAAAAAGTCTTAATTGATATCCTCAATGGCTATCACAGGATAAAAAATTACTAAAGCCATAAGAAACAAGAAAAACCGAGGCCAGAAAAAAAAAAGCTGCCAATTTCAAATTGATTCAGAAATATTACAGAAAACAAAACAAATTAGTAAGCAAGCACTTAAAAAAATGCCTAGTCAACAGGGCTGGAGAACTGGCTCAACAATGAAAAGCACTCTCTTGCAGAGGCCAAGGTGCTGCTCCTATCACCTGCTGTTAACAATCATTTGCCAAGGGCCAGGCTTGGTGTGGAGAGCATGTCTGGGAATGGTGAAACAAACGGCTCAAAGTCTCATCATGGTCCAACCTGAGGCCTTTGCTGTGCTGGAGAGAGCTTTCCAGCTTTCCGTTCTTTGGTCTCTCTCTCTCTCTCTCTCTCTCTCTCTCTCTCTCTCTCTCTCTCTCTCTCTGTGTGTGTGTGTGTGTGTGTGTGTGTTCTGCTCAAGACAGTTCCCCCAGCAGTTCTCTCCTCTGGATAGCTCATCTCCTACAGATCTTAAGCCCAGTCTTTCATTTTACATATCAATCCAGTCATTTACTTCTGGTTCCCTTTTGGTTATCCTATGAATGAGCATCCGGATACCCAGCACACATTTTGTTTTAACATTGCAAAAGAATTCAGAGATCTGCATGCCTCTGCTAAGCACAGTTGCTAAGCTAGCAGGGTGGGACCACCTCCTGAAATGACCATTTCTACCACATCTGGGCCTAACCTTACTCTGTCCCAGCCTTGAACTCAGGAATCTGCCTGCACTTGTATCATCCTGTCTTTGTATCTTTTTAACAAGCTGGCTCATAGTGTAGCTGCCTCTGTTCCTTTAGATTTGTGAAGTCCCTCATAATTCATATCACATCCTTAGTTTTTGCACAATCGAGAAATATATTTTCATGTTCTTAGAGTTTTTTCCCCCAACCTTAAGGCATATACCATTTTGCTAAGACATTAGCCACACCTTTGCCTGCTAGACTCCTGCTGCCTGATTATCATGGAGTCATTAACATTAACAAGGAGGACATTCCTTAAAGGAGTAATGTAGAACATGTACATTATTATACTACCAAGCCTTATGCACACAGCGGCTCTCTACACTGTTGGAGACCCACACCTGTTGTCCCTGTACCTGGAGCAGGAACTGTGTCATTCTGTACCCACTAAGACGATACTGTGCCTGTTCTGGTTTCTGGCACCAGTCACAAAGTTAGTACACAGTCAGTCATACACGCAGGAAAGACATACACGTAAACAAACACCCTGCCAAAATATCCTTACAGATTTGACAGAAAACATGACCATAAGGCGGAGAAAAGCACAATAATGAGAAATGGGAAGCTGGGGTAAGACACACGCCTTTCCTCCTCCCCTCTCCGTCTCTCTCAGTCTCTGTCTCTCTCCTCTGTCTTCTCTGTCTGTTTTGTTGTTGTTGTTGTTGTTGTTGTTTTGGAGACAGGGTTTTTCTGTGTAGCCCTGGTAGTCCTGGAGACCAAGCTGGTCTCAAACTCAGAGATTTGCTTGCTACTGTCCCCTACTCCTACTTGGATCTAATGCGTGTATCACCACCACTGGGCTAATCCTAGCATTCAGGGGCAGGAGCAGTTGGATCTCTTTGAGTTTGAAGTTAGCCTGGTCCACATATTGAGACCCTGTCTCTCTCTCTCTCTCTCTTTCTCTCTCTCTCTCTCTCTCTCTCTCACACACACACACACACACACACACACACACGAATAAAATGGAACTTCAAGAGTTGAAAAGCATAGTACTGGGGTTGGGGATTTAGCTCAGTGGTAGAGCGCTTGCCTAGCAAATGCAAGGCCCTGGGTTCGGTCCCCAGCTCCGGGGGGAAAAAAAAAGCATAGTACTATTCCTGAGTGACAAATTCCCTGGCTGAAGACTCCACAGTAGAAATGACATAAACCGGGGTTGGGGATTTAGCTCAGTGGTAAAGCGCTTGCCTAGCAAGCACAAGGCCCTGGGTTCAGTCCCCAGCTCTGAAAAAAAAAAAAAGAAAAAGAAAAAAAAAAAAAAAAGAAATGACGTAAACTGAAGCACACAGAGAAAGTCTGAAGGAACAGAATGAAGGGCACAGCCCAGCGAAATACAAATTCCTAATCAAGGGTGAAGTTGGGAAGGAGAAAAGTATATGAAGAGATTATGGCCAAACTTGGTCCTATAGATTGTAAAACCTCCAAAGCCTCCAAGCCAGAGAAATAGCTCCCCGACTGTCAAGGCAAGCGCTGGGCCGTGATATTGTGAGCTGCTGCTTAGAAGCCAGCGTGGCAAGGAGCTGGAGGCAACTTCCGGCCAACAGGCAACCAGAATCGACTCTGCTAATCACCGTCCAGGAGAGAGGGTATCTTATGATAGGAAGGTTCTAAATTTCAGAAGAGTATTTATTAACCGCGCATGTTTCTTAAAACTCATTGATCTGGTCCCTCTCCCCATTGTATATATATGTGTGTACCTGAGTGGGAGCAGGTGCTCCTGGTGGCCAGAAGAGGGAGGCAGATGCTGTCGTGGTTTAAATAACAATGGCCCTATAGACTCATAGATTTGAACATTTGGGGAGTAGCATTAGGAGGTGTGACCTTGTTAGAGGAAGTGTGTCACTGGGGGTGGGCTTTGAGGTTTCAAATACTTAAGCCAGGCCCTATGGTGCACTCTCAGTTCCTGCAGCCTGCAGATCCAGATGTGGAACCCTCAGCGACCTCTTCAGTGCCATGTCTGCCTGCACACAGTGCTTCCCACCATGATAACAGTGAACCGAACCACTGAAACTTAAACCAGCCCCACTTATAAGAGTTTCTGGGGTCACAGGGTCTCTCCACAGGAATTGGAAACCCTAAGTATAATGGATACCCTGGGACTGGAGATGCAGGCACGTGTAAGCAGCCTGACCTGGGCGCTGCTCACTGCAGCCAGGTCCTCTGCACAACAGCCAGTGCTCTCCTCCTCTCCAGCCCTCTGTACTCTTCAGTTGGGTACATTTTGTTGTGTATAAATGTTAGGCTTACTATAGTAGATTTAAGAAGTGTGTGTGTGTGTGTGTGTGACAGAGAGAGAGAGAGAGAGAGAGAGAGAGAGAGAGAGAGAGAGAGAGAGAGAACCATGTATATGCACCGGGCAGTTGTGAGAGTACCACTGTGGGAGCCACCAGTCAGCTGAACCCCCGTCCTCTGGTATAGCACCAAGTATTCTTTTTTTTTTTTTCTTGGTTCTTTTTTCTGGAGCTGGGGACCGAACCCAGGGCCTTGCGCTTCCTAGGTAATTGCTCTACCACTGAGCTAAGTCCCCAACCCCGCACCAAGTATTCTCAATCATTAGCCATCTCTGCAGCCTCCACACAGTTTGATCTTTATAAAGACACAAACGTGGAAACAGGTTTGATGCAGTAACCACTTTTTATAATTTTTGTAATATTTTAATTTTATTTATTATATATAAGCACACTATAGCTACCTTCAGACACACCAGAAGAGGACATAAGATTCTATTATAGATGGTTGTGAGCCACCATCTGGCTGCTGGGATTTGAACTCAGGACCTCTGGAAGAACGGTTAGAGCTCTTAACCGCTGAGCCATGTCCTTTTAAATCCTGGGACTTGGTAGGCTAAGGTCCGCCTCACGGACAGTTCAAAGCTAGCAGGGCCGGGGTTGGGGATTTAGCTCAGTGGTAGAGCGCTTGCCTAGCAAGCACAAGGCCCTGGGTTCAGTTCCCAGCTCCGAAAAAAAGAAAAGAAAAAAAAGCTAGCAGGGCCAAGCAAGAGCTTGTTTATAGAATGTATTGGCACGTATCCACATGTCTGTAGTACCATCACTCAGGGACAGAAGCATCAGAAACGTTGCAAGTTTGAGGGCAGCCTGGCCTACATCGCAAGTTCCAAGCCAGGCTTACATAGTAAGAGACCTTGTCTCAAAAACAAACAGAAAAGTGTAAAATAAAAAGTCAATGCCACTTTTCCTACAATTGACTCTTTTAAAAACCAATTATTTAATGTATGAGTACTCTATCTGCATGTACACCTATGTGCCAGGAGAGGGCATCAGAGTAGCTGTGAGCCACCATGTGGTGGCTGAGAATTGAACTGAGGACCTCTGGTGGAGCAGTCAGTTCTCCTAACTGCTGAGCCATCTCTCCTACAATTGACTCTTGCCCAGTTTATCTCTTACCCTTCGTTATGAGACACTTTTCATAGGGAGATTCAATGCATCTCTCTCACACACACACACTCTTACCCCAGGAAGGAAACCCATGGCCAACCAAAGTAACGAGGGCAAGGGCGTCAAAATCCAACTTGGCGAATCGAGTTTTTATTGGGGTTCCTGCAGGAGTGTGGGTGAGGGGTTAGTTACAGGACCAGAACTGAGTCAAGAGCAGCTTCATCACTGCAAAGCCCACCCCAGCAGGACTCCCAAGAACTGCACATCTGGAGCTCTCCCCACACATCTGGAACAGTGCACAGCTTGCAGGCAGTTCCCTGCATATCTCAGGGAGCACACGGTACTGTTTTTATGTTTCTGGCTGACACTGTTTAGCACGATCATCTCCAGCTCCACTCATTTTCCTGCCAGTGACAGGTCAGAGCAGAGGGTCCCCTCCCAGCAGCTGCTGCTCAGCCTCCCGCCCAGCCCAGCAGGTGTTTTCTGCAGCTGTCGCTGTGCAAAGGGGCCCCAGTGAATCTTGCAAGCTTTGGCTTTCCCTAGACCTGTGAGGTTTGTTGACCTCCTGAGTCTCATGAGCACCAACCCCTCCTGGAGAGAACGTTGCAGTATGGAGGAGACAACCGTCAGTAACGTCCTATTCCTTTATGCGTCATAATAGCATATGGGCTTTTATATTTCTTTTATACAGAAGGGAATAATTTCTTCATCCTGTGTCCCCTTATTTTATTACCTGTGTTGAAAGTCTTTCTTTTCCATATATTAACTTTACAAAGTAGTGGGCCTTGTTATGCCGTTTCCATCCATGAGCAGAATGCACTTTTTTTTTTTTTTTCCGGAGCTGGGGACTGAACTCAGGGCCTTGTGCTTGCTAGGCAAGCACTCTACCACTGAGCTAAATCCCCAACTCCCAGAATGCACTTTTAAGTATATTCCCACCCTGTAACCCTGTCTCATCCCTTGTCTCCTTCCTACTAGGTTCTGTGCTCTCCCTAAATTGTCTCTGGTTTATTTATCAAGTCAGGGTCCTGCTGTATAGCCCTAACTAGCCTGGCACTAGCTACATAACCCAGGCTGGACTTGGCCATTCCAGTCTTCCCACCTCAGCACTCCGAGTGTTGGGTTACAGGCATGTACTACCTTACTCTGCTTAAAAACTAAAAACCAAAAACCAAAACCCCAAACCCAAAACAACCTAGATGCTGCACATTGGAAAGAACTGTGACATTTGTCTTTCTGATACTGACTTATTTTGTTTAGCATGATAATCTCCAGTTTTATCCACTTTTTCTGCAAATGATGTAATTTTGTTCTTAGTCTTTATTCATAAAAAATAGCATCACAGAAGAGTCCCTCAGGTCTTTGTTTCTGCCTTAGCAACAACACATTGGTATCCACTTTGTCCATTCCCCCACTGTAGGCATCTGGACTAGTTCCACAACTTGTCTGTGGTGAGTTATGTCTCAGTAAACATGGAGGTGCATGCATCTTCTCGTGTGCCAACTTGGATCCCTTCATGCCTTTACCCAGGACTGGTGTAGTAGGATGACATTACAGTTGAATGTTTAATTGGCTTTGTTTGTTTCTGAGACAGGGTCTCACTGTGTTCTTACCACATGTGTCCTTTCACCCTCCTTAATGTTGTCCCTAAATACTTGGGGAGAATATTCTTGGTTTCAGTTGTCCCTGTTGTAAGGCAGGGTCACTGTAGTCCAGGTTGACTTCAAGCTCAGCTGTTGCTGAAAATGACCTTGATTGAACTCCAGTTCTTAGTGTTGGGACAACAGGCATGTCCTGCCTAGTGCCCTTTCAATGGCTGTTGTGATGGTGTTTGTGGTTGTCAACTTGACTACATCTGGCATGAACTAGATGACTGAGCATACCTGTGAGGGATTCCTTTTTCTGAATCAAATCATTTGAAGTGGGAAGACCCACTTCTAACGCAGATCTTTGAGTTGGGAAGATTCACCGTTAATCTGGACTACGCCTTCTCCTGGCAGCCTAGATAAGGGACATAGAAGAAGTAAGCCGTCTGTCCGTCTGTCTCTCTGCTTGCTTGCTTTCTCATCGTTTCCCTAGCAAGTCTCTTCACTGGCATTAAAGGCTGCTTCCTGATATTCCGGCCTATACTGAAGACCAGATGAGGCATCTACCCTCATAGATTGAACAACTACTGAAGTCTTGGACCTTTGTGTTGGTGGACAACCATTGTTGGACCATGGGCTGTAAGCCACTCTAATAAATTCCCTTTCTCTCTACAGAGAGATTCATTCGATATGTCCTGTTTCTCTAGAGAACTCTAATAACAACTGTGGAGCGACACCATGACCAAGGCAACTTGTTTTTTGCTTTGTTTTTTTTGAGACAGGATTTCTGTATGTAACGTCAGCTGTCCTGGAACTCACTTTGTAGACCAAGCTGACCCCAAGCTCATAAACTGCCTTTGTCTCCTGGGTACTAGGAGTAAAAGTGTGCACCACCACTGCCTGGTGACCAAAGTAACTTATGAAAGAAAACATTAACAGGGGCTTGCTTATAGTTTCAGAGGACGTCTTAGTGTCCTACTGCTGTGAAGAGACACCATGACCATGGCAACTCTTATAAAGGAAAACATTTAATTGGGGCTGGCTTACAGTTCAGAGATCCAGTCCATGTTAGCATGGTGGGCAGCATGGTGACTTTCAGACAGATGTGGTACTGGATAGTAGCTGAGAGTTCTGCATCTGGCTCTACAGGCAGCAGGGAGACCCTGGGCCTGGCTTGAGCATTTAAAACCCAAGACCCACCACCAGGGACACACTTCCTCCAACAAGGCCATACTTTTTAATCCCTGTTAAGTAGTACCACTCAGTAATGACCAAGCATTCAAATACATGAGTCTATGGGAGCTGTTCCTATTTGCCCCATAGAGGGTAATTCTATGACAGTCATGGCTTGGAGCATGGCAGTAGACAGGCATGGTACGCTGGGGCAATAGCTAAGAGCTTAACATCCTTATCCAAAAGCTGGAGGCAACAGGAGAGTCTGGGCCTGGCATCTGCTTTCTGAAACTCAAAGCTCTCCTTCAGTGACACACCTCCTCCAACAAGCCCACACCTCATAACCCTTCCCTCAAGTAGTTCCCCATCTAGAGGGCAAACATTCAAATACATGAGCCTTTGGGGGCCTTCCTCACAGAAACCACCACAGCTGACACACCAGGCAGGGAAGATGATTTTCAGGCCACAAAATATTAGCAACCACAAAGGAAAAGATCTCTGAAGGAGGTGGGGGCAGTAAATCCCACAGAATGTCAAAGAGCAATGCTGGCAATTTAAGAACTTCCAGATTCAGTTTCGGGATTGGAATTTTCTGGGCCTTGTATAGAGTAGAGAAAGGGGCCAGGTGTGGTACAAACATGTACTTGAATGCTTGGAGGCTGGGATGGGAGGCTTGATGCCAGCTAAGGTTAAATAGTGAGATTATGTCTCCCAAACACTCCAAGACAAAGAACTGGGACAGGAAACTGGGCTAAAGCAACTTGACATCTTTTATTTCTAGAACAGAGCCTCTGATGTCTTCCAGCTCTCCAATGTGCTGGGTCCTAGATTCTGCTTTTGTGACCAGAGCACTTAGAAGGTGGCATCACTACACAGGCTCTCGGGTTTTTTGCTTTTGGAGACAGCGTCTTACCATATAGCCCTGACTGCACTTGAGCTCAACAGAGCTTTGCCAATGCTGTCTCCTGAGGCTGGGACTAAAGGGGTATATTGTGATGCCTGGCCAAGACTCTTTAGAGTGGTAAATGCCTTGGAAAAGGTGGCTTCAAAGGCCATAACCATATTTTGTGGAGCAGAAATATGCACAAACTTCCATACAGGTGCACAACAAAGAGAAACTCCTCAAAGAGAAATGGCTGTTCTAGAGTCTCTCTCTCTCTCTCTCTCTCTCTCTCTCTCTCTCTCTCTCTCTCTCTGTGTGTGTGTGTGTGTGTGTGTGTGTGCGCACGCGCGCGTGTGTGTGCACATGCACCTATGTGCCTAGGCTGGCCTTGAACTCCAGAGAATTATCTTTACCCCCTGGCCTTCCTGGCTTGCTGGGCCATGGCAAGACAAGAGAACATAGATAAATATCTCTGGAAAGTGGAAAAGTAGTCAAGTGAGAACAAGGAAGACTATTTGCCAGGACTTGCAGGAGAGCCTTTAGCAGAGACCGTAGCATCACTACGGGAAAAGAGGAGGACTTTGGAGAGCTCCTTTTTTGTTTTGTTTTGTTTTGTTTTCCCTTGAGACACAACTACATAACCGACTCAGGCCTTCCATTCACCGTGTAGTCCTACAGAGTCTACATGTCAAGCAGTGAGGTTGCACGTGTGTGCTACCGTTTGCCTGGCTCGTTTTTACAAGGTTTTCTATGCATTTCCTGTTTGTTATTGTCTTTACATATTCACACTAATCAAGAAATCCAGTATATAAACACAGGGAACAAATGATGCAGGGGAATGGGTGACACCATCACAGTGTTTGACAGAAGAAGCCAGAAAGATACATGCATCTCATAGGCAGAATCCAGAATCTTTTTTCTTTAAAAGAAGTTATTGTCTTGGATAGTTTTATGTCAGCTAGACGGACATGAGCTAGAGTCATCTAAAAGGAAGGAGCCTCAATTGAGAAAACATCTCTGTAGATCCAGCTCTAAGGCATTTTCTTAATGCGTTGTTGATGGGGGCGGGCCCAGCTCACTGTGGGTGGTGCCATCCCTGGGCTGGTGGTTCTGAGTCCTATAAGAAAGCAGGCTGAGCAAGTCATGGGAACAAGCTAGTAAGCAGCCCTTCTCCATGGCCTCTGCATCAGCTCCTGCCTCCAGGTTCCTCCCATGTTTGAGTTCCAGTCCCGACTCCCTTCAGTGATGAGCAGTGCTGTGGAAGCGAAAGCTGAAGAGACCCTGTCCTCCCCAGGTTACCTTGGTCATCGTGATTCATCACAGCAATAGAAACCCTAACTAAGACAGAAATAATGTTAGAAGCAAATAGGAATAGGACCAGTGGGAGGGACAGAGGGGACAAGTGACAGCGATCGATAGAGGGAATGTGCTCAAAGCACACCATATGCAAATATAAGGTCATAAAACCCATTATTTCACACAATTAATTGATGTTAATTAAAATGAATTTTAGAAAAGGTGTTGAATACAAATATAGTTCATATAGATGTAAAAACAAGATAAAGCCAGATGTAGGGGCTCATGCCTTTAATCTTAGCACCCAGGAGGCAGAGGCTGGCAGATAAATCTCTTGTGAGTTTGAGGCCAGCCTGGTCTACACAGTGAATTCCAAGAGCACCAGAGCGACATAATAAAGACCCCTTCTCAAGAAAATTAGCAGGCTTCAAATATGTCAAAAACTGCCAAAAACTTTAGGATTCTGGGTATCCAAGAAGTCTTTCTTTAGTCTGAGATTTGGCAAAGCTCCCTTGAATAATGCTTTAGTAATTTCTCGGTTCATACGGTGCTACCCAGAGATTTATTTATACAAATACTACCACTGTCCAGGTATTTAACAACGAGCACTTGCAATGTGGGATGGCAGTCACAGCCCTGGACAACTGCAGAGCTCAGAGTATGGCAGTCACAGCCCTGGACAACTGCAGAGCTCAGAGCATGGCAGTCACTGCCCTGGAGAACTGCAGAGCTCAGAGCCCTGGTTGGGGTCATAAGAAAGACTCTAGTTTTCTAGATTTCACTGCAAGGAGGGCTCTTGGCTTCTCTTTGGGCCAGATTTCTAATGGTTTATCTTCTTGGCCACAAGCAGGGCAGTTTCCCAAGCAGTGGATTTCCTGATGTTGACCATTGTCATGGTGAGAACCCTTCTGGTGCTGGGACTGGTGTGAACTGTATGATTCAAGTTGCTCCTACTGCTGGCACTGCTGGCAGGGGTGGTTTCCGTGTGGGAGGGGTTGGTGGGATTCCGGCCTTGTCTGAGACTGCTGCCCCTCCCACCAGAACTGCGTTTTTCAGGATTTTCTCCCTGTGACAGTGAATTTTCTGTAACTGGTCTGTTTCTCAGGTAGTTCTTGGTTATGCCTCTTTATGCCATATAGCTGAGTAGACATGCTTTCCTGCAGAGCTGGCTCAAGGACAGAATTGGGGATTCCTGTCCCTCCTCAGATGAATTTGCCTTGTAAAGCCACAGCTGAAGGCTGCAGAATACACTGTCCAGCCCATCACCTCATAGACCAGCCCCTCCTCTTTCTCCTATCCCTGGAGCAAAGGGTGTTTTCCCCATCTGGTTGGAAGGATACCCACTGGTGGCCTACAGCCTGGGTAATGCAGGGTGTGGCTGTGCCGTGGCTGCAGGGGAGATCTTTTCAGCCTGCCCCAGTTGCTTTCACAGGTTGCACTTTCCCTGACTTGTTTCTGTACACAGTGGATGTATATGTATATGTATATGTATATGTATATATGCATATGCCCAAGATTTTTAATCCCTTTTAAACTTCTTGTTTCCTTGAGTGGAGGCTGACGTTTTCGTTGTCTTTTTCTTTTCATTTTTATTTTTTTAAAGATTTATTTATTTTACGTATCTGAGTACACTGTAGCTGTCTTCAGACACACCAGAAGAGGACATCGGATCCCATTACAGATGGTTGTGAGCCATCACATAGTTGCTGGGAATTGAACTCAGGACCTCTGCAAGAGCAGTCTCAAAGACGAAGGACTCTTCCTTCGCAGACCTTCCATACCCACTGGATATATGAGGCTTCTCTTTCAGTAACTTGGGAATGCTTGAAATCTGTTCCGCCCCGGCACCGGGTCTGCCGCCACTGTCGCCGCTACCATGTCTACTCTGTTCCAGCAGTTTGGATCTGGTGTTTTTGGGTCAGATTGGCTTTCCTCCAAGCACTTAGGCACTTCCAGCCTGTTTGCAGCCATTTGCCATTGGGCAAACATTTAGCGACCCTGCACTGGCTCTCCCTTCTCCTCTCTTTCCAGCCACCACTAGAGGGCGGCCGGCGCCTCCCGCTGCCTCTGAGGGCAGCCTTGGTTTTTCTGCTGTTGAAAAGGCCCTGTGGGATTTCTGGCGCTTCAGAGCTGGTTATTTCTCATCACCCACCAGGCTGACTTCCTGTTCTTGCTCTTACTCATGCGATCTCTCCCCTGGGGACTCTCTCGAGGCCCACCTATATCAGAAGGCCTTTCCCAAGCATTGCCTGGGATTCTTTAGTGATAGATTGTGGTTCGCTGCCGTGGGATAGGGACAGGACAGCTGAGCATGAGAAGGCCTGGCACATGGTGGTCGTGAGAAGGCTCCTGATGTAGAGGAGAAGCTGGTACAACTGTGGGGAGGGAGCTGCGGGTGTCTCCTCTCCCAGTTATGGGTCCTCTAATATAAGGGACCCTGGTGCTCCCGCTTTCTGCCCTCTCTGAGCGGATGCTCTCAGCTATGGAGTTGGCTCCTGGGTGCTGTCATGTTTATGGGGTCGCACTGAAATTATGATTCCCCTGAAGAGTATCCCCGGGGTGCTTTCAATCTCGGCTGTCTCCAAAATCCTGTGGGCCAGGCTCGGGTGGGGCCCAGCAGAGCTAGCTTCTTCAAGTCTTTGGCGAGGGAGCGAATCAAGTTGTAAACCATCTACCTTGTACAGGTCTCCACAAGAATGCCTATGGTTAGAGTTTCTTCAGGTCTTACCACAGCTTCTCAGGGTCAGCGCTGGGAGCCAGGAGGGCTGCAGCTTCAGCACTGCGCCAAGCACCCTCTCGGCTGCCATCACTGTCCCTGGTGCAACCACCTCCTAGCAGCAAGGTAGTAGGGTTGTTCCTCAGCTCTGCGCAGGTCGGCCTCTGGCCTCTAGCAGCGACCTTTGCTGCATGCTCATGTCCGAGGCTGGCTGAAGCTCAAGCGGGAGACGCTGGTCCTGACAGGTGTCCCCTCTGCTGGCTGAAATCCATGCTTTAACTGCTATGTGCTATCTGTTGGTGGGCTACCCTGGCTAGACTTTGTTTCCTGCCCACTACCGATTGGTCAAATCATCAGAACATCATCAGGGATTGATGATCACTTTTACCAAACCACTTTAGAGAGTTCTAAATCTCTATATTAGGGGAAAAAAAGCAGCCCAGGTCAGAAAAGTCCAGTGAATTTGCATACACCCCCAGATGAAGAAAAGAAGAAACTGAATTCTAATAGCCTAGGTCCAGCGTGAGCACAGTAGAAAACTAAAGAGAAAGACAGGTGTGTCTCCAGACAAAAAGCCCTGTGTCTGGTTGCTTTCCCAGGTATGGATGCTCTGAAGATATTGAAGATATACATCAAAGACACTCTTCCTAGCCAGGTGTAGTGGGTTTGCCTGTAATCTCTGCACGTGGGGAAGTAGAGGCAGGTGGATCTCTGTGACTTCTGTCTGGTCTGCATAGTAATAATAATTAAAAATAAGTGAAGACTTCCCTGAATGGACCAGATGGCTATACATTGCGACCATTCAGTATCGCCAGCAGGCTGTGACAGAGTATCCCATGACACATCCAGTGTCAGGAGAGCACCTACCCTTAAGCCAGAAGGGCTACATTTTATTTACTATTAAAACGTAGAACTAGGGCTGGAGAGATGGCTCAGCAGTTAAGAACACTGACTGCTCTTCCAGAGGTCCTGAATTCAAATCCTAGCAACCACATGGTGGTTCACAACCATCTGTAATGAGATCTGATACCCTCTTCTGGTGCGTCTGTAGACAGTGACAGTGTATTCATATAAATAATAAATAAATAAAAAACAAACAAGCAAACAAACAAAAAACCCGTAGAACTAGAGGCCAGAGAGATAGCCCAGCAGTTCAGAGCACTCACTGCTCACACTCACACTCACAGAGGAGTTTGATGGCCAACTTGAAATCGCCTGTAATTCCAGATCAGGAGGACTCCAACACCCATGTCCTCTGTAGAGACAAAGCGCATACCCATATACACTCATAATGCTTTAAAAACATAAAACCCAGTATGTAGCTTATATCGACAGTCATAGTAGCTGGAAGGCTGAGACAGGACTATTGCTGCAAGTTCAGGAGCAGTCTGGACTCTACAGTGAATTGTAGGCCAGCCTGGGCTACAGGGAGACCCTCCAACACCAAATCAGATCCCTGAGCCTAGTGTTACAGGCCTTTAATTCCAGCACTCAGGAGGCAGAGGGGCAGAGGGGCAGAGAGGCAGAGAAGCAGAGAGGCAGAGAGGCAGAGAGGCAGAGGCAGAGGCAGAGGCAGAGAGGCAGAGGCAGAGGCAGAGGAGGCAGAGGAGGCAGAGGAGGCAGCAGAGGCAGAGGCAGAGGCAGAGGCAGAGGCAGAGGCAGAGGCAGAGGAGGCAGAGAGGCAGAGAGGCAGAGAGGCAGAGAGGCAGAGGCAGAGGCAGAGGCAGAGAGGCAGAGGCAGAGGCAGAGGCAGAGGCAGAGGCAGAGGCAGAGGCAGAGGCAGAGGCAGAGGCAGAGGCAGAGGCAGAGGCAGAGGCAGAGGCAGAGGCAGAGGCAGAGGCAGGTGGATCTCTGAGTCTACACTGCAGAGTTCCAGCTAGAGCTTCATAGTGAGGCACTGTCTCAAAAGGTTTAGAATTATTAGAATTTATTAGATTAAAAGGTCTTGACTACCATCACTGCTTTCAGTGTCCTCAGTATTATAACTTTTACAATTCAAATAATTAAGTTTTCAGTTTTACACACTGACAGCTGGGCATATAAAGTGTACAGCATACTTTATATAATTCTAGCCCTTGAGATGTGGAGCCAGGATGATATAATTCCAGACTAGGCTGTACTACATAGTGTTCTAGGCAGCCTTAGTTATCTAGTGAGTTTCTACAAAACTAAGCCAGAGGGGCAGAGAGGGCATACATGCTGACAGACAAACGGAAACCAACCCATTCTGTTTCCTTAACCCAGAAAAACCTAGAGGTGGATCTGAAGATCTTCTAGTTTCTATCTTAGTTACTTTCTCTCGCACCATGATCAGGGCAACTTATAAAAGAAGCAGTGTATCGGGAGCTCACAGCATCAGAGAATGAGGTCATGACCATCATGGCAGGGAGTGGGGCCAGGAGCACGGCAGCAGGCAGGCATGGGAGCTCGCAGCTTCAGAGGGTGAGTCCATGACCGTCATGGCGGGCAGCTCGGCGGCAGGCAGGCAGGCATGGTGATGGCACATTGGCTGAGAGCTCACATCTGATCCACAAGCACAAGACAGAGGGAGATCGAGTTGATGGGGGAATGTTGTGGACTTTTGCAACCCCAAAGACCACTCGAGGGATGAACCTCCTCTACAAGGTTATACCTCCTAATCCTTCCCAAACAATTCCACAAACTGGGGAAAAATATTCAAACATCAGAGCTGGTCGGGGGCATTCTCATTCAAACTACCACACTATACTTTCACTTTTAGTTTTTGGTTTATTATTTAAAGACGTGTGTGCCCACACATTTGTGAGTGTGGAAGTCGGAGGACAGTTGGTGGGAGGGAGTCAGTCCTCCTCCTACCTACTGTGTAAACCTAAGGGATCAAACTCCGTAGGTTTGGTGGCAGCTTCATTTCGTCCTTGAGCCATCTCACTGCCTTTCCCTCCTTTTCGAGACAGGGGCTCACATAGCCCAGGTTGGCCTTGAACTTTGACTTTCCTCCCAGAGAGATGACAAGTGTATACCACGCCTGCGTCCCATGTGTGTACCGCACCTGCATCCCGTGTACATTTCTGTTGGATGTAGAAACATGACCTTTTGAATGACCTTTATTCTAACCCTTGTTCAGTGTTCAATAACAGTGGCATGGTATGGGAATCTCTCTTGCTTCCAAAGGCTTTCAATCTCTTGCTGAATTCCCCAATCCAATAGCCAATTCATATCTGTATTGGTTACTTTTTGTCTCTGTGATAGAATCGCAGGACCAAGGCAACTCATAAAAGTTTATTTGGGCTCACAGTTAGAGAACGTTGGAGTCTGTCGTGATGTCTGCTGTCAGGGACATCATGGCAGCAGACAGCAGGCAGGGCAGTCGGAGCAGAAAGCTGAGAAGCACAAGCATGAAGCTGAGAGCAACCTACAAATGACACAAAGCCCCTTTCCTCACAGGCTTCCTGTAGCCGTGCACTTCCTTCAACAAAGCTGCACCACCTAACACTCCCGGCACAGCGTCACTGTCCAGGACCAATATTCAAACTCCCGAGACTCTGGAGGGCCTCCTCCTGCAGACTATTTAATATCATGGCTATAAACGAGTTTCCCTCCTCAGCGCTAGCTCTTGTTGAACCCAAGACCTTAGGCACACGAGGCAAGCGTTCTGCCCCTGAGCGCCATCTTAGCTTTTTGGTTTTTATTTGGACATAAGCTAAGTTGTCCATGCTGTAGTCAAGGCAGGTCTTTACTCTGGCTGCTGCTTCAGCCTCCCCAGAAGGCGAAGTTACAGACTTTTCCACTACAAATCTACCTCAAAACTTGTTTTTATATTCAGGAATGCAGTTGATCGATTCTGGCTCTGCGTTAAATGCAATAGTCTCTTTCCTGGATTCTGGAACTTTCTATTTCTGGTTTTAGAACTAGAACATATAGTTCCAGTGGCCTTTTGACATGTACGACCTTTGAAATACAGGAAATTGCTTGATAGAATCAGGGGTAACCAGAAAACAATCAAAAACTGATTAGAACCCATGGGCATATCTACGGAAGCCCATGAGTATTAGATTTGAGGACTGTAGACTAGAACTATAATAAAAAGCACTTGAAACAAGAGAGGTCTCCTTCCTAACTTTGTTTTTGAGATGGAAAGCCCAGCGCGCAATTTAGATCTTATTACAGAAATTGAAACAAGCTCGTGCAAATTAATCTCCCCTGCACCCGTAAAGGAGATTGAAGGCACTACTGTTGTGTGCAGTGTACATACAGTACCATTTCCCAAATATCTTAGGGGTCTAAAGCTGGGAATGACGCTCAACGCTTCCTTTTCCTCAGGCTACAGTATCATAGGATTCAATTTTGAATCTGATAATGGAAGCATTTTCTTGGCACAATAGCCCACAAAGGAAATGAAGGGAGACATAAACAGCCAGATCATTGAAACAGACAAACAAGACCCCTAGATTAGATGTTCACTCCTGGGCGTCTTCTCATTGGTAGACAGAAGTTAATTGAGCATCTAATTGTGTCCATGTTTGGGGCACACCCCCACTTAGACTTTCTATTGACCATTTGTTGGCGACTCATTCTTAGTTTTTAATTCAGAAGATGATTTCCTATGCTAATTTGAAAGGCACAAACAAAAAGAGATTGTAGGTCTGGCAGACTTTATACCATTGACTTAAAGTTTTGTGAATCAGGCATGGTGTCTCAGGCTCATAGGCAAAGCCAGGAGGATCAGCAGTTCAAGGCCAGCCTGAGATATATAGAACAGGTTCCAGACTATCCTGGACTACAGAGTGAGAACCTGTTTAAAGCAATAAAAGAAAATAAACGAGAATCATATGATCAAGATGAATTGTTGGCATGTATAGAACTATCAATGAATAAAAGATATTCTATTAAAATCCCACAATTCTGTAAGACCAATGTTCTGGTTAGTTCGGCATACTCTGGAATTACCTGGGAAGCACCTCAATTTGATCAGATTGACATGTGGACCCATCTCTTAGACTGTCTTGGTTGCCTTAATTGGTGTGTGAGGACCCAGCCACTGCGGGTGACACTATCCCCTAGGGAGAGGCCCTGAACTTTATAAGAAGGAAGAAAGCTAGCCAGGTAGGCAGGCAAGCAGCAGGCTGACATCCGTTGCTCTCCACCCTTGATTAGTGATGGTGGCCAGGTGCTGCAAGCTTCTGCCTCTGACTTCTCTGCTGCGATGAACTTTGACATGGAAATACATTCTTCTTGAAGTTGTTTTTGTCAGGGTTTTTATAACAGCAACATAGGAAACCCGAACAGCCGCATTCTGTGTTGGACAGAAGCTTATCTTTTTTTTTTTTCTTAAAGATTTATTTATTTATATGAGTACAATGTACATGTCTTCAGACACACCAGAAGAGGGCATCAGATCCCATTACAGATGGTTGTGAGCCACCATGTGGTTGCTGGGATTTGAACTCAGGACCTCTGGAAGAGCAGTCAGTGTTCTTAACCACTGAGCCATTTCTCCAGCCCAACAGAAGCTTATCTTAAATATTTCCCATTAGCTTTTTCTGTATCGCCACTGTACTAAATGGTGACTTTGTAATTATCTTGCCTTAAAGTAAGTTACTTTATATTTAAGCCATGACTCCAACTGTAAGTTGTTCCACAGTACATGTAGTGCAGAAGCTCCACCCCCTTCTTCCTGGCATTGGAGAATCAACTAAGGCCACTTGTATTTTATTGTTAAGCTATCTCTCCAGCCCTTTGGAAGCCATTTTTTTTATTCTTTTTTGTTTGTTTGTTTGTTTGTTTCTTTTTTTTTTTTTGGAAGCCATTTTTAAAGTGTTCCCAATCTCAAATAGAATTCTACTCTACTAAACCGAAGAGTATTCTGTGATTTTTTACCTCCTGCCACAGAGGAAAAGACTGTGGAACTGTGCAGTTAGTAAATGAGAAACAAACAAAAGCAAATGTTTTTTGATAGAATTGGAATGGCTACCAGGAATGCAAGGAAAACTGGACACGTCTCTCTGGTACACTATTCCTCCTTTCTTTTTTTGAGACAGGATCTCACTGTGAAACAATGGGTGGCCTTTACCTTGGTATCCTCCTGCTTCTGCCTCCCTGGGACTGTAGGCATGTGCCATCCGGCCAGACTTTCTGAGAAGCTCAACAGAATTCAGATGAACATAGGACCTGGAGTTCCCTCCATCTCAAGAGTTAGGGTTTCTTGGTTTGAGTTTTCACCTTCTTGTCCATCCTGATCGAGTATCTTCCGCGGTTATGATTCAGACATACTGTGAAATCCAATCTTCTTCCTGCTCTTCTAGAGAGCACTGATGAATAAAATAAACATGTTTATCCTCTTACATCTGAAGAATTCCTTCCAGCACCCGTTGTGAGCTGGCTTAGTAGTCCTCGATTCCTTTGCTGGCCTTTTTCATGGACTGCTTCAATTCCTCAGTCAGTTATAACAGCTGGGTATAGTAGTCTGGATTGGTATCTCTGGTTTTCAGAATTTGAAATTTACCATTCCTTGCCCTTCTAGCTTTTAAAGTTTCTGTTGTGAAATTTGCCATTATTCTCATAGACCTGCCTTTACACATGATTACGTGTTTCTTTCTTACATGCTGCAGTATACTTTCTGTTCTGTATATTTAGAGTTTTAACTGTAGAATGACATGGGGAGGTTTTTTTTTTTTTTTTTTTTTTTTTTTGTCCCATCTAGTTAGTGTTCTATAAATGTCTCTTGTATTAGAGGGACGTTTCCCTTAGGGGTTGGGGATTTAGCTCAGCGGTAGAGCGCTTGCCTAGCGAGCGCAAGGCCCTGGGTTCGGTCCCCAGCCCCGGAAAAAAAAAATAGAGGGACGTTTCCCAAGACTTGGAAGTTTTCTGCTATGGCTTTATTGAAAGTATTTTCTATGCCTTTGACGTGAAGCTGTCCATCTTTCATGCTTATAATTTGTAGATTTTATCTTTTTGTGATGTCCCAAAGATCTTGCTTGTTCTGACTCTAAAAGCAACTTGGGGAGGAAAGCATTTGGCTTAGATTTCCAAGTCACGGTCCATCACTGAGGGAAACTGGGGCTAGAATCCTAACAGGAACTGAGGCAGATTGCCTTGCTCCCTGGCTCACTTTCAGCCTGCTTTCCTATACAACCCAGGACACCAACCCACGTGGGACACCACCCCCCATATGCTGCATATGCTGTGCCCTCCGCACCAATCAACACTCAAGGCAATTCCCCACAGACGTGGCCACAGCTGATCTGACCTTGGCATTATCTCTATGGAGACTCCCTCTTCTGTAGTGACTCTTGATTGGATCAAGCTGACCATCAATCTATCAATCTATCCTTTGCCAGCTTGACATACTAAACATATCACCATTAAACCATAACCTTTTGTTCTTGTTCCTCAAATCTCATGTTGAAATCATAATATAACATATAATGTGACCTTAATTAAAAGTTTTACAGTCTAAAAATTCAGATGCTTTGAAAGTCCAAAGTCTCTCAACTGCATGTACCTATAAAACAAAACAAAGCATACATGTTTTTATTTCAAGAGGGAAGAACCAGGCCATAGTTATAATCAGATCAAAGCAAACCCCAAAGCCGATAGTATAAATGGTATGAAAAGCTCAGTGTCCTATGTCTAGAATTTACGATCTCTGGGACTCAAAAGTCTGGGTAGCCCCGCTTCTCCGGCCTTGCTATCTGCAGCACACACAGCTTGTTTGTGGGCTCAGTCTGGCCTCACTCTGCGTGCGCCCAATGCTGTCCTTGGCAGATGCTTCGTGCTCTTGGCATTGCCAGTGTCCTGGGGTCTCCATTGCAGCTGAGGCTTCGGTTCATTCATGGCCTCTCTGGGCCTTTCTTCGGGGTTCCTGCCACATGGTGTCCCACTTCAGTTGTTCTCCATGACCCCTTCGTGCCCTCAAACCAGCGCTGTGTAGGGGACTCTTGGGGGTTGCTTGCATCTGTGACCTCCTAGACCACAGCTTCTGTGTACTGACACTGAGGAAACACTTCCCCAAGTGTTCCACCTCAGCCATGCCGCTTATTAACAACAGCTGATTCTTCAGCCCCACATGACTAGCATTGTTGCTGTAGTAAGACACAGAAGGCTTCACTTCTATGGACTCTTAGATACACGAATAGCCCAATAGTGTCTTTGATTCCTCCTGAAACTTCACAAGCCAGGCTTCCGTTTCTTCTTCCTCTTCTTCCCCCTCCTCCTCCCCCTCCTCCTCCCCCTCCTCCTCCCCCTCCTCCTCCCCCTCCTCCTCCCCCTCCTCCTCCCCCTCCTCCTCCCCCTCCTCCTCCCCCTCCTTCACTTCCCGTTCCTCTTCCTCTTCTTCTCCTCCTCCTCCTCCCCCTCCCCCCTCCTCCTTCCAGGCTCCTGGAACAGCCCAGTAAGCCCTGAACACTAACTGGCTTTTCCGGTTTAATGTTCCCAAATCCTCCATAACAAAGCACAGGGCATAAAGGCTGTGGTCAGGTCTACCACAGCAACATCCTACTTGTACCAATTCTTTCCTAGTTTGGTTTCTGCTGCTGTGATAAACACCATGACTAAAAGCAACCTGGGGAGGAAAGTGTTTATTTCAGCTAATAGGTTACAGTTCATCATAGGGAGAAACCATGTCAGGATCTCAAAAGCAGGAGCTTGAGACAGAGGAGTGCCACTTACTGGCTTGTTCCAAGATTCACAGGACTGGTTGAGTGAGAAAGCGGCTGTCTTAGTTAGAGTTTCTCACGCTGTGGTAAAACACTGTGAACAAAAGGAAGCTGGGGAGGAAAGGGTTTATTCAGCTTACCTCTCCACATTGTAGCGCATCATTGAGAGAAGTTAGGACAGGAACTCAACAGGGTAGGATCCTGGAGGCAGAAGCTTATGCAGAGACCATGGGGATGGGATGCTTATTGGCTTGTTCAATATTCTTTGCTCACCCTATTTTCTTATAGAACCCATGACTAGGAGTCCAGGATTACACCAGCCACAATTGCCTGGGTCCTCAGCAATCAATCACTAATTAAGAAAATGCCCTAGGTTTGTGCCTAGCCTGATCTTATGGAGGCATCTTCATTGGGGCGCCCTCCTCTCAGATGACTTTAGCTTATGGCAAGTTGACATAAAACTGTCCAGCACAGCTACCTTTCTTATTCAAACAGGCCCACCTGTCCCGGGTAGCACCATCCACAGTGGGTGGGACCTATCGATCAACCATTGAGTCAGTTTTCAACAGTTTACTGCATATGCTGCCCTCCTGGGTGGTTGGGGGGTTAGAGAGATGGCTTAGAGTTCAAGAGCACACAGTGCTTTTCCAGGGAACTTAGGTTAGATTCCCAGCACTTAGGTCAGATATCTCACAAGCACATTTAATTTCAGATCTGATACCTCTGGCCTCTGTAGGCACCTTAAGAGCACATAGACAGGTTGGGGATTTAGCTCAGTGGTAGAGCGCTTGCCTAGGAAGCGCAAGGCCCTGGGTTCGGTCCCCAGCTCCGAAAAAAAGAACCAAAAAAAAAGAAAAAAGAAAAAAAAAAAAGAACACATAGACAGGCTAGAGAGGTGGCTCAGTGGTTAAGAGCACTGACTGCACTTCCAGAGGTCCTGAGTTCAACTCCCAGCAACCACATGATGGCTCACAACCATCTATAATGAGATCTGATGCCCTCTTCTGGTGTGTCTGAAGACAACTACAGTATACTTATATATAATAAATAATCTTTTTTAAAAAAAGCACATACTCACACATGGACACATACATAATTAAAAATAATAAAAATTTAAAATGAACTTTAGAGTCACTGAAGAGACAAGTCTTTGGGCATGTCTATGAGGGATTATCTAGATTAGGTAACTATGGTGGGAAAACTTTGTACATATGGGAGTCCTAGACCAAATACAAGAGACTATGTGGTCATGACTCTGGCCATAGTGCTATATATAAGTACACTGTAGCTGTCCTCAGAGACACCAGAAGAGGGTATCAGATCCCATTATAGATTCCATGGTTATGAACCACCATGTGGTTGCTAGAATTGAACTCAGGACCTCTAGAAGAACAGTCAATGCTCTCAACCACTGAGCCATCTCTCCAGTCCCCAAGAAGTTTTATGTAGGACACATTGCAAAGGACCAGCAGCCTACTTGAGCTAGAGTGCCCAAGACCATCAGCTTTTGCTTGATGCTCCTTTCATGGGGTCCAGGAGTAGGAATCAGTTGCTAAGGGATGCAGTGTAGGTGGTTCTCTATTTTGACTGACAGGCTTGAGCTGTTATGTAAGCCTTCCCCTATTACACATGTGCTGTCCAATGATAGCACATTGGGAACAGGCATGGGATAGTAAGTAAATAGGGGATCTTCCCAGTATGTTCACTCAGAGGACACAGTTTGTTTTAATGGATCTAAAACCAGTCAAGGCTAGAAAGACCTATTGTCCATGGTTCCCAGATGTATCCCAATACGTGTTTAGCAACAGAAGGCAGGTAGTCGTCAAGAAGTAAAAGAGAGTCCTACTGCATTGTTGAGTGCAGGGTGTACTCGAAACTTGATGCAAGTGAGAGTCCAAGATGGCCTGGGGCATTGTTAGGATAGGAGTGTGCATACAACCCATGACAAGTGGAGTTTTAGGTTCCAGGCTTTCCCTGTGCTTGCCTGCCTCAGATGTTCTTGGAGGAGCGCCATGGGGCGAGGGCAGGCACACATGTAGTAGACTTCCTATCTGATGTGTTCCGAGGTGAGGAAAGGGATGTGGCAGTTTTGGGTTTCTGATAAGTGTATTAAGTTACTTTTCTATTGTTATGATAAGAATCATGACCACAGCTATTCATAGGAGAGTTTCTTTGGCACAGACCTGAGGTAGTAGGCAGCAGGTGCTGGAGCAGCAGCTGAGAGCTCACATCTCGACAGCTCCCCAGTGACACACCTTCTCCAGCATGGCCACACCTCCTCTCTCTCAAGAAGTTCTACCAACTAGGGATCAAGTAGTTAAACATCCGAACCTATGGGAGCCAGTCTCATTCAAACTATTACAATAAAGATTGAAAACTAATCTAATAAAATGAACAATAACTATTAATTACAAGAAAAAAATTGTCATAGAACAATAACTATAGTAACTTGTGGCTCAGCTGGGGAGAGCATTTACATGTCCTAACAATACAGTCACTGGATACTGATATAACTGTGAGGGGAAGGGGAAGGGAGGGCGTAATATGCTTAATTCTCACCTCACTTAATAGGGCAGTCATAGTTCGTGAACCTGATGTATTAATCAGAAGCATGGAACAGAATGTTGGGTTAGCTAAAGTAGTTGATTTTCCTCCACAAAGAGTGAGTTTGGGGTTAAGATAGTAGAATTTGACCAAAGACTATTTTATAAAGGTCAAAAACTATTTAAAAGTTTTATAATAGTATATAATTTTCAATTTTTAAAACGTGACAGATGGAGAGATGACTCAGTGGTTAAGACTGCTGGCTGCTCTTCCAGAGGTCCAGGATTTGAAATGTTCTACCCTCATGGCAGCCTACAGGTCTGCAAGGCCAGCCTCAGGAGAGCCCATGCCCTCTCCTGGCTCCACAAACACTGCATGCATGTGCTGTACTGACAAACACGTGGGCAAAAAGTCCCTTACACATAAACATAGATGATGGGGGGCTGGAGAGATGGCTCAGTGGTTAAGAGCACTGACTGCGCTTCCAGAGGTCCTGAGTTCAAATCCCAGCAACCACATGGTGGCTCACAACCATCTGTAATGAGATCTGATGCCCTCTTCTGGTGTGTCTGAAGACAGCTACAGTATACTCATATACAAAATAAGTAAATCTTTAAAAAAAACATAGATGATGGTTTTAAATGTTATACTTATTATATGTGTGTATGTGTGTATGTGTACACGTGTACATATATGCGCATAAGAACATGTAATGTGGAGATCAGGGGAGTCAGTTCTCCCACAAAGAGATCAAGGGATTAAACTCGGGTTGTCAGGCTTGGTGGCAAGTGCCTTTGCCTACTGAGCTGTCTCAGCCCCAGTTTGCAGTTTTAGAAGGAAGGGAAGTTTGACACACGATACAATGTGGGTGAACCTTGAAGACCTTGAACTGAGTAAAACTGACCAAAAACAAAAGGACAAAGACTGTGTGATTCTCTGAGTGGGGGTCCCAGGATAGGCAACGTCACAGATGCAAAGTTCAGATGCTGGTTCTAGGGACTGGGAGAAGGGACAGGGAGCCGGTAGATAATGAGGGGGTGGAAGCATTCTGAAGAAGGGCGGCGGGGTGAGAATGCATTCCGTACCTCTCACCTGGACACTTATGTATATTTTAATATGATAGAAAGTAACTTAAAGCAAAAGAGGGGAAGATAGGCATGGGCCTAGCACTGGGGGATTGGAGGCGGGAGGATCATAGTTCAAGGTCATCTTCAAGTACATGGTAAGCCTGAAGCCAGCCTGGGCTATGTGCTCAAGAAAGAAAAAGTACTGGTGCATTTTGAATAACTAATTATGTACACTTTTTTGTTTTATAACAATATTAGTTATAAACTATAACCGTCACGTATGTCATGAGTACTTGTATATAAATTTAATTTTGAGACAGTTTTCTGTAACCCAGACTAGCCTCAAACTCCCTATGTAGCTGATGCTGACCTTGAATTTATGATCCTCCTGTGTCCATCGCATGTACCATATCATCCGTACTAGGTTTAGTTGATCCAGGGCTCAACCCTGGGGTTGATCCAGGGCTCTGTGCGTGCTAAGTAAGGATCCTACAAACAAAGCTAATCACCAGCCGGTGTACACAGAGACCACTTAACCCCGCCCCACTTCTTACCTTTAGTCTCCTTAGATCACGATAGTTATTCTCAATTAGAAGTGCTACTGGATGTAGATATTTAGAGAATTTGAAATTCCAGGGTACTAAATTGTGCACAGTAGCTCTGTGGATAAGGCACATGCTCATCTAGCTTGGATGATGACCTCATTACACTGGATTTTCCTGTACTGGCCCTGCACCCTCCATGGTCAGGCTGAGGACTTGATGTATGGTCACCTTTGAGTGGCTTGGGGACCCCATCACTGAGTTGATCCAGGAACTGGGTTGGACTTTGAGTGAATTAAAGATATATTATCTGGGGTTGGGTATTTAGCTCAGTGGTAGAGCGCTTGCCTAGGAAGCGCAAGGCCCTGGGTTCGGTCCCCAGCCCCGAAAAAAAGAACCAAAAAAAAAAGATATATTATCACATGAACATATGTTGTCATGGGTGATTTATGGATCTTAAATTTATTTTTAAAAATTGTCCTTTTCTTGTTATCCCAGTTTTTTTGTTTTTTGTTTTTTGTTTTTTTTCGGAGCTGGGGACCGAACCCAGGGCCTTGCGCTTCCTAGGCAAGCGCTCTACCACTGAGCTAAATCCCCAACCCCGTTATCCCAGTTTTTAAAATTTATTTAGTTTTTCTTGTCTTATAATATATCCTGACTGAAGTAGATCCTCCCTCCTCTCCTTTCAGTCTCTTCTCCTACCTCCCCTGTCCCCTAGATCCATTCCTCCTTCTGATTCCCTTCAGAAAAGAGCAGGCTGCCCAGGGACATCAACCAAACACAGCATAACAAGATACAATAAGACAAGGCTCAAACCTCAGATCAAGGCTGGATGAAGCAACCCAGTAGGAACGAAAGGGCCCAGAAGCAGGCAAAAGAGTCAGAGATAGCCCCGAGGTCCTCTCTTTGTATATGTCATGGCTGTGCAGCTTGGTGTGCTTGTGGAACTCCTAGCAGGGCGAATGGGGCCGTCTTTAAATGTTATCTTATTGCTTTATTTGTATGGGTTTTGCCTGCCTGTGTATCTGTGCACCAAGTCAAAGCATACCCCTGGAGGCCAGGGGAGGGTCTTGGATCTTCTGGGATTAGAGTTTACGAGCTGCCATACAGATGGTGCCAGGTCAGACACTGGTCCTCTGGAAGAGCCATTTCTCCAGCCCCCCACAAGTTTATTTTATAACCACCTCTTTAGCCTGGTCTAAAGAGCAGGTGTATCTATATTTATTTCTTCCTAGTTTTAGGCACTAATAGGCTGTGTAGCTTGCCAGGAAGTTCATCTTGTCACGTGCAGCCCTAATTCAAGTCGGCGTCTCGTAAACTTATTGATGAGGAGCTGGACTGAAGAAAGAGACGCTAGAAAGAACGTTATGCAGCCTCTGAGGCCACAGAGGCTGGCCAGCCTCTAAGACAGGCTGCTCCGTTTTGACAGATTGCCTTTCCCTCTAAGCCTTTAGTGCTATGCTGTAAAGCACTGATGTATCTTGTTGTCCCTTCTAACTTTTCCTCTTTGTTCACAGTACGAGATGAGAACAGAAGCACGGCGCAAAAATCTTCTCATTTTGATTTTGCATTACTTAACACAAGAAGGGTACGTTATCACGAGCGTTTATGACGATGCCCTTTCTGACCTTTCAAAAGCAGGGACTTTTAGAGAAGTTTCTCCCCACCTGTTTCCTATATTATTACTAACAATAATATCGCTTTATTATTATTATTATTATTATTATTATTTTATTATTATTATTATTGATGAGTCCCAGGCAAGCACTCTACAACCAAGCTCCAGTATAGTCCCTTCCTATTAACATTTCTTGTTAATATAGTTTATTTATTATAACTGGTGAGCCCTTCCTAATAAGTGATGTTCTCCACAACAACAACAAAAAAAGTAATCAATACAGCAGCCACGCCCTTATTTGGCTAAAAGCAAGGAAAGGCAGTCCAATGACAGTTTCTTAATTAACTTACTCATTTGACTTTACACACTTTCTTTTTTTTTTAAGATTTATTTATTTTATGTATATGGGGGTACACTGTTGCTGTCTTCAGACACACCAGAAGAGGGCATCAGATCTCATTACAGATGGTTGTGAGCCACCATGTGGTTGCTGGGATTTGAACTCAGGACCTCTGGAAGAACAGTCAATGCTCTTAACTGCTGAGCCATCTCTCCAGCCTTTAAAGCACTTTCAAAGTAGTTTTGGACAATGGGAGCATCACCGGATGTCAGTAGAAATTGGTAGCTTCTAGTCAGAAGTGTTGTGGTTGACAGTGTTGGGTGTATTTCACACATGGTTAAGTTACATGTCTACGATCTCACTGCCTCAGAGGATCATGAATCCTGAGAAACTTGAGCTGTATTGAAACCTTATCTCTAAAGCAACCAACCTGAAAACAAATCATAAAACCCAAACCAACAACAACCAAAGAGACCCAACCTGTTCAACAGCATTAAATATCCCAAACCAGAAACCAAAACCAAGAAACCAAAACCCAAAGCAAAGCAGAAAATCCTATGTAATGTTCCTTGCTGTGGAAAAGTCTCCACACAATTTGCTCTGTGATGTGCTGCCTGACAGCGGCTTGCTCTTTGTACTGCGTCCCCTTGGACTTGCGAGTCCTGTCCGATTTTCTTCTTTAGCCCAGCCCCGTTCTTCTCTCATGTAACACTGGCAGCTATATGGATGCGGCTAATGCCCTGGAGGAGGAGACGAAACTGGGACTACGGCGCTTTGAAGTCTGTGACAACGTTGACCTGGAAACTATTTTGATGGAATATGAGAGCTACTATTTCGTAAAGTTCCAGAAGTACCCCAAGGTGGTCAAGAAGGCATCAGACCAAGGTACACAGGTTTATGCTAAAAATGATGCTCTAGCCCTTTGTTGAGAATGGTGTTTCCAGCTGCCACATCTGTAATCCCAATATTAGGGAGGTGTGGGGAGATGGTCTGAAGATGTAAAGTTGGGGACCAGGTTGGCCTGTCCCTCCCCCAGCATGTGTTCCTAGACACATGGTTGGATGGTCCCTTTCTATGCCTGCAAGAGTAGACCAGAGGATCTGGAGCCTAGCTCAGATCCAGAACTGACCGTTCACACACGGTTGCCTGGATTTTTTGACTTCCTCCTGTCTTGTTGGTCTTTGTTTGAGGAGCATGCGTTAGGGCAGTGAAGGCAGAGCCCCAGTGCTCTTCAGAAGGGCAGCATTGGCTTCTGGAGTGATGAAGAGGGCTATTGGAAGACTATAAATGACAAAAGACCTTTTCTCGTTAGGAAGCCCTATTATCTATCTTGAAAACAACATGGAGATGAGCATTGGTGAAGCTAACAGCTCATGTATAGATAATGAAATGCTTTTGAAAGCCATCAATCCAGATGGGGATCAATAGAATGCAAAGACCAGCGCAGGTCAGCAGTCATGGAGGCTGGCTAGAGGGAAGAGCTAAAGCCAAGGTCTTAGGTTTCGTAGTAACATTGACTTCGAAGTCTGTAAGTAGGGGAAGTAATTATAAACCCAGGGAGATCATTGTCCTGTTTTCGAGGCACTTGTTAAGCCGCAGAGTTTAACATTTCATGTAGGGACCAGGAAACTGAGAGGAACATCAATTAAAAAACAACCAGAGCCAAACCCAGAGGTGGAGGAGACCTGCAGTTTTAGTTTTAGTTTTTCTTTACTCTGAGCTCTTTACTCAGTGAAGGGCTCAGAACTCGGCTCACTTGGCGGGTCTTTGAGCTGGCACTGGCTCCTGACACAGAGAGATAAGCGCTATTCCCAACAGGGACTGAATTCTAGACGTCCCATCCTCATCTAGCTTGGCACCCATTTTCTCCTGTGATTTGGATTCAGTGTTTTCGTTCTAAAGGTCAGTTGGCAGAATTTGACTCAGTAAATTTTCCTGTCAGCCTCATGGGTTTCTGGAGTGCTCTGTGACTCAGAGAAACAGTGGCAAATTTATGAAAACTTATCAGAATGTCAAGCCATAAAGCCAGTATGTGTGTGGGTATTGTCCCTAGTGTGGAGTCTGCTACACATTTCCTGAGGCCTGGGTGTCTTTGTCTATGTGACCCAAACTGCCTGAGAAGCTAGAACTTGCTTCTCCTTTCTGGTCCTTTCACTTTTCATTTGACGAGGTAGTGGTCTGTGGTCTAAAGTACACAGTGTAAGAAAACTGGAAGAAAATGTTCACGGATGTTTGCTTACTCTCTTAAAACTAAACTCTTGGGCTGGGTTAAGTGGTTAAGAGCGCTGACTGCTCTTCTAGATGTCCTGAGTTCAAATCCCAACAATCACATAGTAGCTCACGACCATCTGTAATGAGATCAGGTGTCCTCTTCTGGTGTGTCTGAAGACAGCTACAGTGTACTTATATATAATAAATAAATACATCTTAAAAAAAATCATGGCTTAAAAAAAAACTAAACACTTCCCCTTCTCCCAATGTTTGTTTTTCCACAGTAGAAAATAATATATCTTCAAGAAGTGGAGGGAAGAACAAAAGGTAAAGTGATTCATTTCATCAACTTAGTTCATTCTTTCCCTTTTATTTTTTTGAGACAAGGTTTCTGTGCAGTCCCCTGGATTTCCTGGAACTCATTGTGTAGACCAGGCTGACCTTGAACTCACAGAGATCCACCTGCCTTTGCTTGCCGGGTGCTAGGATTAGATGAGTACTTATATGCCAGGCCTGATTGTTTCAACTCTTAAAATCTATGGGAGGGGTTGCTCAGTGGTAGAGTGCTTGCCTAGCAAGCTCAAGGCCCTGGGTTCGGTCCACAGCTTTGAAAAAAAAAAAAAAAGAGTCTATGGGATCTCTTTCATGAGTGCAACTCCAGGACTCTCTGCCCCCAATATCAGGCTGTGGCCATGTGACCTTGAAGGCCCCCACCCCCTTGTCCCACTGGTTTGACTGAAGCCAGCATTTTTAGATTCTCCAGGTCACTGAAATTATGTTCAATGATATCCTGCCTTTCTTGTCTATGTGGCTTGGAACATCTGGATCTTCAAGGTTGAATGGCTGACACTCAGTTCCCACCGCCTATTTTTATAAGCATGGAGCAAGCCTCTGGCATATGCCCCAGTGTTGGCTGCCTTAGGGCAGCAGGGGCTATAGGTTTTTGCTAGGGTAAAAAAGCCAAGCTCAGGGACAGGTGAAAGTATGATTCTGGAAGGAACCATACAACACAACCAGAGCAGTGGAAAAAAAAAAAAAACAAACAAACTTGGAATGTGCCAGAAAAAGAAAACTTAGCTTGACATAATAAGCAATTATTAGGTCCTGAGAGGTGTGTACCATGTGTATTCTCCCCCTCCCCAGCCATGCTTTAGTTTTGTGAATTCAGTTCCTGTATCCAGTCAGAGAAGAAAGGACCCAGAGACCTCAAAGGGCCTCACGGCATCACCTGTAACTTTCTTGGGAACAGTGACTCCACCGCTCTTCTGCCCGAGGGCAGCGCTGCCTGGCACTGTCCTTTGGAACAGGTGCTATTGCTTTAATGGTTCCCATAAAGCTGTTCAGCCTCTGGTGAGGGCCTTGTAGGAGGCCGCCTCAGGAATGTCCTCGGGATCTGGTGGTTTCTGTTGTTCACTAACACCTGCTATGTACTGGGGTACTTTACCTGGTACATACTTGGTGAGTGAACGCAGGACAGCAACATGTAAAAGGAAAGGGAGGTATGTGTAGCCACTTGGGGTTTCCACAGTTCCTTTGAGTTGATGTCTATATAGGGCAAGCACAAAGGTTTAGCCCCAAGTGGTTTGTCAGAAAGGAGAACCAGAAAAGCAATGGGTAGTGTTTTGGGACATTGTGGGCTTCTGAACAAAAATATTTTTATTTTTATTTATGTGTGTGAGTACACCACATCTGTGCAGAACCCAGAGTCCAGAAGAGGGCATTAGGTCTCCTGGAATTAGAGTTATAGGTAGTTGTGATGTCCCCAACATGGGTGCTTGAATTGAACTCAGGTTCTAAGATCAACAAGTGTTCTCAGTGCCTGAGCCCCCTCTCTCTAGCCGGGCACAGTTTTCTTCTGAGATAGTTGCTTGGTAACAGAGTGTGTCCTCTGGTTGTGTACCAATCATCCACATTTCCTAATACTGTTCCTCATACCTGAGACTGCTCGCAGTTACAGATTGGCTGATGACCCAAGGGGGGGGAAGGTATCTAATGAGACAGATGACAGATCGGGGTCCAAAGGCTTGAAAAATTGTAGGACGGGCCTAAGATAATGGCATTTGATGGACTAAGGCTCAGGCTCTAACAAGTAGCCTTCATGAAGTGAAATCAGAAGCCGAGAAGTCAGGTTGACAAGAAGGACACTGCCCGAGGCAACACAGCCTGTGAGAAGTGTGATTTCACGTGTGCTCTCAGACCTCATCAACAGACAGCACGGCGGCAGCAGCTAGGGCGCTTGGCCAGAATGCAGACCAGTGTGCTCGTCCCATTCACCTCCTAAGGTTATGTCTGCTGCTTTCCTCGCCACTGTGTTCGTATGATCTATAACTTCATTTAAACCACCCTAATTAGAGAGTGTTTATGTATAAATTGCTTGGTATTCATTTCATAATTATTTCATTCTTGCGCCAGCAGAAGACCTGAAGCATACTTTGTTTGTTTTTTTTAATCTCATATTAGAGATGAGAAACGATGCCCTAGCTACGGCCCATGCCCACTTCCCATGAGTTCACCACCAGTGCGTGGGCACTGGTGATGTTATGGGCATGGGCTATTTTCATGGTCAGGTAGTTATGTTAGGGATGAACAACTTTTCTTTTCCCTAATGAACTGGAACCAAGGCAGAAGCTGTCTGAGATCATTTAGAGCATGAGAGTCATTGTTCTTGTGAACCTCCTGCAGATTCCTTGCAAAGAGCTGAGAGAAGAGAGGAATTAAGACTACAAACTCGAATTTGCCTCCTAAGAAGGTCCTGCCTGTCTCTGACATTGGCTTCCATTGCAAAATGCAAGCATCCCTATACTGTTCGTGAGTGTGTGTGTGTGTGTGTGTGTGTGTGTGTGTGTATGTGTGTGAGTGTGTGTGTGAGAATGTACTGAACAAATTAGTCCTGCCCTTGTAGTGAGTGTAACACAAACTCAAATGTGTGTGTTATGATGTCCTGCACAGCCCAGCAGGCTCCCTTTACCCCTTCCTTACTGGAAACGCCATCTTTTGCAGAGGTGCTACTCTTCTTCTGACTTCAGTCCCACCAGTTTGGTTTTCCAGAAATGAACTATACTGACGAGAAATCATTTTGCAAAGACAAACAACATGTGTCAGTAGAGATGGGTTAAGTTTTGCTGTCCTTCCGTAAGCTCCCCCCCCCAATGTAGTTTATCATTTATTTATATGTTTTTGTGTGTATCTACGTGTGGTTGGTTACCTGTCCAGGCCTGAAGAAGGTGTAAGATCCCTTGGAGCCAGAGTTACAGGCAGCTCTGAGCTGCCTGGTATAGGTCCTCTGAAGAGCAGCAAGTGCTCTTGACCACTGAGCCACCTCTCCAGCCCGTAAGCCCACTTTGATATTTACTGTGTAGAACATGCTAAGAGATGTTTTACCTGAAGGAAGTATGTTCAGTGTACTCAACCGGACAGACCCCTGAGTCTTCTGATGTTTCATAACTTGAATGGGAGGACTGTTTCCTCCTTCCACCCAGACATCTTTTCCAGTCTGATGATGCTCATAAGGTCAGTGAGAGATAGTAACAGTGGGAGTAAGCTCCTCATGCTGTGATGACCCCCCAACCATAAAATTATTTTGCTATTTCATAACTGTAACATAGCTACTGTTACGAATCTAATGTAAATATCTGACGTGCAGGGACAACTGACATGCGACCCCAGGGGAAGTGTCATTTGACACCCAAGGGAGTCTCGACCCACAGGTTGAGAACCACTGTTCAAAGCAATACTTGTTGTTGGGTTTTTTGTTTGTTTTTGTCTTCTAGATTTAAACAATTTTATTCACGTGGGTGGGTTTTTGAAAACTAGACAACTTGCCAAAGTGTGGATGCTTTGTGGCATGGACAAGGGCGAGGCGGGTCCTGGGAGGAAGTGAGTGCTCCTGTTCAGTGAGGAGGGGTCCAGCCCGAGGGAGTCGAGCCAGGCAAACTGAGGCAGATGGTGCAGGTGGGAGAGTCTCCTTGTGGCTTTCAGGAACTTGCTTTAATATGCTCTCCTAGTTCTTTACTTACCGTGAGTTAAATGCTTAGAATACTTTCCTGGAGGTTTTTGTTCCCTTCCTTAGGTTGACGAATGACAATTGTCAAAATCTCCCCAAGATATATCACCAGAAGTCACGACCCAAAACTTCAACAGTGAAGACGGGAGACACCAAATCTGTCAAGGAACACCCCAAACAGGTCAAGATGACTGCTTGATGTCGGTAATCCACACTTGGCTGATGGGTGGCCTCAAGAAAAATATCTCATGCCTGTGTGCGTGCGTGCGTGCGTGCGTGTGTGTGTGTGTGTGTGTGTGTGTGTGTGCGTGCGTGCGTGCGTGCATGTGTGTGTATGTGCGCGTGCGTGCGAGTGTGTATGTGTGCATGCATGCGTGCGTGTGTGCGTGCGCACGCGTGTGTGTGTATGTGTGTGTATGTGTGCGTGTGTGTGTGTGTGTGCGTGTGTGTGTGTGTGTGTGTGTGTGTGTGGTTCCCTGTTTAAAAATTGCTGTACGATTTACCTAAATTGTAGAGGTCCCTGAGTGCTGGTGATACTTAGTGTGCAGGAGCTGAAGATGGGCTGACGCCTGGACCTGTCAGTACCTTTTCTAGTTTCGGCGGAGAGAGGGCACTAGAAGGGGGTGGGCTGGCTGGAAGGATTTGGCCTCTCCTTCTGGGCTTCTGTAAAACACACAGTGTTAGTCTTTCCTCATAGCTCAACACTAGGGAAGGCAGCAAGAGAAGTAGGCCCATCCAGAATCTTCTTATCTAGGACAAAACATTCCAGGTTTTTACATGAAAGGACCAGTGGAAATGGAGAAAAGGAACAGGAAATTAGTGCTGAAGACTAAGTGGGACAAAGAGAAATAACCACGGAATTCTCTTGGTTTGAAGAGGGTCTTTGACTGTCCCCAAGGAAGAAGGGAGGTCAATGGGACAGCTGAGTTCATAGGAGGTTGGGTGACTCTGCTGAATCCCCAGACTCACCAGCCTTGGCCAGAGGAGAAAAGACAAGCCAGTGGGTGGGGATGGGCTGAGTACAGGGATTCCCATGGGCGGGCAGCTTTAGAAGCCATAGCCTGGAGTCTTCTCAGCCTCTGGGAATAGCACCTTCCTCATGGACACAGAGACATCAATGAAATCAATGTGAAATCAGTGAGCCACTGACTCATGGTCCTGTAAATCTGAGCAAACTTGGCCATAATACAGAAGGGGTATCCAGCATCCATTGGCTTTTGTGTGGAGGATGGGCAGTCAGAGCCAGGGTCTTAGCATTTCCACAGCTAGCCACTCACAATCCTCCTCCTTCTCCAGGAGAGTGTCACTAATGCTCAAGCAGAGAGCTCTGACTTTGGCCTAAACATATCAAAAATCCACAAAGACAGCCCAGAGGAAAAGGCCCACCCACGAAGGGTAAGTGGAGCTCGGGTCCTAGGGTGAAAAGGGGAGTTTATTTGTCTCTAGAAAAAGGAAAATAAAGTGCACGATTTTTACCAAATATGAAAGTAAAGACAGAAATGTTAAAGGTCGGCTGGGAGGTAAGATGAGAGGAACATCCCACGAGGATCAGATTCTGGTCACCCTCTCCTTTCTGGAAGGATGATCTAGAATGATCCTTCTCTAGAGATCGCAGTCTCCTCGTTTTCCAATGGAAGTGTTCAGAAGAGAGGGGGTCCTATGTCCCTTTCAGCTTCGAAATTCTGTGATCAGCTGGGGTGTAATCGGGTGCAGAGTGTTTGTCCGCCGTTCACAAAACTCTGTACTCGCTCTCTGGCATCAGAAATGGTTAAGAAAACGTGGAGAATCCCACGATCACCACGATGAACATTGGTGTGCTGCATTGTTTACTGAGCTGTGGTCCTATGCTTCTTTGTTTGTGGCCTGCCAAGGGGAGTTAGTTGTTTGATGTCCCTCTGCTCGGAAGCATGGCTCCCGACTGAAGGGTAACCGTGAAAGGTTAGGTGGTTTAGGGCTGATCCTGTGCTTAACAGATATTTCTGCTCTCCCATTCCTCCCCCTCCTCCTCCCCCTCCTCCTCCCCCTCCTCCCCCTCCTCCCCTCCCCCTCCCCCCTCCTCCCCCTCCTCCTCCCCCTCTTCCTCCCTCCTCTTCCTCCCCCTCCTCCCCTTCCTCCCCCTCCTCCCCTCCTCCCTCCTCCATCTTGGTTTTTTGTTTGCTCGATCACTTGCCTGTTTTGAGGCACAGTCTTAGTAGCTGATATGGAGCTCACTGCATAGACCAGGTTGGCTTCGAACTCACCACCTGCCTCTGCCTCCTGGGTGCTGGGATTAAAGATTTGCAGCTATTTCTGCCTTTTTTTTTTTTTTTTTTTTTTTTTTTGGTTCTTTTTTTCGGAGCTGGGGACCGAACCCAGGGTATTTCTGCCTTTTTTAACTGACGAAATTCAAGTCAGGCTTTGTCAATCATAGTTCCTTCAGGAGAAGAGGCCCAGATAGAACGGGTGTAACAAAAGGCAGGGCTAGCGGATCCTTTGACAAGGAGGAACACATACTCCTGCTGAGGGACCCTCCAGCTGCTCTTCCTTATCTCCTCTCCTTCGATGAAGCTGTTGAACCATGGGCTGCTGGGTCCGCTCCGGCCTGCTCTGTAGACAAACTGATAGCTGTGATGTGTGCTAGAAGGGCTGCCAGACTGACGGACCTGCACAACACAGGCGGCTTCATGGGCTCCCTCTCAGGCCTCTGAGAACTGACTGAAGCAGGAGACAGTGCATTCGCCTCTCCCTGGAAGATGGTCCCTTGTTAGTCCTCACTGCCTTGTCACAGTCTTAGTCCCCTGTGGTGTGCATAGCAATTTTGTGGCTTTAGTCTCTCGTGAATGGCTCACACTCATATAAACAGGTGCCTCTGATTGGGTCACAAGGAAGTGACTATTTAACCCAGCACTTAACCTTTGAAAGAATCTGGCTATAAATTCTGTTTCTAGCAGAAATGGCTTCAGGGTAAAATGTATATAAATCTCCCCTCCCCTATACACAACTGTTCATGGGCTTAGTGACAGAGCCGAGGGGTTTTCCCCTAAGAGGGTCTTTCTATCATCATGTCAGGGACTCTAGCTTTGGCAAAAATGTCAAAAGTGTGTTGTTCTTTGGAGCACAGGCTTGGGGGTCAGGCTGCCCAAGTGCACAGTGGATCAGGCAGGTTCTTACCATCCAAGCCTGATGTGTTGCTGTTTGTTTAATCTGTAAAATGGAGACCATCACATCACCCGATGTGAGAAGGAGAGGGGAGTGAGTGTCCCATCTCTGCCTGCCACGGAGTAAGCACTCAGTAAGTACTGGTGATCGCTAAGGAATTGGCCTACTCTGTTAATCTCCTTCCCTAAGGGCACAGTCCCAGGAGCCTGGAAGAGCATCTTAGATAAGCTTTGTACGGTGACCAGTGCTAGACAGAGGCAACTTAAGGGAGGAAGGAGTTGGTGCCCAGCTTCAGGAGTGTCCACGGCAGGCAAGCATGGCGGCATGGCTCCTGTCTGTGATAGTGAGAGCTTGCAGCCAGCCAGGGTGTAGAAAGCCAGGGTGTAGAGTCAGAGACAAGAGTAACCTCACAGGGTACTGTTAGTGGCTGGTGTGTGCCAGGCAGACACCATGTCCGGAAGGTTCTACAGCCTCTGGACAGGCTGCCGTCAGGGCCTCTTAAGACCACATTCAAACACAGGACCCTATGGAGGATATTCCAGAAGCAAACAGAATAGCAAATATCTGGTTTGAGTCCCGGCTTCAGGCTTTTTGTTAGTCGGGTGGCCCTGGGCAAATTGTTTAAAGCCTCTGGCTTCCCTCCAGGGAAACAAAATTAAAATGCCACTCACCACTAGCAGGAGTGATCAGAACCTTGCATACTGTTCTGTCCTGGCTTTCTCTGAATGATGCGTGCTAATGCAGTGAGCACAGAGGGCTTCTCTCTACCTGTGCCCCAGTGGGTTCTTCCAGCCTGTATAGTGTTTTAAAAGGATGTGGTCAGACAGGGCAGGTAGCCATGTAAGACAGCAGATTAGTCAGCAATGCAAAACGCCCTCGGATTTTATTAATATAACTACAGTCTGAAAAGTTTAGTTTTCATTTTTACTGAGTCCTGACTTTAGCACATCATCTTATTCAGCAATAGTTCATCTCTCTGTCTCTCTCTGTCTCTCTCTCTGTCTCTCTCTCTCAGAATTATTTCTTTTTTGTGTATGTGAGTACACTGTAGGTGTCTTTAGAGGCACCAGAAGGGGGAAGAGAGCATCAGAACATATTACCTACAGGTGATGGTGAGCCACCATGTGTCTGCTGGGATTTGAACTCAGGACCTCTGGAAGAGCAGCCAGTGCTCTTAACCACTGAGCCATCTCTCCAGCCCCCAGTTTTCTCTTAAGCCTTGAAGTTTGCTGCTGTGCAAGGATAGGTACATGGAGCTACTAAAGTTGCCAAGGTTTCTCTGCTCTCTCTCCTGTGTTCATGGTTTAAATAACCATTGCTCCCTTTCAGGGCCAAATCATTGACTTCCGAGGACTGCTCACAGACGCTATCAAAGGAGCCACTAGTGAATATGCCTTGAACACCTTTGAATGTAACCCAGACCCTTCAGTAAGTGACCAGGATACATGCCTCCCCTTTCAAACTGCCCAAATCTAGTGGAACTTGCAGAAGTATCGTCTTGAGTCCAGAGAACGTTGAGATCTAGTCAAAGGTCATAGCAACCAGGCACCACTTATATCGCCAAGATCCTGTTTTTCTTCCTAAATTATGAAGCAGTTTTGTAATGCTAGCCTATCTGCTCCTCTCACCAGGAGCGATTGCTGAAACCTCTGAGTGCATTTATTGGCATGAACAGTGAGATGCGAGAACTGGCAGCGGTGGTGAGCCGGGTAAGATCTGCTATTCGATTCACAAATTTATGGAGGCAGACCAGGGCTCCTGGAGCATTGTGGGCTGCTTCTTTTATTAATAACAATAAATATGATCATTTATTTATAAAGTGCCCCCACTTGCAGAGGCACTCATATTGTTTAGAGGCACAATAATGCATGATAAATAAATTATAGAATCATAAAATTACAATAGAAAAAGCCCACCATCCTACTATAGGGGCCAAGAAAACAGACAGTGAAAAAGATGCAGAAAGGAAAGGACAGGTGAAAGGCTTCCTAGCAGGCCCCAGGGCCAAGGAAAAAGGGTTCCAAGAAAAGCAAGGGGCGCAGGTGCATTTTATTTAAAGAGTCACAGTCAGGAAATACAGGGGTCTGGGAGCGCGATGACCTCAGCCTTGGAAATTTCCATGACTATAACAAGATTTGTAAGAAAGATTTTCAGCACCTGGCTATAACTACTGGAACCCTGGAACCTAAGGCAGTGAAAATTAATGGACAGTGACATAGCCTTGAAGTCAGGTGACCTGTTTGATTTCTAGAGCCTTCTCTTTCTAGCCATATGATTTTAGGCAAGCTTCTTGGGGTCAAAGTAGATGATTGATTACAGAAGACTTTTCTAATTTCTACTGATCTCAATCTAATTGGAGACTGAAACTGAGGTAGGCTTAAGGAGCCACTTTAAAATTATCCAGAAAGTTCAGCTGGGAATAGCGAGGGTGGCTCTGATCTCTCTCCAGACCATGCACTGCACAACCACAGCAGGCATGCAGAGGACCTGCCAACAGAGGGGAGTGACACAGGCCCAGGCCTTACCCCAGAGGCAGGCTGCATTGATGAGCAGTGCATCTGGAGAGCGTGAGGAAAAGGACATAGGAAAAAGTGGAAGAGAAGAGAGAGCTGGAAGGCACTTGGAATGAAGGTGGGGTGGAGAGAGGGTCAGGGTTGTAGAGAGCAGTGTCCAGGATGGAGAATTGGGTAGAGAGATGAGAATGTCAGAATAGCATCCCTCTGTGGGATAGGTGATCTGTATGTTGACAGGTCATTTGTTCAGTGAGGTGGATGGAGACGAGAGGGCAACTATGAGGTTTTCACTAGTGGAGGATAGAGATTAAGCTGGGTCAGGATGAGCAAGGTAGCAGAGGTTAGCACTTTCCATGCCCACATAGATCTGTCATCTTCTTTCTGGTTTTGTTTTGTTTTGTTTTGTTTTTGCAAGAGGGTAACATGAAGGGAGTACCAAGTAGGGTCTGCACACTGCAGAGGAAGCCTACATTCAGCTCCTCCTCAATGGCGAGATCATTAGCTCATGAGACACACCTGTTGACTTGTGACAGCTAACTTTGGACATACGGAAGGAAGAACTTGAGGCTGGGAAATTAAACACCACCTTGTTAAACTCAGTGTTGACTCTAAATCGTGCTTCCCAAGGTTTGGAGTCAGGCGTGACATAAAACCCCCACCACACAGTGAGTTCCAGGCCAGGGGGTATAGAGTGAGACCCTGTCTCAAAACACAAAACTTGGAAGGCTGGGTCCTGTCCCCACCGCCCTGCCCAACAATGGATGGCATTCCTCATGCATAATCTGATCATTTCTAATAAAAACTCATTGAAGTGGAGCTCCATGGAGGACCTGGAGGGAGGAGAGACAGACATAGGACCACGATATCTTAGGTCATTTTTAAAATATACTTTTATATTTTTGAAGCATGTGCACTTATTAGTAATTAAAAAAAACCCAAGTAGATAAACACTTTCCAGACCTGTTCTTTAGTCAGAATGGCATAGGCAAGGGCCTTTGAGAAAAGTACTACTCTAGACATTGTTTGCCTGAAATAGCTCCAATGGAGAAAGGCCCCTGAGTGACTGTTCAGAGGCATCTTGTGAAATTGAAACTGGGAAACTGTAAATTAGTTATCAGTAAAAGCTACTTAATTGATTACCCTGGGGTGGCTGCTACTGGGCTCTCCTGAAAAGAGGAAACCGTTTGCACTTGGTTGTTGGCCTCCTTGAATGCCTCAGAAAGCAATCACTCCAGCTGGAAGGAGGGGACACTCACCAGGGAAAACAGAGATTGGTTTCAGGGGAGCGTAGGAGCAGTAGTCTTTACACAACAAATTAAGAAAGTGTTTGCCAGATCAAAAAGCTAGACAGACACCCAGCATAGGTGAGGCTCTGTTTTCCACTATAAACTAGTGTAATTTGAGGGTATTTGTTGGCTGTGGTCATAAATCAGCAGGAGTTGCTACTGACTGATGACAGGCATAGCTCATGGTTAGATCCCGCCCCCCCAACAACTCCCCTAAAAGAGCCTTATTATACTATCAATAACTTCTTCAGGGAAAGTCATTGAATACTTTCATGCCATCTCTTCAGTGAACTAACCCCAAATTATAACGTATGATTGATTAGGTCTACAGTATAATATCCACGAAGCACTCTTTTATCGCCAGCGCTTTATATACCATTAAGTGTTCTGCACTGCATTGATTATCGTAGAAGCGGAGGAGAACATTAGTTTTAACAGAATAATCCCATGCACACTGCAGGACATTTATCTCCACAATCCCAACATAAAGTGGAATGACATTATCGGACTGGACGCAGCCAAGCAGTTAGTCAAAGAAGCCGTTGTATACCCAATAAGGGTAAGTATGAACACACGTTTCTAATCACTGTCAACTGGATAAGCGGTGTCCAGACAAGAAAGCGTGGGGACTCATCTGTCTACAGGTTAGCTCTGACTGGGCTGCACTGGGTCAGGCTGGAGCAGCCCAGTCTCTTCCGCAGCCTTCAAATCACGCTCCACCTGCAGCCCTCGCAGAGAGCCCGGTTAGGTGCCCAGCACCCACATCAGGTGGCTCATAACTGCCCATAGCTCTGATTCTAGGGGCCCCGATGCCTTCTTCTGGTCTCCTTAGGCACCTTCATGTACTTCTGCATACTACCACACTTAAAATAAAAATAAATCCTTCTTAAAAACACATTCTATATTGATTTAAACCAAGTGCCTGCACAAAGACTAGTGTGGATATGTATTTTTCAAATATTAAGCATTGGCCCATTAGTTTGCCTTCCTAACAGTGCACTAGGTGTAGTAGACACACCTCCCAGGAGAGAAGCCTCTTGCTTCTCCACATATCCTTAACCCCCATCCCTGTCAGGGGCTTTGCTTTAGCCTCTCTTGAAGACTCGACTCTCCTGTCCAGAGCCGTGGACATCAGGGTAAGGTCGCTGTTGTCATTACTTCTGACTGTTTTCTCCACATCTCACAGAACAGTTGGGCAAGCAGAAAAGGAGGTGCTCTTCAAGAGGGGAGAGGAGATGGTCAGAGTATCGCGTAGTGTTTGCTAACTAACATACTGCCCAGTCACTCCGGGCCTTAAGACTACAATCATTAAAACAGAAATCCAGTGAGTGGGCAGCCTGGGCACGATCCAGCTAGATCCAAATAATATACACATGATATTATCTGCCTGGCTCTATCCCACACGCAGGGCATGAGCAGCCAAAGTGGCTGGGAAGATTGGGTGAGAAGTTGGAATACATGTGCAGCCAAGTAGTCCATATGGCCTCGTCCTGTGACAAGCAAGTCCGGTCTTGCTCACGTGGCTCCTAGGAAGAGGGAAGAACTATCTTGTCCTACTGTGTGAGCTTTCTCATAGCTCCTCTCCCATTTACTCTCCCTACTCTTCAAGCCACTTTTTATGTTTCCCAGCATTCTATTGGGCTGGAAAAGGTCAGAGGGCCAGGCCCAGGTGGAAGTGGTGGAGAAACAACCTGCCTTCTTCTTATAGTTGGAAGCAGATATACAGAATTTGGGGCTAGCAACTGTGACTTGCTAAGGTCAGGATTCCGTACTCATAAAAAACAGGCAGCCTCTAACTCTATACTGCATATTACTACTACTGCTGACTACGTGAAGCTCTTGATTTGGGGGTACTTTAATTCTAAGGGAACAAAACCTATTAAATCATATTGTCTCCCCCCCCCTCTTTTTCTGAAAAAAAAAAAAAAAACCAAAAGGATAGAACATTTCATTGGCACTCTGGATATGGCTTTCTTCTTTTATATTATTCTGGGGAACAAAGAGATTCATCTACCACAGGGCTACAGCCCTGCCCCTTTCTAGATGTGTTACCCCCATGGTATTATACCCCTCTCCCCTTAATCAGAGTAGGGGTTTCCCAGCAGCACTAGCGAGACAGTGAGACTCTGTAGTAGTTTCACTGCTGTTTCCCTTCCCCTGCCGCTACGAATCCTGTCCAGCTCCTAGGAGGTTTGAACTTGAACTCATGGAGGAGACTCAGCTGAAATGTCTGCACGTCCTCCGGGAGTAAGTGTCCCCAGTCCCCACAGCGGGCGTTGCCATAGCTCCACGTGGGCAAACATCTTCATGAGTCGGTTCTGGGGTTCATCCTGGATTTGTGTCTGCTTTACAGTTTTAAAAATGGAGCTAAGTGTTCTACATAAAGAACTTAGTGGGAAAGGAAATTATATGCAGAAGAAATAACTATTACAGAGAAGATAACAGCTGCATATACCTTTCTCTTTTTTCTTTCCTTCCTTCCTTCCTTCCTTCCTTCCTTCCTTCCTTCCTTCCTTCCTTCCTCTTAAGAAGCCACAAAAATTAAGTCAAACATTTTTGCCCATTGTGAAAATGCCATGGAGACAAACAAAACACAGGAAGGGAAGCACACTTTTTAAAAGTGGACCTGAGTCGTGGCGTGGCTGCTGTGCGCTGACCTCCTGTGCTGCCCCCCAAGGCTGTGCAGACCGCCGTACTCATACCAGTCTTCCTCTTTGTTCTCCAAGTACCCGCAGCTATTCACAGGAATTCTTTCCCCGTGGAAAGGACTGCTGCTTTACGGCCCCCCAGGTAAACGCATCTTTCTGTTGTAGTCCCGGAAGTGTGTGTGCTGCGAATGTGGTGCCCCTCCATCTCTGCCTGAGGATGGGGCAAAGGATGCCTGTGGGAGCCTGGGTTCTCCTCAGTGAGGCAAGGAGCACCTGTTCATGCTTATGCTCATGCATCCCCAGGCACAGGGAAGACTTTACTGGCCAAAGCTGTGGCCACTGAATGCAAAACGACCTTCTTTAACATTTCTGCGTCCACCATTGTCAGCAAATGGAGAGGAGATTCGGAAAAACTGGTCCGGGTAGGAACTCTTAATATCCTTAAAAGTCAGTGTTTCAGAATACCGAAGCACAAAACTATGTTAGAGCGTATTTGTTTTAAGGTGATATATATCTTAGATTACACTCGGGCTGTGACCACCAAAGGCCTAGGAAATGGGCTGACATTTCCCCGTGGATATTAGTCACAGCATCCTCAGCAGAGCGCCGACTCCCTTCTTTGGAACTTTACCAACAGTCCTTTTTTGATTCATGCAATTTAGGAATAAAAGCTAGAATAAAAGTCTCTAAAGTGGCCTGATGTTTTCTCCGCTCAAGAAACATTCATTATTAAGCGTGCACAGTATATCCAGTTAACGTTTAGTGAGAGGCTGCTGATGTGCGCCAGACCCTATGCTACGTACTCTGGAGGAATCGAGAGACTTAAAACTTAGTTATTCTTTCGGATGTTCTGAGCAACTTTTCTGCCGTGGTGCTCAATGCCCACGCAATGTATACTGTTTCCTTGAAAGGCTGTTTCGATCTTTACAATATCTCATCCCTGGCCCACGGCCCTAAAACATTTTGCTGTATCTTCCTGTCACCTTAAGAGAACAGCTGCTTTTGATGTACACCTCCCCATCAAGGGGGAGCCTTGCCAGAAATCCCGTTAGACTGTTGCCTTCCATAGAAGGACTGATAAGTAATCAATCCTAAGTGAGCGTAAAATATTCTTTCTGAAAAAAATTATCCTAAAATGCTACCTTGGAATTATGCTCACTCATAAATACTGATTTCCCAGTGATTATAGACTGCTTAGAAATAATAGAATATTTAAAAAGGATTGACTTTAAAAAATAAAACCCTACCTATTATTTATTACGTTTGCTATTTATTTATTCATTCATTTTCTGGGGATTAAATGCAGGCCTTGTCCATGCCAGGCAAGTGCTGTAACACTAAATTAGATCCTTGGCCCTTTGATACTGTTTGCGAGTTGAAGTTTTTAGGAATTTTTATCACCCCTTCATTTTTCTCTCCTGTTGTTATTTTGTTTATTGTGGCAGTAGTGTTTTAAGACAAGGTCTTTTTAGAGATGTAGCTGGCCTTGAACTCATGATCCCTCTGCTGGGCTTACCTCATTCTCCTAGGTGATGGGAGTGTGGGTGTATATCGAGATGCTAATTCAGGTCACTCCACAGGGCTCCTGTTTATCTGTGTCTACACGTATGGATTCCTGGGGTTCATAGTCATTCTCAGCCTAAAACTCTTTGGGATGTGTGTGTGTTGAGTAACAATAATACAGCTCACAAAAGATGCCCTCCCCTAAGTAGTAGATCCATGTCCTATCATGGGAAGTGTTTTGAGCCATGAGCACAAGACATGAAAAAGTGCTTAAAAGAAAGAAGTGCTCAAAGAAAGACCCAGACTTCTTAGACAAGCCTTAGGTAGACACACACACAACACACACACTCACACACACACACACACACACACAACACACACGGATATTTCATGAATATCCTCAACAGAGATGGAGACAAAATGGTTTTCCGTTTAGTGCTGAATGGCCAGAAACGCCAAATCACAGAAATGCCCCTCCCCCAGCATTATTTAGTTCTGTTTGTTGTTCTCCTGCTTTAGTATTATTATGTCAGAATCCTAGGAGTGAGGCAATGATTCCTCCTGACTTTTCCATCCCCTTTACCATATATATAAAGAAACTAGCTCTATGAGGAACGCACGATAGCGTATCTCTCTTTGGTTTGGAATATGTGATCTCACATCCTTATGTTCCCATGGGAAGCATGACCCAGCCATCTCTCAGGCTCTGGCTGGAGCGTTTTACAAATTACTTTAGAAGATACATATATATATATATATATATATATATATATATATTTAATTGAAAATACATTTTAAGTATTTGAAAAATATTTAAGAAGACTCTGGGATCCTCTGCTAGTCTTGAAGGATCTTATTTCTAATTTTCATCTTACTTCCTTCTGGAAGTTAGTTTTTCCTTGTTTTTGAGATTTGGGGAGGATCCTCACCTGGAGAGCTTTCGTCATCCTGTCATCTCCTTCCTGTAAAGGGCGTTAGAGAGAGTGAACCCTTGAGGGCCTTCCCCTAAATCAGAAGAGTGTTTTCTCCCATTTGTTTCTTTTTCTGTTCCAATTAAGGAGTTATTTATAGGGAACCTTTGGGCTGTGAACCTCCCTCCTTGACTAATGCTCCTGCCCCTTAGGAGGTAAGCACTTCTGAACAGTCGAGTGATCGCTTTAGCAAATGCACACACCTGTTGATGATTGCACACCCCCCCACCTCTGCCCTGTGATTTAACTTCCTCTAAGCACCCCTGGACATTTTAGACTAATGCTTCTAGAAGCACTTACCAGGATTCTATTTATTCTCTGGGAGTGGAAGCTCAGTAATTTGAGCAGCATGGAGACCTAAGCCCTGATTGCAGTTAATTCTGACTTCACGTGTCGGAGGGACTCTTGATCTCCTGTCCTCAGTGAGCTCCTTAAAACTGTGTGTGGGTCTGATGGAGGGTCTATTAGCCTCGTTTTCACTGGGTAGACTAGCTGCTATTGTAATCACCTTTAGCATCACGCACCATCAGGCTTCTTCTTCTTTGACAAGGATGAAGAGTTACTTGTTCCTAATTGGCTGTTCTCCCCCGTGTCAGACAGGTGCTAGTGATGAGTGCCCCAGCATTGACTTGTGCATAACTTCTGCTGGGGAGGTGTGACCAAACGAGTATCTGCCCAGGTAGGGCACTGGTAACACACCAAATAATCGATTCTATTCAAGTCGGGCCTACTCAACCAGTGGGTTTATTGAGGCATAGTGATCATTTAAGTAAAGGCATCTGTAGCCCACGAGGCCCCTCCAACATAGGGGTGATTCATGGAAGCTGCAACCCAACATAGGGGGCACGTCATGGAAGTGGCATCTCTGATTTTTCCTGAGCAACTTTTAGGAAGCTCTACAAATCACTCAATCTCCTCTCAGACCAGTTGTTCATGCATTTACAACCATGGGAATCAGCCTTGTGAATCCTGTATTTCAGGAGCTTCCTGAGCCTTGTAAGTTCCCTTGACTCCTTTAGCCTTGTAAGTTCTCTTTATTTCCATAGCCTGTAGCTTCCCTTTACTCTCTGAGCCTTGCAAGTTCCCTTTATTCCATGAACCTTTTAAATTCCCTGTCTTCCTTAGGTCTTGTAAGTTCCCTTTACTTCCTAACCCTAGTAAATTCCCTTTATTCCCTGAGCCTTGTAAGTTCCCTTTACTTCCTGAGCTTTGTAAGTTTCCAAATTCCCTTTATTTCTTCAGTCTCTTTAGCATCCCTCCTTTGTCCAAGAGGGAATAAATGAAAGGAAGTAGCTCTGCCCCACCCTTCTCTCTGTTTATGAGTAGGAGCCAGATCCTATGAGCCAGGATTCTGTGAAAAGGAAGTATGGACACATCACCTTGAACTCACCATATGCTGAGTCACAGGGGAGGTGAGGGAGTTCCTCCTCAGCGACAGGGAGTTCTCAGAGGGATATTCTGCTGCTGCTGCTCCTGAAAGCCACACTCTAGCCTTTTCCCTCATATCCTGTGATGCTTTTCCAGTACTAAGTGACATGGAGATTAAATCCCCTAGGCAACAGAAGAATCTCTGCTCTTCCCCTAATCTCTGCTGCATTCTCAGTCAACAGTGAAGAATCGGATATGGTGCTCAAGAGATCAGTTGCAGGATTAAAAAAAAAAGACTTGGGTCTTTATGCTGTTCGCCAGCACTGTATCTCCCTGTCGAGTTCTTTATTTCGTTTTTATGTCTGTTCCTTTGCTGGCTGCTTTCTTGTTCAGTCTACACTATTTTACTCTGGAACAGAACGTCTTATTCAATCAAGAATTGCTTTTGAGAATTGGACCCTCTGGTATTTGGGAAGCAGGGCGGGAGGATCACCTTGAGTTCACCGGCCAGCCTGAGCTATATTCCAGGCCAGCTTATGCTGTCTCAACGCAACACTAAACACCTACCAGCAATAACAACAAACGAAAGAAAAAATGTACAGAGAGCCTGAGCCTAGCAGACAGTGTTGAGGTGGGGCGAGGGCCCTGAGGAATCAGTGGAGAACAGAACAGGGCATTTTTAACCTATTACTCAGGACCGTTCTTTTCCTACACTTTTCCCTCCCCGGCACAATCCCGTTGTCCCCAGAGATGAAGTTACTACATGATCTTGAATGTTCTAAGGATGTTTGTGTCCATGTGGAACATGCTATTGGCAGTGAGTGTTTCCCCAGATGTTCACTAGGCACCCAGAAGCTTAGGAACTGGATTTTATTTTCAGCTCTCACAATTATCATTTGGAACCTTGAACTAGCCACCTACTTTCTCTGGCTCTAATTTTATTCAATGATAAATGGGAATACTGCACTGCATCCAACCCCCTAGGGTGGAACTAGGGAGAAAAATGGCGATGGTTGTAAAGTTGCCTCCAAGCACTGGTGTAGGATGGGCGCATGTTAGTACAATTCTAAACTCTTAGTCTGGGAGCACTTGAGGACTTAAGTTTAAGTGTATGCCAAGGACTAACCTAAGAATATAAATTTGAACCTGCCTTTGTTTTCCCCCCACTCAGGTGCTATTTGAACTTGCTCGATATCACGCCCCCTCCACGATCTTTCTGGACGAGCTGGAGTCAGTGATGAGTCAGAGAGGCATGGTTCCTGGGTAACAGACAGGGTCATGTTCTGTCGTGTTGTGTCGTGTTGTGTTGTGTTGCTGTCACCATTTCTCCTCTCTTTGTGTGTGTGATGGCCGGAAGCACATCAACATTTACCAGGCACACAGATTTTCTGCAGCCACGATGGGCTGGTAGTCTCAGAATAACCTCCTCTGGAGACAGAGGGCTGCCTGTGGGACCCACACTCCCGTGAAGCCTCAGGTGGGCTGCTTCTGCATTTCACTCTCTGGAGGCAGTCCTCAAGGCCAGGGAAACTGGTGATTCTTTGACATTATCTCTAAAAATAAAGTGTCAGAAAATGTCCCCATCAGGAAGGAGAGCCTCTCGGTTATAAACGCTTTTGAGTTAGGCTTTCAAAAGGCCAAGTGGGGTTGTTTGCTCACCTACATGCTTGGTTTTGTGAGTGTGTGTGGTATGTATTATGTGGGTGCATATGTGTGTACTAGCACATGTACCATGTTTGTGTGTGTATGTATGCGTGAGCATGCGTGCATGAGCTAATTGCATGCTAACTGTGCAAACGCATGGACAATTACCCTAAAATTAGCACATACACTCATGCTATGCATAGCTATGGGCGAAGGCCATGCGAACACGCGGGAGTCTTTTCTCTCTCTCTCTCTCTCTCTTTTTTTTTTTATTAACTTGAGTATTTCTTATATACATTTCGAGTGTTATTCCCTTTCCCGGTTTCCGGGCAAACATCCCCCTCCCCCTCCCCTTTCTTATCGGTGTTCCCCTCCCCATCCTCCCCCCATTGCCGCCCTCCCCTCAACAATCTAGTTTACTGGGGGTTCAGTCTTAGCAGGACCCAGGGCTTCCCCTTCCACTGGTGCTCTTACTAGGCTATTCATTGCTACCTATGAGGTCAGAGTCCAGGGTCAGTCCATGTATAGTCTTTAGGTAGTGGCTTAGTCCCTGGAAGCTCTGGTTGCTTGGCATTGTTGTACACATGGGGTCTCGAGCCCCTTCAAGCTCTTCCAGTTCTTTCTCTGATTCCTTCAACGGGGGTCCTATTCTCAGTTCAGTGGTTTGCTGCTGGCATTCGCCTCTGTGTTTGCTGTATTCTGGCTGTGTCTCTCAGGAGAGATCTACCTCCGGCTCCTGTCGGTCTGCACTTCTTTGCTTCATCCATCTATCTTATCTAATTGGGTGGCTGTATATGTATGGGCCACATGTGGGGCAGGCTCTGAATGGGTGTTCCTTCTGTGTCTGTTTTAATCTTTGCCTCTCTATTCCCTGCCAAGGGTATTCTTGTTCCCCTTTTAAAGAAGGAGTGAAGCATTCACATTTTGATCATCTGTCTTGAGTTTCGTTTGTTCTAGGGATCTAGAGTAATTCGAGCATTTGGGCTAAAAGCCACTTATCAATGAGTGCATACCATGTATGTCTTTCTGTGAGTGGGTTAGCTCACTCAGGATGATATTTTCCAGTTCCAACCATTTGCCTACGAATTTCATAAAGTCATTGTTTTTGATAGCTGAGTAATATTCCATTGTGTAGATGTACCACATTTTCTGTATCCATTCCTCTGTTGAAGGGCATCTGGGTTCTTTCCAGCTTCTGGCTATTATAAATAAGGCTGCGATGAACATAGTGGAGCACGTGTCTTTTTTATATGTTGGGGCATCTTTTGGGTATATGCCCAAGAGAGGTATAGCTGGATCCTCAGGCAGTTCAATGTCCAATTTTCTGAGGAACCTCCAGACTGATTTCCAGAATGGTTGTACCAGTCTGCAATCCCACCAACAATGGAGGAGTGTTCCTCTTTCTCTGCATCCTCGCCAGCATCTGCTGTCACCTGAGTTTTTGATCTTAGCCATTCTCACTGGTGTGAGGTGAAATCTCAGGGTTGTTTTGATTTGCATTTCCCTTATGACTAAAGATGTGGAACATTTCTTTAGGTGTTTCTCAGCCATTCGGCATTCCTCAGCTGTGAATTCTTTGTTTAGCTCTGAACCCCATTTTTTAATAGGGTTATTAAAAAATAATAATATCCCTGCGGTCTAACTTCTTGAGTTCTTTGTATATTTTGGATATAAGGCCTCTATCTGTTGTAGGATTGGTAAAGATCTTTCCCCAATCTGTTGGTTGCCGTTTTGTCCTAACCACAGTGTTCTTTGCCTTACAGAAGCTTTGCAGTTTTACGAGATCCCATTTGTCGATTCTTGATCTTAGAGCATAAGCCATTGGTGTTTTGTTCAGGAAATTTTTTCCAGTGCCCATGTGTTCCAGATGCTTCCCTAGTTTTTCTTCTATTAGTTTGAGTGTGTCTGGTTTGATGTGGAGGTCCTTGATCCACTTGGACTTAAGCTTTGTACAGGGTGATAAGCATGGATCGATCTGCATTCTTCTACATGTTGACCTCCAGTTGAACCAGCACCATTTGCTGAAAATGCTATCTTTTTTCCATTTGATGGTTTTGGCTCCTTTGTCAAAAATCAAGTGCCCATAGGTGTGTAGGTTCATTTCTGGGTCTTCAATTCTGTTCCATTGGTCTATCTGTCTGTCTCTGTACCAATACCATGCAGTTTTTATCACTATTGCTCTGTAATACTGCTTGAGTTCAGGGATAGTGATTCCCCCTGAAGTCCTTTTATTGTTGAGGATAGTTTTAGCTATCCTGGGTTTTTTGTTATTCCAGATGAACTTGCAAATTGTTCTGTCTAATTCTTTGAAGAATTGGATTGGTATTTTGATGGGGATTGCATTGAATCTGTAGATCGCTTTTGGTAAAATGGCCATTTTTACTATATTAATCTTGCCAATCCATGAGCATGGGAGATCTTTCCATCTTCTGAGGTCTTCTTCAATTTCTTTCTTCAGTGTCTTGAAGTTCTTATTGTACAGATCTTTTACTTGCTTGGTTAAAGTCACACCGAGGTACTTTATATTATTTGGGTCTATTATGAAGGGTGTCATTTCCCTAATTTCTTTCTCGGCTTGTTTCTCTTTTGTGTAGAGGAAGGCTACTGATTTATTTGAGTTAATTTTATACCCAGCCACTTTGCTGAAGTTGTTTATCAGCTTTAGTAGTTCTCTGGTGGAACTTTTGGGATCACTTAAATATACTATCATATCATCTGCAAATAGTGATATTTTGACTTCTTCCTTTCCGATCTGTATCCCCTTGAGTCTTTTCTCTTGACAGCGAGGGCTGCAGACTCTATAAGCCACACAAGTCGAGCTCCCCCAGTGAGAAAATGCAGCGTGTGAACGGGCCCATTCTGAGCCTCCTTAGTCCTTAACTGGCAGACAGAATGGAAAATCCTGCCCCATTGAAGTTTGTTTCATATGGGAAGGTATACAATATCATATGCATTACCTTCATGCTATGTGAAAATACAAATTACTTTCATACTTAGATTTAGTTTCCCCCCAATATGACTCTTTATGTATATGCAAACATTGCAAAATAAACACACACACACACACACACACACACACACACACACACACACACACAAAACCTGAAACACTGCTGGTCCCAGCATCTGGGATGAAGAATATGAATTCATAATCGAATGTGGGTTGCTGCCACACACATGCATGACAGTTAAATGTTGTCCTAAGAAAGTCATTTTATTGTTTTTTAAACTAAATCTATGCAAATGAGGGAGAGTCTGCTGAGTGCGTCCTGGGTTTAAACCTTGAATGTTCAGCTCTCTCTCAGTGCTCTTTCTTGATGGAAGGGACTCAGGCAATGGTAACGGTGGCCAAGAGAGCAAATCTGTACAGGAAATAGATTCTAATCTATGTCACTATCCTGTATCTCATTAGGAGAGAAGGAAGCAAACTCAGTGTAGGGATTTTATAAATATACAAATGCACACACACAAATAATAAGAAACATGACAATATGTTATGCCCACTCTATAGATGAATGATTATAAATAAATGATTATTCTCAACGAAATCATTTCAATTATTTAAACTTGCCTTTTAAAGCCCAAGAGAACCTAAAACTATGTAGCTCAGGTTAGTCTCAAACTAGCAGTCACAAGTGTTGCAGTTCACCATCACACCTGGCAGTTACAGCATTTAAAGGGTTAAATAATGGAGCCTGTAGATACATTGGGTTATGTTCAATCTAACCTTTCAGTTACTTATTTTTCTAGTTCTCTGTCAGCCTTTGCTTTTCTCTTAAACATCAGCATGCATCACTTACTTTTTTGCATTATTCACTTTTTAAAAATTACTTTAAAAAATTGGCATGTAAAGAAATGCCCATCCTCTCGAACCCCCTTGCTATCAGAATGGAGCCTGTTCTGCAGTCACAGGGTCATTGCTATGAGTGCCACTCTTGTCATGAGGGCAAAGGCTCTCCCATGAGAGGAACCATGTCTCCTTGTCTCTGTAGGGGAGAGCACGAGGGGAGCCTCCGGATGAAGACGGAGTTGCTAGTGCAGATGGATGGCTTAGCACGCTCGGAGGATCTCGTGTTTGTCTTAGCAGCCTCGAACCTGCCATGGTAAGACATCAGGAGAACGTGCCGCACACATTTTCACCATCACTGAAGGGAGTTCAGTGACCGCAGAGCTGTAGGAGGAGGGGTGGAAGCTCTACACAAACTGAGTCCACAGCGGGTGTAGGTGTCAGGAACCGATCTCCTTTGGAGATCGAGACCTAGCATAAAAGTGGGCAGGGCCACTCCCTGGGTTTGGGTTCTAAACTGTAAGAGAAGTTGATCTGATCAAGGGGCATTCCTTCCTTCATTTTTCTCCTCTCTTGACCATGGTTCCTTCCCCACCCCCCTGCTGCCTCCCAGTCCAATGGACTGGAGCCTGGAACTGTGAGCTAAATAAACCATCTCTCCCTTAAGTCGTCAGGCTTTCATTCTGTTATCTCATTACCAAAGCGACAGAAATGAAGTTAGGATGTAAGGACTGACTACCATGTTTTAAATCAAGCCGAGGTTTTGTGTAGAACTGTAAGAGCTTAATATCTCTAGCTCTCAAAAGAACATTCCAGAAGTAATGTTTCCGTTTTATTGGTATTAAAATTAAACTTTCTTAACTTAGCAGAAAAATCCTTTCTTTAATGCCATATAGTAAATAGAAAACTAAATAATCTCTAATTGAAAATATAATCTACTCTCAGAGTCTTTTATTCAAACTGTATCCCAGAGTGGTTTAGGAACAATCTAGAAGAAGAATTGGGAAATAAGAAACGTTGACTAGGGGAAAACAATATCTACTTGGAGAATATATTTTAAAAATGTTACAATCCTCTTACCATTCTCAGAACATTTCCCCATTATTAGGTTTTATGTCCAGGATAGGGAAGGAGATACGTGAGGAAACATTCTTAGAGGGCGCCCAGGGTCAAGAGAGGCCAGTCAGCCTGTGGTCAACAGCAGTGAGCAGAGCTGGGCTTCTCACCCCACCCCCATCTCCTTTTCCACAGCTAGAGACAGACAGATAGCTCTTCTGTAATACGTGCTGATCATCTGTGGTCCCAAACAAGAAGAGACCAAGGCAAATTTTAGGGAGTTCATGTATTAAATACATTCAGAATCTAAACCTGCCCCACCTTCTTACACACTTGTAAGACTTGTTTGATTGTGCTTAGGTGATTAGCATTTTACATTTGAAGATTTATTTATATAAACTATAAAGTGGAATCCAATAGAGAATCATTATTCATATGTTCAAATAAGCATTAGAAGCCATCATGTGGGGCTAAGCTTCTGTATGGCATTGCAGTGGCTAACGTCATAATGGGGTCGCCCATGTTGACATTCCATTAAGCCACACTGGGACCGTTGTTATTTAATTCTAAGAAGTTAGACAGGCGAGGTCACATAAATGCACGGCTCTGTGCCCTTTGAACTTGACACAAGAACACGATGGCCTGGCTTTAGCCGGTGGATTCTGTTTTGTTTTCTGCTGCTTTGTGTCCTTGTCCAAGTCTCTTTACTTTGAAAAGGACCAAACCACGTTTTATCTCGTTCTTTATTCTGCTGCCTGGTCAGTCGTGGGCGTTCAGCAGGTGGGTGTGATGCTCCAACGCTCCTAACATGAGTGTGGTAGGTCTATACCTTGAGAGACTTAAACACACATTTTCCAGAAAGGCTGGGGAGCCCTTGCCTCTGCTCCTGAATCCAGTAGTTCCAGCTGTGCTTCTCTGGGCCGTGTTGATTGGGCAAGGTCAGCTGTGTCTTGCCAGCGTCTTCTTATCGCCAAACGTGCTCTAGACTAACAGTTGGTGATTCAGTTCAGCAGGGTTTTTATGTTTGTTTGGTTTTTCCTTACAATTTTGACTCAGTGTTGGGAGCTTCATACTGAGTCACATCCTGAGGTGGGCAGTGTCTTCTCTTTTTTTTTTTTTTTTTTCGGAGCTGGGGACCGAACCCAGGGCCTTGCGCTTGCTAGGCAAGCGCTCTACCACTGAGCTAAATCCCCAACCCCGTGTCTTCTTTTCTCACGTTTGCTGGTGCTAAGATCGATCTGTGGGTTAGGGTGTATTGGTCTGGTTCCTCTACAGTACATCTCTCCTGAGTGTAGCATCCCCCTGATCCAGGTTGCCTCAGTGCTTAAGAGCTCTTGTTGCTCCTGCAGAGGACCCAGGTTCGATTCCCAGCACCCATGCGGTGGCTCCCGAAACTCCAGAACCAGGGCTTCTGATGGCCTCTTTTGACCATTTCCAGCCCCAGGCGTGCACGTGGTCCATAGACACACATGCAGGCAAAACACTCATGCACGTGGTCCATAGACACACATGCAGGCAAAACACTTTTGCACATAAAAAAAATAGTAATGAAACTTCAAAGCTGTTCTTTGTGTTTCGGTGAAAACTCTCTGAAGAGCAAGCATGTGGCCTAGAACCGTAAACTAGCATGTTCAGAAACGTGTACCTTACTGAGTATCCTCGGAAGTGTGCCTGCCGCTAAGCATGGTTCCCTACCTGAATGGGTGTGGGCAGAACCTTCCTGTTCTGCTTAGGCAGAGCACAGCCTTGAAAAAACTTTGTTACATTCTTGCTCTTCCTCAGCTGCAAGATGACCTCTTTCCCTGACCTTTCACCTTCTCTGACCTTTCACCTCCTGTTCCTCCTGGCTTTGTGCTCACCATGATGTGATGCGACCCATCCTGGCAGGTTACAGTCCCGTCAGTGCTTCTGGTTGACAGCTCTCTGTGAGCTGTGTCATAGAATCACTCGAGGGCTTCCCTCACCCAATGGGCTTGCTTGGTCACCCTGAAATCTAGAAAATCAGGTGACCCAGCAGCAGTGAGCAAGCCCCTCCCCCACCTCTCCAAACTGAGGACTATACTTTAGAACTTTTGACCTGTCCCATGATTTCATGGCTTGTTTGATACAATACCGTTATATTTTGTCAATGATTTTCATTCTGGTTTCTCTTTGGGTTGGTTGGATCTTCATATGGACTGGAGCTGACCTTGACTTCTGGACCCTCCTGTCCCTGACTCCTGGCTATTTTGATTACAGGAATGCAATGCCCGCCCGGAAGAGTTTTCTGAGTTTTAAAGAAACTCTCTAGAGAAATCACTCACATTCTGCAGAACTCACACCAATGCTTCTAAGTAGTCATGCCGTTTCCCCATTGTATTATTAATACAGCTATTGTCTGCATTGTGTGGGGATTAAACTAGGTCCTTGTATGCCTTGTGTTATATTTCTCTAGAGGGATGGAACCAACGAAACGTGTTTTATAAAACACGGTTTGCACTGGCCTGATTGAACACAGCCTCCTGCAGCAGAGGCAGGCATTACTCTGTGAATTCGAGTCAGCCTGATTTACACGGCAGGTTCCAGGACAGCCAGGACTCCAGAGTGAAGCTCTGTCTGAAAAACAGACCAAAAGGCGGTGTTTGCTAGAACTGGCAGCGGCTGGTGGTCCAACCATGGCCGTCAGCGTGCTGGGATGGCTGAGAGCCAGGTAGCTGCTGTTCCTACACTGGATGTCGTAGCTTCCTTCCCCAGTCTGTGCTGAAGGCCTTGAAAGATTCGGGGAATCGTGTGCTCTCTGTCCTCTCTGGAAGGCAGCCGAGACATGGTGATGAGGCACTCACCAGCAGGAAGTCAGCCAAGCAGGCAGCCAGCAGCTCTGCGTCTTCCCCAGACTTTGTCTATTTGGGCCGTACAATCTTGAAGAGGGTCTCCTACCTCTACTAATCCTTCCTCACGGACCTGCTCAGAGGACCCGTTACATTGACTGTCAAGATTCACCATCACACCAGAGAACACACTAGATGGTGCAAGTCTCCCGCTTAACCTAGCCTCCTGCTGCCATCGAGAAATGCAGTGCCAGCCTGGCGTGGCAGCACAGGCAGACAGTCCTAGCCCTTGGGGACTGGAAGTAGGAAGGTCAAGAGTTCAAGGTCATTGTCAGCTGCATGGTGAGTTTGAGGTCAGTCTCAGCTACTTGAGGGGTTGGGGGTAGAGAGAATATTTGTTCTGAAATTACTTGGGATGCTAACTGCACAATCTTGTCAGTGTACTGAAGCCATGTACTGCGTGTCTCAGGAGATGATGGCTGCCTACACGACAGTGGACTCATGACATAGTTATGGAGCCATGGAGGTCCACGTCAGTGTGAACACATTGCTCACACGTCTATTGATGCTGGTGTCAATAAACCCATTGAAACGGTGACTGTACCAAAGCATAGCTTACACCATACAGTGCGTAATACCGAGAATAAACAACGGTTACTGATTTACATGCTTCAGTAAACATGGTTACTACTCCAGATTTTTATTACTCAAAAAGTTTTACTATAAATAGCATTCCATGTGTTATAGTCAGCAACTTCACACAGCTTGGATTTATCTCTTACACAATTTACCATGTAAATGGTTCTGAATGAAATATCAGAATATCCTGTAGGGCATAAATAAGGGCATAACTTTTTCCTTACTCCCTTTCTAGTTACATAGCACAGCATTGTGTGTATTCCAGTCAGTCACCAGTGATGGCGACAGGGCTGCTCTTGCTGTCACAGACGGTAATGCAGTAAGGAGTGGGTATCACTGTGCTCCTTTTGTGTTCTGCCAGTGCAGCTTTGGGATAGGTTCCTGGAAGGAAACCCACCGGGTCAAAGGGTAGTGGGCATGGAATCCTGGGATAGCCTGCCAAGTTCCCTCCATAGAGGTCGTGCTAGTGTGCAGTCCCACTAGTGTCTTGCATTCATTACTTAACACGATAGTGAGAACATTTCCAATGTCATTTATTAAATAATCCTTGAAAATTGGATTTGGTAATGGCTGCCCAGAAATTCCCCCACGTGGACTATACCATAATTTAATCATTCCTTTCCGTTGAACAGATATGGTATTCCCAAACTTTCCCTATTAATAACTAGCATTGAAATGAACATGCTTGCAACGGAAGCCTCTGTAAGAAGGACTAGGGAGAGAGCTCAGTAGGAAAGTCTTTGTAATTCCAGCATCAGGGACCCTGAGACAGGTGGATTCCTGGGGCTCACTGGCCAGCCAACCCAGCCTACTTAATGAGATCCAGGCCAGTGAAAGGCTCTCTCAAAGATTGTCCTCTTGGCCTCCACACATACATGTGCACATGCACCCCCCCCCAGTGTGCGTGCATACATAAACCAGCGTGCATACATGCACAAACCTTTGGTACAGTTCTGGTCCTTAGGAAAGATACCTGGAGGTGGGATTCCTGAATGGAAGGGTTTTGTACCTTAACCTCCTGTGATATATTGTCAAGCCCTTTTATAAGGAAAGATTCTCCAAAGAAGGAATATTCTTTAAGAATAAGATTCTCCTTGGCCTCAGGATCCCACTTGAGGAAGGCTGTGATCGACGTCAAGCATTCCGAACTGGAGAAATAACTGATTCAGATCAAGTATGCAAAGACCCAGCCCTAAAATATCAAGTTCCTCACAATTGGGGCAGTTCTGGTCAAAAGCATCCTTCAGGTACTAGGTCATCCTTCGCCGCTGTCTCAGCACCGAGGTGGCTTACAGGTTTTGCTCACATGCCTTGGCTGGTCCACGAGAGAGGACAAGAAAGAGATACTCTGTGACATCAGATGTGTAAGCGAGCAATGAGAGGCATAAGAAATGGTGCACATTTAATATCACCACTTAGTGTAATGGTGATGTGAGAAACTTAGCATAATTAGGGCTAATTTGACCTGCCTTGATTGCGACACACACGCTCAGGCCCAGCAGTCCAGAGGGAATGAACAGGGCCATTAAGGCAAACTCCATCCAGAGACGTCTATTTAACTCTCTGGTAGCTTGTACCAATGAAGTGTAGGGGCTGCGAGCTGCAGGCGGACACTCCTGTCTTCCTTGTTGTCTGCCGAATGGCTAGACACTCCAGGAACCCTCAACATAAGCAGGTACTGGCCTAGTCAAGCTGCAGGCTAAAAATACCAAGAGGCAACTTTCTTCTGATATTCAGAAGAAGGTGTAAGAGCCAAGAGACCCCTACTCTGCAAATGAAACTGTCCGGGCTTGTTTAGGGGACAGAAGTGCCTCACACGAGCCACCCCCCTCGGGACTGTCCTTCCATTTTCTACAGGATTTAAAACATTCATAGGGCAGCTGCCAGCCCAGCCGCCTTTCTAGCATTTGTATAAATGGATTTCTTCCCATATGGATACTCCTTCCCGGTGTGCTGTTCCTATAGAAACGCACGTTTGCGAACGGAAGATCAGCTAAGAGCCCTGGTTCTTTTGCACAGTAACCACCAGTGTTCTGGACTTGGGGGAGGAGTAGTGCTCTTTGAGGTTCTGTCTTTCAACTCTGGGCTTTGCCCAGGTTTGCATTTTCCTAATGTGGTCTACTGCAGCTCAATACACGTTGTGCTAAGAGCAGGATCACTGGGAAACCAGTGCGCTTTCCTAGTGTGTATGACTGAGGTCTTGGGGTCTGTCCACACAGCCGTCCGACAAATGGGAACAAGACGCAGAGACGCCACGTGCTCAGCCCCTGCACGCGGTGCACGTGCGGTGGTGGAGTGGGACTGCCCTATGGGTGGAATCGTATTTCGCTGTGGTCACCGTGTGTTCCAGGCTCTGTGAACTGTGCACACCTACTGTGCACACCTTTGCAAACTTGCTTAATTCTGTAAACATTTCCTTTATGTTAGTGGCCCATCACTCATTGGCTTTTCTTTTGAGGCAATATTTTTGTTTGTTTGTATGTTTCCTGCTATTGACTGTGCTCCCTCCTTGCCATGGTGAGAAGGGTACCTCCTGCCAGGCTTGGCCAGATTAGAACAGATAATCTCAAAAAGTTCCTGTCTTATAAATCTCCTTTTTCTGATCCTGAGGCCTGGGAGACAAAACTTTCCTTGGTGTTTTTTTCATGCAGTTTTGAGTTATGGGTTTCTCCAGTGAACCATCAGGACAGATGAGAAGCTTGCAAACTCGGGGCCCCCCTTACCATGGCGGTCTCAGGGTCCCGAGGGCCCCAGCTAGCTTGCCTCCTCTTCCGGCCTCTCAGAATCCCTTTTGCTGTTTATCTAACGTAGGGAAGCCAGGGGTTGCCATCACACGTGCAAGTCTCTCGTTCACATGTTTGAGTCCCCTTTCCTTTCCTTATCAGTTGTAAACATGGTTTCATTCTGGTCAACGGAGTCTATTTCTGTTGATCGGTTTTTCCTTCTGACTTTCATTCTTGGTGGTTGTAATATGTTCTGTAATTTTATTAATGATGTAGATGGGAGTCATGTAATGGGGTCCTGTAGAGATCATTTCTTTGACTGTTTCGGGTTTTGGACCACTTTGATTTAATTTTTCTTCTCAGGTTAAGATATCTGGGACTGTGACAATGAAGCCAATAGTTCTGAACTATCCAGGAAGACTTTCCCTCCCTGAAGTGCAATACAGAGACTCATTTTCTTGATGGTTTCCATTGCTAATGGGGAGGCCTGCTAACCTATGCTATCGTAACGGGCCTGTGCCCTTCAGCCACACAGGGACTTGTGTGATGTTGTAAGCCTCTACTGAATCTGAGTTGCCCCACACAGACCCATTATAATGTAACCCATTGTAACTAAGTGGCAACTAGCCTGTGTCAGCCATACTCTTAACTTTTTCTCTCCAGTCTTGGTTTTGAGCCTCTTCTTTTTTTGGCACTTGAGAACTTTGTCCCTGCCTCCAAGGGGTTCCATGGTACATTCAAAAAGTATTTTAAAAATAATCAATTAAGTTTTTAAAGGGGCCTTAAGATAAGATTTCTGATCTTCTTCACTCTTTTGCTGTGCTCAGAGCCACGAGATTTTTTTTTCCCCCCTCGGTTATTAGTATTGTATTTTGGGGTGGGGTAATCAATAGGTAATGGGAAGTGATTTTCACTCCATTAAAGTGATACTTGAGCTCACACATGAGTAGAGCAATGACTTGCTCTGCTAAGGCTCCCTTGCTGGATGCTCTGGCCTCTCTGATGAGAGGAGATGCCCTGGACATACATCTCTCTCTCAGAAGCACAGCCAATTGAGCCTGGCAGGTCACCCCGAGGCTCACAGTTTCCATGATTCTCACTGAGAATGAATGTACAACGCTTTATTCTGATCACCCCCATCCATGCAGCTTCTCCCCACTAATCTAAACTCATGATGGCTATAATGTACTAATACACGCATGTGCACGCATGCACACATACACACGTGGATGCCTGAAATTTAGTACATGGATAGTACCAAGCACATTACCCTTAGTAAATAACCAGGGAGTTTAAGAGATCAGGCCGTTTTATGCAAAGCCACTATCCCTGCACGCACACTTCATTCTTGCACCCACCAGAGTGGGATTTCTTGGGAACTTTTCAATAGATTGCAGGAAGGAGGGAGCAGGGATCCAAGACATACCGCCCATCTACAAGCTGGGATGCACTTAGACCCATGTGGGCTGTGCAGACAGAAAAGAGTAGCATTGGTTTTCATTGTTTCTCAAGATGTGGCGAAGGCTGGCTTCGAACTCACAGTACAGCTCAGGCTCAGCTCCACCTCATGTTCTGCCCACCTCAGCCCACAGGTGTTGGAACTACAGGCGGGCGCTACCGTGACTGGGGTAAGAAGTATTTTATTTTTAGGGTAGATATTAAAGCAAATCGAAAGCTTTTACTGCGTCCAGAGCTCTTGCTCTGGGTGTGACAAAGTGACGGTGCCCATGAAGAAAATGACCTGAAGATGCCTGCCTGTAGCAGCACTGATTTCTGTCCCACCTTCCTCCCTGCAGTGAGTGTACCCAATAAAGCACACGGGCGCACACGTGCACATGTACAAGGCACACACACACACACACACACACACACACACCAGAACTAGAATGGAAATTGGGTTTGAGGACAGTAAGTGACTCCATCTGAGGAAGCATGTAAGTAGGTGGCCATCCGTGTGGGCTCTGTGTAGAAGGCAACACTTGAATCTCTGGCTCCTCGTTATCTGTCAAACACAGCTCGGTCTGCTCTCCCAGGATGGTCTTTACAGCCGTCCACTTTACGGCGGCCGCGCATGGACTGCAAAGGCTGTCTACAGCATAGGAGTTGTCTCTTCTGTTAGCATGTGAAAGTAGATTGGACCTGGCAACTGTTGAAGGAACAAGCCTGAATTGTGCTTGGTTTCTACATGGCGGTGAATCGTGGAATGACCTCGGTTCCAGGCGACGCAGAACAGCAGCGGCGATGGTCAAGGGGAGAGGAGGGAACAAAGGTCGGATGTGGATGCTCAGGCTGTCGGGCACAAGGCATCATGGCCCAAGGGAGCGCTCAGCATGGCCGGGGGTACCTAGTGTTTTGTATCTAGAGTAGACAGAGGTCTGAGAACCTGGCTGGGTTTCATGTCTTTTATATCTCATGCTTATTGGTTGGTTTGACCACTGGTGGGAGAGAAGTACTAAATAACCAGGAGGAAGGAGTCGCAACAACAAAAATAACTAGTGTAAAATCTAAGTGCAGAAGCCAGGAGGATCCTTTTCTGGTGGCCACAAGTTACATTTCTTATATAAATATATTGGCATAAAGAATGATTTCTGGGTACATTCCATTTGTCCTTTGTTTCCTCTCTCAGATGACTATATGATTATTGATGTCATTAAGAGTGCATTCATCTGGCCTGGCTGTCAGAGAGTTGCACTTATTTTGTACCCACAGGCAGTTTTGAGGTAAATCTCTCACTTTAGGGCATTAGTTGATCAATACAGACATCTATAGTGAAGGATTGCTTTCCCGCTCCCTCTGTGTGATTCCATTGTCTTGAGCGTCCTATAAAGAAGCCACCCAGGATGAGAGGGGGACAAGAATTAGGCACTGTCCAAATCAATATTTGCTTGATACCCTTAGATGCACCATTCTATCAAGTTCTTCCCCTTGCAGATGCGTCTTCCTGAACCCATAAACCAGGTCCAAACTGAATCGCTTGCCTGCAGAGGGAACCCTGAGCTCTTGTCTTGCCACCCTGGTGATTTCCTTCTCTTCTGAGTCAGTATCTCTGGTGGTTGGACCCCACCCACCTTCTCCTGTTTTTAAGAGTTTAGGCTTCAGATGGTGAAGCTGTCTGTACTGTTGATCTATATAATTTGACCAAGGTTTTCTTTATCAGAAATTATTTTCTTCCTTAGAATTTAAAAGTCTCCTTTAATATCTCACGTTGCTATGGATAAAGTTTGTTGTTGGTTTTAATTAGACACGATCTGACTCTGTTGCCTTAGAGTGGCTCAGGACTTGCTGTGTGGCCCAGGCTTATCTTGAACACTTGATCCTCTTCCTTCTGCTTCCTGTGCTCTAGAATTACAAGCGTGCAGTACCACGGGTGGCCTGAGACATGTTGTTTAACACATTGTGTGTGACTTGTTGTCTCTCTCTGGAAACTTGTCGTCCTTCCTGGTTCTTGGCGTTCTGAAATCTCTCCACGATGCAACTTGACAGTCAGTGGACACTGAGCTGGGCTGACCTCAGTGCAGCACCCTGGCACTTTTCCCCAGTCATTCCAAGTGTCAGGCCTGAGTTACATTACTTTCTAAGCTTTCGTTTCCTCATCTTCCAAATGTAAGCAACAATAGCACAGCTTCAGGAGGTTGTTGTAAAAATTAAATATATTAGCATCTATAAAATATTTGAAATGTGTCTGTCATTTAGTAAATGCTGTTTAAACTTTAAGTCTCATTAACACTTAAAATATAGAAACCTTGTTACTAGGAATCTAGAACATTCTCTGGAGTTGTCGTCTTCATGAGATTCCTCTGTTCTTTTTCTTGGAACTCCTGGTATTGATCTGCTGGCCTTGTAGACGAATTCTCTCATTAAGAAAGCGTCTTCCCTTCGTGGAGTATGATGGAGCAAGGAACCCAAAGAAAATCTGTGAGACTGGCACAGTCAGAGGGTTTCTGTGAGGGTTGTAGAACGAAGACACTTGGACCTACTGGTGCAAGGAGTACTCAGATAAGGGGCGTTCCTACAGGTAACATTAAACGTAAACTCAGGGCTTCAGAGTTTTTGAAAGGTTTCTAGGTACATCAGGCATGACCACTGTCATTGTTCCTAGGCACTGGCACAACTTTTTAAAAACCTCTTATGTTTATGTGTTTTGCCTACATGTTCGTCTGTGAACCACATATGTGCCTAGTGCCTGTGAAGGTCAGGACAGGGCATCAGGTCTCCTGAGATGGGAGTTACAGACGGCTGGGAATGGTCCATCTCGGGCAGGAAGCTGGCTTGCTGTTGAGTGAGGGCTGTCATCCCACTTTCAACACAACATGATTCCGACCTGCTCGACCAGTATTTCTCAGTAGAGACCCTCCACTGTGCCCCTGTCAGGCCTGGCAGACAGAGGCAGGCCCTTCCCATAGGATCTATTTCTTAAGCAAATTTTAACCCATTTTCCCTTTTCTATTGGTCTTCACCTCAGCCCCAAAGGAAAGGGATGCTGCCAGCCCCCAGTGTCTTGGTGGGAGGGCGGCTGGGTGTGTGGCTCGGATCAGCTTGGTTCTTGGCTCTCTTTGCTGCTTGGTTAGAAAGCATCTCCAAAAAAGGTTTTATGCATTGCTTGTCACTGAAAAGTATGCTTTCCAGCTTGAAGATTTTGTTGTTGTTGTTGTTGTTACCAATTCTCTTATTCCATTTGCTTTTGTATATTTATGCCAATTACTAACCCTCTTTAGGGTGTTACAGGAAGAAATGTTGTGACTGTATCCCCTCTCAACTTTACGTTCCCTTTTAGTTAAGTTAAAGTCTCACGCCTGCTTCCCCTCTCACCCTCTCACCCTGCTATCAGAAAAGGGTTCCCTATGTAGCTCAGGCTGACCTCTAGCCCTCAGCCTCCTGGGCTCTGGATGACCGTCGACTCTGTTACTTCTTGTCAGTAGTTAAGGTGGATGAACAGACAAGGGCTTCCTCATTTCTCTTATGGAAAGTTGAATGTGTTTACATGGCTAGGAGTTTGACAATTTAACACATGAAGAGCTCACAGGTCAGACACAAAATGGACCATTAATAATTGAAATGGTAACCCAAGGTTACCAAGCCGCCCCACTGTAGAGAGGAGGAAAAGCTTCTTTCTGCAAAGCAGTGCTGGAGAATGCCACAGCCATTCCTACTAAAATGTCTGGGATAAAAATGATTTAAAATCACTATATGAAAGCATGTTTGAACAATAATTCCTTCAAATAAAGGTCACTAACAATTTCTACAACTACTAATGGATAGAAGATGGGGGAACCATGGGGTGTCAAAGGCTTGCAGAGAGAATGTTTAATACTCAATACAAGACGCGTCTTTTTTTTTTTTTTAATTAACTTGAGTATTTCTTATATACATTTCGAGTGTTATTCCCTTTCCCGGTTTCCGGGCAAACATCCCCCTCCCCCCTCCCCTTCCTTATGGGTGTTCCCCTCCCAACCCTCCCCCCATTGCCGCCCTCCCCCCATAGACTAGTTCACTGGGGGTTCAGTCTTAGCAGGACCCAGGGCTTCCCCTTCCACTGGTGCTCTTACTAGGATATTCATTGCTACCTATGGGGTCAGAGTCCAGGGTCAGTCCATGTATAGTCTTTAGGTAGTGGCTTAGTCCCTGGAAGCTCTGGTTGCTTGGCATTGTTATACTACAAGACGCGTCTTTTATGATGGAGAGTATGTCATCATCAAATGATCTCAGAAAGTGACACCATGGCACTGATGGTGAGACACGCACATGTGCATCCTGATGTGCTGTAATGCACAAACACATCGCCAGAGAAGCTGACTCTCTGGAGTGGGACACCTGGTCCCAGTCAAGCTTTATCCCAGCTTTCGTCTGGAGCTCAGTAACAGAAGGACACATCACACAATTCGGATGTGGGACATCTCACAAGGAGCCTTGTTCTCTGCTGGGGCAGAGAGTTTGGCTTTGGGTAATGGGTTTAGGAGACATGGCTTGCACAATCCCTGATCACTGGATTTGGTTGTGGAGTCCTGAAGAGAGATCTTGGCCTGGGCTGAGCAGTGGGCACGCTGTGTCGGTCTCTACTGTGTCGGGTGCCACCGTGATAACGTACAGGAAAGTGTCCCTTTTCTCAGAGATATGTGGATGTTAGAGATTGGGTTAGTGATGTAATTTATTTAGAAAGGCTGAGTAAGACTGCATGGAAAGCCACACGAGGCAGATGTGGCCAAGGGTTATGTGCTATTCACTCAAGATGGCAGGCATATGGGTGGACTGCATTCTGTTATTCTGCTTTTCTGTTTACTTGAAATATTCACATTAAGAGGTTTAGGAAGACGCTGGAGAGATGGCTCAGCATTAAGAGTACTGGTGACTCTTCTAGAGGTCCCAGCAACCATATGGTGGCTCACAATCTAATCCCCTCTTCTGGATGAACACTTGTATACATTTAAAAAAAAAAACAAAACAACCCAGATATACCTTTTAAAAAAGATTAGGAAAACGATTTACAAGAGTGAAGTTGTGTAACCTGGCCTGATGGAAGCAGGACCAGTGCTCCATAAGGCCGAATTGGCACTGGCACTTAGCCAGGAGGGTACTTGGTGCTGAGTTCCTCAGGACAGTGGAGCAAGTGGTTATTCACTCTCGTAGGGATGAATGGTCACTCACTGGCAAGATCGAGGCCAGCAATTGACGTTAAAGTCTCAATGAAGTACCAGTACGCTGAGTTGTTGTGAGTTGTCCTTTCCCCTTGTCACTGAAGGGACCTCCTCTACACGAGGAGTCTGGAAGGTGCTGTCTCTTTTCTTCTCCTTTTCACATCTTTTAAAAAAATTCTTTTGCAAACAACATGGAGTAACTGCAGTAACTACTCAGTTGTAGGTACACGGTGGCAGCTAAGATACAGAATTGTTCATATAAAGCTAAAACACTTAGAATATAGTTACGGGGCCAGGGGGACTGCTCCCTGAGTACAGGCAGCTGCCACCAAACTGATGACCTCAGTTTGATCCTTGGGACCGGCAGGGCAGAAAGAGAGAAACAACTTTCAAACTCTGTTCTCTGACCTCCACACATGTGCCAGGTATACACACACACACACACGCACGCACGCACAATCAATCAATCAATCAATCAATCAATCTAAGGAGTCTATCGGAAGCACTACTTGCTGCTCCATCCATCTCTGTTTTCTTGTGATACAGGGAGCTGGACTGTGCTATGTTACGGCGCCTGGAGAAGAGGATTTTGGTTGATCTCCCCAGCCAAGAGGCCAGACAGGCCATGATCTACCACTGGCTGCCCCCTGTGAGCAAGAACCATGCCCTGGAGCTGCGCACACAGCTGGAGTACAGTGTGCTGAGCCAGGTGGGCAGTCAGAGGGGGACGCGCAGGTCATGGGTGCAACATACATCAAACTCCGACTCTTAGACAGGATCCAGCCTGCCTAGCAGTGCAGTGCAGCCCCTCCCCATGAAGAGCCTGGCTACAGTGAAGTAGAAAACGGGAGCTGCAGGGTAACATGGGGTTCAGATTCAGGGAGCCTATAGCCAAATCCTGGCCTCGTGGCGGAGCGTATTAGCTGTGAGGTCTCAGGGCTGTGATTTACTCTCCAAGCCTCAGCTACCCAGTTTCTAAAATGGGCAGTGGAACATCCACAGAGCGTTACTGTGGTCAACAAATTAATGAATCCTTTGATCCTTAGCAAAGAAAAACTCAAGGTATGTATCTGTTAATCTTCATTGGCAATCGTACTAATAAGGGTTCTGTAAAGGAGCAGAACTCATAAAGCAAATACATGTGTTCAACACACACACACACACACACACACACACACACACACACAGGGGATTTATTAGAGTGGTTTACAGGCTGTGGTTGAGCTCATCCAAAAATAGCTCTCTACCAAAGTAGGGTTCAAGAATCCAGTAGTTGTTCAGTCCACGAGGCTGGATGTCTTATCTGCTCTTCACTATATTCCAGAACTCCGGATAGTAGAATGGCTGTCTAATGTTAGCGAAGGAATAGACTTGCCAGAGAGAGAGAGAGAGAGAGAGAGAGAGAGAGAGAGAGAGAGGAGAGAAGAGAGAGGGGAGAGAAGAGAGAGGGGAGAGAAGAGAGAGAAGAGAGAGAAAAGAGAGAAGAGAAGAGAGAGAAAAGAGAGAAGAGAGAGAGGAAAGAGAGAGGAGAGAGAGAGGGAGGGAGGGAGGGGCTGAGGGAGGGAGGAAAGGAGGGAGAGATGGAGGGAGGGAGGGAGGGAGGGCAAGAGAGAGAAGAGAGAGGGGAGAGAGAAGAGAGAAGAGAGAGAGGGGGAGAGGGAGGGAGGAAGGGAGGGGCTGAGGGAGGGAGTAAGGGAGGGAAGGAGGGAGAGAGAGAGAGAAGAGAGAGAGAGGGAGAGAGGGAGGGAGAGAGAGGGAGGGAGGAAGGGAGGGGGGGCGCTTCCTCCTTCCATGGCCTTTGGATCAGCTGCCAGCAGGTGTGGCCCAGATTAAAGGTGGGCCTTTCTACCTCAAAGATCTGCATTAAAAGTGAATTTTAAATGACTTAATTAAGAAACTGTCACAGATACACCCAGCTTAGATTTTCAGATGTAGTCAAGTTGACACCCAGGAATAGCTACCACAGGCATCCATTCCAGGATATCTGCTCTGGGTAGACATTTAAACCCAATGCTTTCTAAAGTTCCTCAAAGGCAGGAATGTTTTATTAACACAAGAACAAATCCCCTCATTTGGCCACCTTGGACTTAGGATCAGGGCCCCATTAGGCGATGCTGGGTGGTTCAGTCCTCCACTGGCGTCTTAGCGTAGTTGGTGGCATGAGGGCGCTATCACCCGTGGCCAGGTTATCTGGACTTGCTAGCACCTTCTCTCCCTCCACGTTACTAACCAGGGATGCTGGTGTAGTAAGCAGGGATGACAGAATTCTAAGCTAGCGTGTTCAGATACTGGATCCTGCCTACAAGAATGAAGAGGACACCAGCATTCCACCTGCTAACTGGGCCTGGCTTTGAAACTATTTCAGGAAACAGAGGGCTACTCAGGCTCCGACATTAAGTTAGTCTGCAGGGAGGCAGCCATGCGGCCTGTGCGAAAGATCTTCAATGTGCTTGAGAACCACCAGTCAGGTATGGCTGGCTGGGCTCCCAGTGCTGGGGCCTTGAAGGGAAATTTGTGCGTAAGCATCCTAACTCTTGGTGGGATGTGGTGGTGCATGCTTGGTTTTCTGGCCACGTAGGAACTAAGGCCTCGAATTTAAATCCAACCTGGATTATATACTGAGCCAAAGCTAACCTGGGCACCCTAACCAGACCCTGTCTCAAAATACGTCTACTAAACAGGTTCGAGCTTTAGCTGAATGGCAGAGCACTTGCTTTCCGTGCAAAAGTCCTGCTGCCTCTCGCCAGCAGATGGAGCCCGGTGCCTGGTTTTCCAGGCTCCGAGGTATTTGCATTCGTATGCTCTGATCAGATTGTCATCCTCAGTGTACAAGATTCACATTGCTGCCTGATGATAATCTATCTCCTCAGAGTCCGGGCTTTCCTTTTTCTGGCACATGCTAATGTGGACTGGATCCAGCTGAAGCGCTATACAAATAGTAAATAATACTTCACTAATACATTTAATTCCCTTTCGGAGGCAGAGTGGTGGGTCGGAGGGGTGTCAATAGCTTTAAGCCCCATTGCTCCATTGCCCCGTAGCTGTCTTCAGATGTTGGAGCTGAATTAGCCACCAAGGACAGGATATCTGCACTGTCTGCAGACCTGGCCTATTAGCTTTTCCAAGAACTCTGACTCGTACGAGGTGCAGCGCTGTCTTCTGACTGTTGTCTTTTTGTCTAGAGAGCAGCAATTTACTTGGGATCCAGCTGGATACTGTGACCACGGAGGACTTTTTGGACGTGTTGGCTCACACAAAGCCTTCAGCAAAGAATCTGACTGAGAGATACTTGGCCTGGCAAGAGAAGTTTGAGTCTGTGTAAAGCTGTGCCCAGCCTGACCTGGCCAGAGGCAGCCAAGAGCCTCCTCAGCGTGACTGGGATGGAAGGGAGGAAATTATCCTTGAAAGCTGGACTAATTTGGACAACTGTGTTACTTTGGAAACATGAGCTCTTGTGTCATGGATGTCAGAAAAGTAGAGATTTCAGTTGTGCGTGTGTGCTGTTGGGTCAGGCAATAGAAGTTTTTCTCACAATTAAACATAAAGTTTTGAAGAAGTTTCTGGTGTTTCTCTTCATTTGTGGATACCTGTTGGATACTATCAGTATTCCCCCTTCTTCTTCCTACGCACCCCTCCCTTCCTTTCTTTCCTCCTCCCTCCCTCCTCCCTCCCTCCTCCCTCCCTCCTCCCTCCCTCCTTCCCTTCCCCCTCCCTCCCTCCCATCCTTCCTTCCTTCCTTCCTTCCTTCCTTCCTTCCTTCCTTCCTTCCTTTCCTTCCTTCCAAGACAGGGTCTCATTGTATAGTGCCTGCTGGCCTGGGACTCACATTGTAGACCAGGCTGGCCTTGATTTCACAGAGATCTGCCCGCCTCTGCTGGAGCTAAAAGTGCTGCCCTAACACAGCTAGCTGGCTGTATGCTTTCCTAAGTGGATGAATGCTTTCTGTAATTCTCTGTTCTCCCCATTGCCTGCTCCAGGGAAAGGAGACCACCATAGAACCATATCCACCCCCTCCTTTCGGTCGATCTTATTCTAGCTGACCACCATGATCACTGTCTTGCCCCCATACATACTGTCCTCAAGGCCTTAACTGCTGCTTTCCCAGAGGATAAAGGAAAAGCTCCTTTCCTCGGGTTCTGGAGTCCAGTTAGTATGTCAGCTAATTTTCAGCCACTTGGCTTTCAGTCCTGCCTTACACTTCCCTCTACACAACCCCTCAAAGATTCCCGTCTTGGAGAGTGTTCTGGGGGTAAAGTGCGTATGTAGTTGTGTGCTTCTGTCTTTGATGCCCAGTTTGGTTATTAGCACCCACTTGGCATCTTCCAGTTACATCTTCTTACCTGCATCCTCTTACTGGCTGATCTTTTGGGCTTATGACTTCTCTATTTCCTTCATTTTAGTGTGGTTTTGAGAAAGGAGATCAACTCCTACCAATTTACTGTAGACTATCTACAGTTACTTGTTCTTTGTTTTTTCTTTTTTCTTTTTTTTTTCTTTTTTCTTTTTTTCGGAGCTGGGGACCAAACTCAGGGCCTTGCGCATGCTAGGCAAGTGCTCTACCACTGAGCTAAGTCCCCAACCCCTTACTTGTTCTTTGTGTGAGTGAATGTCACATGTGTACAGAGGCCATGGAGGCCAGAAGACTGTCAGCTCTGGATTAGCTGCCTGAGTGCTGTGTACCAAACTCAGGTCCTCTAAAGAATGCAAATGCTCTTAACTACCGAACCATCTTTCCTGCCCCTATTTAGTACGTTTAATTACATGTATTCTTTGGCAGTTTCCTATTCATGTATACTTCATTCTGGCTACTCCCACCTTGCCCTGTCTTCCCTCCTTCCCACTCCCACCACATCTCCCTCCCTTTCCCTTGATAATGTCTTTGTGACTCAGTGGGCATACAGCTCAATATAATGACCCCTCTCCCTCAGCACCCAATCAGTAAGTTCCCTAGGGAAGGGTAGGGGCTCAAGACCCCCTCCCAATCCACGACTGACTGTTGACTGTAGTCTTGTGCAGGGTTGGATGGGTAACCTCAGCTTGCCCGTGAGTTCATGACTGTAAAACTGTCATTCTTAGTAGAGCGTGTTTTGTAGCTCATCTCCTTGTCACCCAACTCTTAGACTTTCTTCTGTCCCCTTTGCCGAGATGTTCTCTGAACTATAGAGGGAGGGGTCTATCATTTATTTTTAGTAGGTTAAGGGGTTGGGGCAAAAGCTCTGTTGGCTTAAAATGTGAAATCTGAGTTTGATCCCTAACATTAAATCCAGGTCTAGTGCTGCGTGCTTATAACCCAGTGTTGGGGAGGTAGCGGAGATGGGAGGAAACCCGACTCAATGGCTGGGCAGGCAGCCTCATCGGTGAGCTCCAGGCCAATAAGATCCTGATATTTCTGAGGGTGACACTTGAGGTTGTCCTCTGGTCTCTAGAATATGCACACATATGTACTTTAAAAAGTATATATATATGCATATATATACATATATACACATATATATACACATATATCTTATAATATATAATCTAAATTATATAATGTGTAGCTATAAGTATAAAACTATATTATATACGATATATGACTACATATTCCATATAATCTATAACTATATATTTACATATGTAGATTATCTACATAGATTATATTACATAGATAGATGGATTATATAATATATAGTTGTATGAGGCGTTGACTTCTTCGTAGTTGGAATAAATAAAATTTATCTTAACACATAGAAAATTTTGTTGACTTATTTTAAATGAGTTCATAACTCAAATGCCCACAGCAGCACAGAAATTGAGGCCACACGAGTAGTGTGCTGGGTAGAAGCCGTTTTCGTGGAGTCGTGTTTACATTATCGTGCTTACTTGTCATAAATCACAAAGGCCTTTCCCACATAAATTCATGAGGGCTTTGCTGGCTTTTTACGATACCAGCCATCAAGACCTAGTAGCTAGAGGCACAGGCACCAGATCAAGATTCATAAACTGCATAGGCGGAAGAGAGGAGAGCAATGAACTGGTGAGAGCCAGAGACTCTCTGGGAGGACACAGTCGTCATTCAGCCTAGTTCAAGATGGAAATTTAGTCTAATATTGCCAGATCTCCTAATCTTCCGAGAAGCAGCAGCAATTGGCTTGCATCTGAACATCATTCTCAGACTCTGGCAACCAGGGTTAGTAAGCCCTTGCTCCTGTATCATCTGCATCCTTTTTGTCTATCTGGTTGACCACACTTCACGCCATCAAACCCGGCCTTACTGTCAATGGCTGTCTTCATCACTTACCAGACATACTGTATTAGCGAGCTGTGTTTCATTGTTTGTCCTCCTCGGATGTAAGCTCCGTGGTGTGAGCTCATTCTTACTGACTGAATGGATGGATCTTGAAAACAGTATAGGCAAGGGCTACCTGAGCCCCAGGAGTAATGAATACTGCTCCCAAGTGCCCAGCGTACTGCACTCCGCAGAGGAAGTCTACGGGTTGCTTTGAACTCGTCAGAGCCCTTTGGTAGGTTTGTTTTGTATGCTTCAATGCCCAGACATGAAAACGAGCACTGGAAGATACTCGGAGTTGTTAGTGACCTGTGCAGTTTGTATGACTTTTGATCCACTGCCTCTTAGAGACAGAAATGTGCTTCTAGCTGGTAGGTCTTGATGGCTGGAATTGAAAAAAAGCCAGCAACCATCCCCTCCCCCCATGAGTTTATGTGGGAAAGGCCTTTGTGATTTGTGACAGATTATCATGATAATGTAAGCACGGCTCCACGCAAATGACTGTAATGAGGGAAAGGGATTCATTCTCCCACTCATGGTAGAGTGTTCTGGTCAGATAGATTAATGCAGTTTTAAAAATTTTTTATTGCAGGTGCCTAAGTACTTTAATTTCATGTTACTGGAGCCACTGATCCAAAGCTAACTGAACATAATAAATACAGGGATGTTTCCACCTTCCTTACCCACAAGATACTGGAGTCTTAAAGTGTGGGATTAAGGGCGAAAGGGCAGTGCCATCATTCCAAGGTGGTATCTGACATCACACCAAGGGACATTTGTGGAGCTTTCACAGTAAGGTGGTCCCTTGTCTATGCCTGTCATTATGATAGGCTCTGATAGATGTGGTGTGGCAAGCAGGTAGAGCTGCACCCAGCCTGCAGCTGTGTGTGGTGTGATAGGAACACATCTGGCCACCAGCAGATTGGCTCTACATTCTACCAGAGTTCACTGCTCCCGATACCCAGCATTTCCTGTTGTGCCCACTGGCCCAAAGTATTGGCCCAGGAGAAGATAATTGTAAAACCAATGCGGATACAGTCTTTCACATCAACACAACCCTTCAATTATGGGATGGCCTTTGCCATGGTTAGTGCTGTTCTGAAATAATCTAGGATTACTCTGGGCTCCTTGTAGGGGATTCTCTTGATTTTGTTGAGGTGGTGAGAACTATGCTCTGTGTGGCCACTTCCTGGTTGAGATCCTGGACTGCCGAAAATGGAGAAAGGCCCCAGGCAACGAGAGTGTGGTGCATTCCTGAGTGGGGGGTACATTCCTGAGTTGGGGTGCATCTTGAGTGGGGGTGTGCCCTGGGCAGCTATTTCATACACCTGCTGACTTGGATTCCCCACCATGAAGGACTTGTACTGTGAAGTAGCAGTTAAGAAAAATTCTCCCTCAAGTTTCTTTTATCAAGACACTTTGTCATAGCAACAAGAAAAGAAACTAAGACAGCTGGCAGAGGAAGCTCCCTAGACGCTTAAATTACAGTTCCTCCAGGAGAACAAGATGGCCAAGCAGCTGAGAGAGTTACTGGAGTGTTTCTGATTCTAGTAAGTCTAAGGTACACTTCTGAGTTATCTCCTGGCCCTCTCTGTGGACAGGACAGCTAACGAGCCCTGATGCATGTTAGATATGTTAAAGAAGTACCTCCAACTAAGATCGCCATGACTCTCAGGGACACTGGAGCAGCTGCTCCTCCAGGCTGGAAACCTGGTTGAGGTCTCCCATCCTGTCAGCATGATACCCCTGGACCATCATGAGCTTTCCTTGCTTTGGCACTGTCCTGTTTCCAGAACATCAGCTACCAATGTTTGCTGGTCTCCACAGAGCTTTCCCTTTCGGCATCTGTGACAGAACGCTGACACTGCCGTGCTGGCTCTCCATCCACACGTGTGCCTCCTAGCTTAACTTCCTGTGATATTTAGTTCATTCCACGGATTCCGTTGCCTGTGTGGCAGCAGACAAAAAGAATGAGACTCGGTCTTGTCCCGTGAAGAGATGTGGGACCTCTTGAGGGCACTGCTACTAGGAGCACCTGGCCAGGAAACCACGATGCCTCAATTCCATCCTGCAGGTGGGGAAGTCAGCAGAGAGGACATGGAATCCAGTCTCCTCAACTACAGAACCCTGAGGCAGTAGCCTCCCGCAATGACAGGGCCAGCACAGCTTCAAAGTATCTGGTAATTCCTGAGCAACGAACAGCTGACCCTGGCACCCAAATCCCAGACTGCAGATGGATGTGGCCCCTTCCGCAGGCTCCAGGGCAGGGTGCTTTCCTTCTGGCTGAGCTTTTATCCAAATGTAGCTCTTCGCTCTTCAAGGCCAGTCCTCATCAAGCCCACCCCTTTCAGGTTTTCTAGGTTGAGCAGTTAGCATGGGTTCCGACATTCACAGCAATACTGTGTGGAGAGGGCTGAGGTGACTTACTTGCTGTCAGCCAGAGGGTTTGAGCTCACCCAGCACCAGCTCTGCCCTCAGCCATTCCAACTTTATGACTGGATGGTCCTATCACACTGTCATCTGCACTTGCCAGTGTCTAGGTACAGAGTTGGGGCATTTGCAAACCAAGAAGAGAGCACTCACGAAAACGCCATTTCTTTAGCTTTGTTCTAAGACAGAGCTGATCTCTAAACAAGCATCAAAGCCTGAAGCTCATTAACATTAGCGTGTGCCTCAATAAGGTGAGCACTGTGATGATGCACAATTACATTCTAATAATTCAGTGCCCAAGAGCCCTGTAAAACAATTGCCACGGCCTTGGATTAGAACAGCATGCAAATGCACCAGGAAAATCATTACCTACTTCGTCTCCTTCATTTGGGTGGGTTTAACATGAGAAGAATAATCCAGGCACCGAGACGAGATCTCATTTTACAATTGTAGTAAGAAGTACATAAAAGCTTGAATCTGTCCCAATAGTTCCTAAAAGATTTCTCCCATAGTGTCAGAGGCAAAAATAATGAAATCTTGCAAATGTACAGTTAATAGGTCCCTGGTGGACACTAACTTCAAAAATGCACGGTCTATAAGACATTAAAGGCTTGATTTTGGTTTCTGCACTGTTCCTGTTAATAACAATGTCTAATTAAAACATCTGTAAAATACTGATAGTTTTAATTTTACATAAAATTTCCAAAACAACTGTTACACAGTATAATAGGTATCTGCAATGAATAGGTTATTAATGGAAATATTATTTTAAATTAAATTCGGGTTCTAAATTTAAATTAGTCATCTCTGGCTAATGAAGAGAAAAAAGTCATCTGTGCTGGGAATACAGTGGAAGATCTGGCTCTCCACATCTGTTAAAGCAGCTTCACTGCACCTCAGCTGAAGGGCTCGCCGTGCTGCTGCTACCTTGCTGCTCTGTGATTTGTCTGCTGGCCTCCACGGCTGACTCCGGCATCTTGATGACAGCCTAATGCACCTCTCAGGGCACCTCTGTGTGAGCCAGTCATACAGAGGATCCCTCTCGCTTCCACCATAGAGAAATGGAGAACCACTGCTGTTTCTCCACACTAGCAGGAACCGTCCTCCCAGCCCCGTGACCCCGATGAGCATCTTAACTCAATGGCATGGAATACCAGCTCTCCCTTTCTTCAGGTCTCATCTTTTATAAGACAAGAGAGATTAGCAAGGTTTAGGGCTGGCTGCAATTCAATACCCCTGTTCCTAATTAATGTGTAATGAAAGGGTTAAACAGGATGAGCACTGCATGGCGCAGCCTGCTGATGCCATCTTGTTAGAAATGGCATCCAGTCCGGACAACACACGCTGGATCACAGGAGATGCTGCAGGATGTGGTCCACAGCGTGAGGGAAGCTCTCGCACGTTAGGTAGGGAGGTGGATTAATTTTCTCTTCATCTGCTGCTTTGTATTTCCCTGAAATGAAGGTAAAGCCAGTGAACAAAGGTGACAGCTCAAACATCAAGTTCACCACACCCAGGAGCATCCCACAAGCACCAGACAGTCATGGCTCCACCTCTCCCAAAAGCACCTTCTCCTGAGACCTTAGGAGGCGAGGGAGCAACAACTGCGACATTATCTCCTTCCCAGGCCTCTGGTCCTTTACTATGGATAGTTCTGTGTTCAGTCAGCTCAGAGTTAAGGTTTCCTTCAAACCAGGGAAGCATTCTCTGCCTAACATTAGTACTGAGGGTAGGCAGGTAACTTAAATCAATGCTTTTTAAAACAGAAGACTAGATAGAAACCAGATGCCAAGTGTGGCCTAATTTGTGACTAAGGGATTCGTGGGCCTTGTACAACTCAGCACATCAGCCCAGAGAGAAAAAGAACCAGTCTGTGCAGAACTGGAGAGGTTTCACATTTGTACAGGAGACAGCACAGTCCCCTTTCATCACCCTTACTGGGCCCAAAACATTCTCTCCGAGGTCCAGTTCCCTCCACAGTGTTTATAATTTGTAGCTACACACTTGCTTGACTTACAGCCTCGGAGACTAAGTTTCTGCAAGTGGGGACTGTCTCCTTTACATGCTAGTGGGGTCCTAGGATCTAACACTACAATGGGCACATCATACGCAGTCCCTAAATGTATCTTTACAAAGTGAACAGGAGGAAGGACTGGGAGGGAGCCAGGCTCCGGGCTCAGCGAGAGGGGAGTGCACTTGTCTGCGTGGCAGGGCTTGTTTGCTCCTTCCTTCTATTTTCCTGTGACCTCTATCATCCTCTATCAAGCTTTATCAGAATGGTTGTTTGCTGCAACTCCCTCTTGCAGAAGATGGTTCTTGTCTGCTCTACTGGAGCACTTCCAGTGAAGGAGCTCGCATGGAAAGTTGAGGGGCCATTAACACACACTGCACTCCCCTCCCATCCTCCACTCAGCAAAGTCCACTGCTTAAGTCTCCAGCTAAATCCTAAGAGCAAACCGTAGGCAGGGTTTCTACTCGGCATGTCAAAGGCTGACTACTGCTATACCACCTACTTTCTAGATCCGTGGTCTAAGCAACAAAAAAGTGTCTAAGCCATGGGATTCTGGAGCACTTCGGCTAGACCAACGAGAAAGCAGGGTTTCTACAAGGCTCAAGAGACACAGTGCTCAGCTGCAGGTCCAGCTGTTGCCACATCGTGGTATCTGACTCAAAGCAGGCGCTCAACAGGACTGAGTGCATGAAGCTCCTCTGCCTGAGTCACTGAGGCGGCACTGGCTCAGTAAGGAGAGAGCAAAGAAGCTGCGTTGATGCGGTAAGACAAGAGAGCCGTGTCATTGTTCTCTAGATCGCCACTTCACGTGCTAAACAGAAATAGATTCTGGTTAGGACACACGTTAAGTCTTTTAACCAACAGCTGAACATAGGAACACTGCTCATTGATCACATGCCCCCGCTGAGACACAAAATTGATCAGGATGGTCTATGGAAAGTACTTATTACTGAATATGAATCTAGATGTTCAGAGCAATCTTAAATGCTGGGAAGACTAGTGCTTGTCCACTGTGCTGTGCTTAAGTTGTAACAGTGTTGGCTGTTCTCAGGGTTTAGGACAATGGCTTCCTCTTAGGATTCTCTCCCTCACATCAAGAGTAGCAAGGGGCCGGTTCTCTTGAAGGCCACAGTTGCTTTACTGATTACATGTTTGAGATGGAAAGCAAAAGCGTTATTTTAGGCTCCTTCAAAGGTGGGACAGTGAGAAGAAAACACAGGGAGGTTGGGGGTGCTGTTTCTCTGGCCTTATCCCTGCTGCCTGTTCCTTACATCACAGCTGTACTGCTCCTGGGGAGGAGATGCTCTGCTGACTCTGAAGTGATGGCTCCAAATGGCCTGCGCACAGGCGCGAGCATTTTCCTGCTTCACACAGCCCTGCTTTTTCACTCGGCTGCCTGACGTTTCCCAACCCCCGTTTCTGCTGCAAACCTCGAAGCAGCTCTTCGGAGGTCAGAACTCCATGGTCACTTTCCTGTGAGGACTCCATGGTCACTTCCCTGTGAGGACTCCATGGTCACTTTCCTGTGAGGACTCCATGGTCACTTCCCTGTGAGGACTCCATGGTCACTTCCCTGTGAGGACTCTCCTCCGACTTTACATTTTGATCCTTGCTTGATCCATCTCACACAACTAGTCAGCACAGAGTTTTGACCAAGACAATTAACCCCTGGATTGCTGTCAAAATAATGGGTCAACTGAATCTGCCCAAAGAAGGCATCTCTTTTTCTCCTAAACTCGATAGACTGTGTGAAAGAAACTAATTTTGGTGGAAATAATTTGTAAACTCTTATTTTCCTATGGTGCTAAAATTCAAACCCAGGGCCTTAGACAGACAAGCATTCTTCCACTGAGAAATAGTCTCAGTCCTCTAAACTTCTGATCACCAAAACCGAAGTTAAGAGAAAAGAAAATGTTTTCGGCAAGTGCAATAAAAACATGCAAGTGAACGTGCAGGATAAAGGCAGCAGCCGGTTCCTAAAGATGGACTTCCTCATCGTGCAGCCCACACAGAACGAGTTGTTTTCTAGGATGTCCTGCACCAGCGAATTGTCCACCGTGTGGTTACTCTGGGGAGCACCCCAATGCCTCTAGTCTGCTCCAGCTGTGTACAGCAGCACAGCACCCCTCGTTGCTCATTTCCCGTTTGTCATGGTGGAAAGAGAACTCAGTGTTGAGAGCTGAGCTCTTCTGGCAACTCTGGGTTCCAGGGAGACAGTGTTGACTGTGCTTCCGGGCTGGCCTGGAGCTTGCTACACAGGCCGGCCTGGTCCAGATGCATGGCGCTCCTCCACTCAGCTTCCCAAGCTAGGTTAAAGATGCATCACCATGCCTCACTCTGCCGTAGCTTTGAAAGGTTACACAGGAAATACATACCAGTTTTAACTAAGATGCCCAGCATGCCAATGTTCTGAGCCCCATCAACATCATCCCTGCAATCCTGGAAAAACACAGACAGTTAGTCCACAGCATTCACTCAGCCTGCCAGCACACTGCCAATGGCTGGTCAGGACGGCTACCCAAAAGTCCAGGTTTTTCTTCTTTATTCTTTTTTTTTTTTTTTTTTGGTTCTTTTTTTCGGAGCTGGGGACCGAACCCAGGGCCTTGCGCTTGCTAGGCAAGCGCTCTACCACTGAGCTAAATCCCCAACCCTCTTCTTTATTCTTAAAATGTGAGAAAAGAACATGTGTATAAAGAGTTAAAGTAACTCTGTGTAAACTTTCTTGAGGAGGAAATCATCAGGGCAGAAGGTGAACATTGGAGTAGGAGCCCAGGACAGAACACAGAGCACAGTGCTGGACCTCAGTTCTTTCCTTCACCTGTCTGTCCTTTTAAAGGAGATGGTGAGAGCCTGCATCCTTGTGAGGTGACAGACTTGTAAGGTAACTTTTCTGTGGCCAATGTCTTTGAAGTCCACCAACCAGCCAAGCAGCATACGCAAGCAGACAGTCTGTCTGCATTCACATTACTGTGGGTCACAGTAAGCTGGAGGGAGCTCGGTGGAGCTGGGCGTGGTGCGCATACCTATGGTCCCAATACTCAGGAAGCTGAGACGGGACAACTGAGTGAGCTCAAAAGTTTGAAGCTGGCTGGGCAGTGAAATTCTAGCTCAAAAAACGTCCCCCAAGCCAGAAACACAGTCAGCATATACTTGGTTAATGTTGACAATGGACGTGGGGTAACTAAAAAGTCAAGGCCTGGAAGAAGCATCAGGACAGTCAATCTTGCCAATTCTCGTTTGAAAGCACACTCACTGAGATCATGCCTGAAGACAATTTCTTTCTAGAAAAAAAAAATGATTCCTATTATTTAACAATAGTTCTTGGAAATGTTTTCCCAAATGCCCAAATCTTCCTTTGAAGTCCACCAAAGACGTTCTATGTTAACAGCTAGATCCTCCTTGTTGAGGGAATGGGGATGGGAACAAGGAGAGGATCTACCTCTCTCCTGGACAACAGCAACTGCACACAGCTGAGCACACTGCTTGCAGCTCCCTGCCCTCCCTGGCCTGCCAGCCCCAGATAATTAACTTGTCACACACATCTACCTGGGGAAATCAGGCAGAACGCCAAGAGAAAAAGGTGGAACAAAAACCATTGTTTCTCAAACCAAGGTCCATGAGCATCCTACCAACTTTCGAGGACGACTCCAGAAGACAACACCAGGGGAGCTGAGACTAAGGAGCCAGGGGAGTCTAAAGAGGAGCCTGAGGTCTATTCAGCTGTGCTGGGCTCCCCCCCAGGCTTCGGTTTCCACCATGAAATGAGGGTTGGGTCAGACAACCTTAGTGCTTGCTTCCACCCTACCAAGCTGTCACAGCGCTAAAATAGACCATTCGCACCAAGCTGTCACAGCGCTAAAATAGACCATTCGCACCAACTCACCACATGTGGCCCACGTAGGAAATAGTAATTGTTCATCACCACAGGTGACCATTACGGGCTTCCAGTCACTCCAGGCTGCACCCCACTATGAAAAGAGCTGAAGCAGCCAATATCCCTAACCACTGGACACACTGATTAGGTAACTCTTTCATAAATGTATGTTAAAAAGACAAAAGTGGTAGAATTCTTGTGCTATAGGTTGTTTTCTACATGAGCTATATTAGAAAGTATTTAGATCTGTATTGGGGTTTTCTTTAGCAGGATACATTAAACATTTAACTGACTGGTGTATAAATAGTTTACACACACACGCACACATGCATGTGTATATGTATATATGCATATATTTAGTCTCTATAGAGACATGTCAGACACACACCTCTATTTTTACAAGAATACACTGACCACGTGCGGGAAAGCAGCTAAAGGAAGCAGGGATTTGAAGTTGATTCCAAGTACCACAGACAAGTCAGGACATCTCTTTGGGTCTTGTACTTACATCTCCTATCATGACGGCCTCCTCTGGTGCACAGTCGGTGTCCCTCAATGCTTCCAGAAAGAATGTCTTCTCTGGCTTTCCCACTACCACGGCTTTCGTGTCTGTGGCATACTCTAAGGCAGTCACAAATGGTCCTGGTCCCAGGGCTAAGCCATCTTTTCTCTTGTAGTACCTGGCCTTGTGGATAGCTATCAGAGGGGCTCCATCCAGAAGCAGCCTAGAGGGACGCAGAAAATGTACACAGGCTAAGAGCAAGTCTTTTATAAGTGAGAAAAAAATGTCAGATTTACCAAGTGGTTTTATTCACACTCACAGAAACAAATAGTTTCTTATTAACTTTTAATGACTTGCTGTCTTCTAATGAATTCACAAAGAACTGCTGGGAATTATACGCGGATACACTAAAGGTGATAGATTATTAAATTTTGGATGGCTTCAACCTTTTACCTTTAGTGATTTCACACACTTTACCCAGATCACCAGGGAAAGAGAATTAAGAGAACGAAAGCTAAATAAGGCACTGGAGGGAAGAACTGAACGTAATGAGACAAGTTGTTTCCCCTTCCCTAATGGGAAGCGGGAGGCTCCCGGGCCTCTGAAGACACCACAGGGTTGTTGCTGCCGTGATGGAGAAGCACAGTACTCGACTGCTTGTAGTTCCGTCTCCTCTACTTCAAAATGCAAGTTCCGGGGCTGGGGATTTGGCTCAGTGGTAGAGCGCTTACCTAGGAAGCGCAAGGTCCTGGGTTCGGTCCCCAGCCCCGAGGAAAAAAGGAAAAAAAAAAAAAAGATAGTAACAAAATGCAAGTTCCTTTTTATGTTCAAAGTCTAATACAGAATTTTCTAGTTTCTCCTTCTAATCTCACCTCATCACACAGCCTTCTTACTACTCTCCGAACTGCAAACCAGGCAGGCCAGCGCCCTGAGGCCAGCACTAGCAAAGTCTAAAGGCGAGGCTACCACTGAGTCTTACACAGGACAGGCCACACTCTGATGGAGCAAGAGATCAGTCAGGACTTCCCAACAGTGTGAGAAACAAACTACATGTAACTAGGGACCTTTACTAACACAGGCAAAACACTGTGAATCTCCACAAATGTCACAGCCCTCAAATCTGCCACCTACCTCAGCAATGCAGCTTAGTCAAACACAGGAAGTCACACTCGGGTTACTGTCGAGTGGAATTTGAGACAAGATAATATTACTTAATCTGATTTTAACCAATGTAATAAATGACCTCACTGGCTTAATTTACTTGAAGTCATCTACTTAGTTAAAACATTTAGTAAGTCCATGGAGGAAGAATTCATCACATCTTATCCCTCACAATTATGAGTAATTAAGCGCTCAGCTATGAAACTGCTAAATTATTCTTGTCAGTGGGCACAGAAATAACTTCCTGTGGGAGATGCAGAATTCAGGCATTTATGATTAAATATTTTATTAAGTAGAAACCAATACCGGACTATTCCAGGGGTTTGCTGTTACTACAAATTACGCAGAGCGTGCGCAGGCCGTAGCCCGCACAGCCCCTCTGCTGGTTTCATGAGCAGTGACTTTAGTGCAGCACAGGGCGACTCACCTAGCCAGCCTCCCAATCCATTTATCTGCTTCTGCACCACAGAACTGGAATTCTTTATGCACCAGACCTCAAAATTGTTTTCCACTTGTATAGCTAAACTAAAAGCACATCTGACTTAGTTTGGTTAATATTTTATTATATATTAGCTAGGGATGAGAACAATCATGGATTGATGTGTGTACCTCATGTCCAGCATCTTCCCTGGAAGCTGAACATGTGTGTTCTCTCCGTCTCTCCAGGCTGGAAGGAGGCTCTTGTCACCATTGATCTCTGCTCAGCACGAGCCTCACTGGGGCTCGCAAGGGTTGAAGCACATTTAACTAAACGTTCCCTAGGGAACAGACAAATGTCTTTCGTGGTTTGATATTTTCCAGGCATGGTAGCACACACCTATATTCCCAGAATTCCCTCTGTGGAGGCAGAGGCAGGAGGATGTCAAGTTCAAGGCCAGCTTGATACGCAGTGAAATAGCTGTGTCAAGAATGATGCGTGCATTAGGAGCAGCAACTTCTCTACCATGAGTGCTCCCATGGCCAGCAGGTAAGCAGGTAACAAACGGTGGCTTTCTACCTGTTACTACAAATGACAGGCTGGCAGGAAATCTCGAGTTTTTTTAACTGCAAGGCTACTGTGGCATTAGAAACAAAGGGAAAAGATGAGAAGGCCTGATACCAAAGCCTCTGACTGGAAATTTCAGGCTGGCAAAGAAAAGAATTGAGAAGATCCTGGCTGGGCAACACAGCCACATCAGAAAACCCAAGGCGATACAGCCAGGGAAGGGCTGTCTGGGCACAGACGGGGTAGGTAAGCACAGCTAGAAGCTGTGGTGTGTGTTACACCAAATCCAGTTTGCCTTGTTAGAGAGCCAGAACCAGGGTCACAACCCAGAATTCAGGGGCAATCTAGCACTCTCTTAGATACAATCTTTTCTTTTTCTTTTTTTTTTTTTTTTTTTTCGGAGCTGGGGACGGAACCCAGGGCCTAGCAAGCGCTCTACCACTGAGCTAAATCCCCAACCCCGATACAATCTTTTCAAATAACATAAAATAATTCTCTAAGGCCATTACCAGTCGGTCACCGTTCCCACTGAAGACAGGCTTAAGTCTTGTCACACCTCAGCTCCTAAAAGCCAGTCTCCCCCACCTTAGTTCCTCAAAGAAACTCACTCACCAGTGACTCAAGCCAGGAACCAGGACTACCTAATTCTCTCAGTCTCTCCCCATCTCCATGCTCTGATCCACTGCCCTCATTCAAAACAAAAGTCAAAGTATCTCAAAGCACTCTTCCTTCACCTGAACTCGACACAACAGTCTTCTAACACTCGTGTTAGAAACAAGTAATGTATACGGTCACTTGTTTATGCCAAGGAATTCACTGGGGAAAAGAGCAAGTCTCTCTGTTTCTGGAACTAGTAAACACATGAAGACATGAACTTCCCTCTGCGCATGGCGCTGCAAATTCGTAACCCAGCTCTGGGGAGGCTGAAGTAGGAGATCACAAGTTCAATGCCAGGCTAGGATGTATAGGATGACTGCCTCTCTCAGTCAATCATTCTTTTTTTTTTTTTTTTTTTTTTAATTTTTTTTTCGGGGCTGGGGAATCGAACCCAGGATCTTGCGCTTCCTAGGCAAGTGCTCTACCACTGAGCCAAATCCCCAACCCCTCAGTCAATCATTCTTATATGAGTCATAAAGACTCAAACAGAGCCCAAACCTAATTGTTAAAGGCAAAACAACAGCTTACGGAAGAAAACATAGCATTTTCATGTCCTTAGGGTATTACATATTTATGAAATAGAGCAGAAGGGGTTGGGGATTTAGCTCAGTGGTAGAGCGCTTGCCTAGCAAGCGCAAGGCCCTGGGTTCGGTCCCCAGCTCCGGAAAAAAAGAAAAAAAAAAAAAAAGAAATAGAGCAGAAGAAAATTTTGACAAGTTGAATTCCATCAAAATTAAGAACTTTGTGCTCTCATATTAATAGATCAAAAATGCAAATCCAGTCCAGGCTGAAATATCTGCAGTGCCTATGGAAACTAAGACTGGCGTAAACAACACATGAACACTTTCTATACATCAGTGTAAAAACAGCTCAGCCAGAACAGCAAAGGATGTAGACAGGCACATCGTAAGAAAAGCTGTCTGTTATCCAATATCATCATGGAAATAAACTCATAAACAAACTTAAGAAGCTACCACATGGACAGCCACAATTCCACAGACTGCAAGACTGGTGATAATGTGGGGTGGGTGGGAATGTGGGGTGGGTGGGAATGTGTGACTGGGTGAACTGGCAGCATGGAGCAAGGCTAAAACTGTTACCTACTCCACTCTCAGACAACTTCAGTCCTAAAGCCATTCCCAAGAGAACAGCGTGTGTCTCCATAGGCATGCAGGAGAATGCTCACCACAGCAGCAAACCAGAAGCAAAGCAAGTGCTCAGAACAGCACACAAAGAGGCCTGGGAAGCTCACCCAAGGCCACACAACACAAGGCAGGAATGAGAGAAGGAAAGGTGAGGTCCTGTCACCCGTGGGCGTCTCAAAGCAGCAAAAGTGTGACCGGTGTACGATTTCACTCATATGAAGATCAGTAAGTGGACATAGTGACAGAAGCCAGAGCAGGGTTATGGCTTTGCCTGGCTACAGGGTGCAGGACAGTTCTTTACTGCGAGCGCAGTTCAGCTTACACGGGTGTATACATCTTCAGAGTTGTGTGTTCTACATCTCTCACGTCCAAGGCTTTAACTTCTAGTTTGAGCTTGCAGGAGTAGGATCTCTCCTTCCTCGGGGCTCTGGAGATGGTCCTCAGGTCACTCAGGCGTCTCGCAGACCCTTCCCAGACTTTAATTAGGTCTGCACAGCTGACAGCCATTTCATAAATGGAAGAGTCCCACAAAAAAAATCTTCTAATTTGACCTTAGCACCACACTGATGTGAAACTTCTCCTGCCCAGGCTGTAAACACTTAGACTCAAGTGTTATCTGCAAACAGTCCTCAGAGCTGTTGCTGTTCTTCTCTGTCCTGTTGTTTTCTCCTGATTCATAATTAAATACATTACAATACTTAAACCTGACTGTGCTGCTGTTAAAAAAGATATGCCCTCAAGCAAGCGATCCTCCACTGAACAACCACAAGAATTTCCTCCACATCCTGTTGGAAAGGGTTTCAGTAGGAGGGGGAAGATGAGAAAGAGGAATGAGAAGGAAAGATGACTCTTTGTACAGATGTGTGGAACTGTACAACATTCAGATCTATTTGTAAGTATGAATGTTTTGCCTCTGTGCCTGGAAGGGACCGATGCATGTGGATGGTCCTCTGGAAGGGCATCCGGTGCTCTTGACGGCTGAGCCATCTCAGTCCATCCCCAACTCTTTAAGAAAGAAAGAAAACCTCTCCAATCCAAAGAGTACCAAACTCTGCATAGCTCTGACCTTAGAACACTGCTCAGATTCTGTAACAGGAAAGAGAATTACAGAAAAAAAAGGTCACCGGTGAAGCTTCAAAGCTGCCTCTCAGACAGGACTCCCTGAGGATGTGATGCCCTGCATTTTGTGAGTTGTGATATTCTAGTATAGACAAGTATGTGCACAGAAACTGATTTAAATAAGCTAGTTACATGCTCAAATACTGATTATGATTCTCTTTAGGTGGCAGAAGCAGGTAGTTTATTCTCTTGTGCGGTTTCATGCTGTTTCCATGATCAGGTACTCTTTACTCTTATTAATACTAGGTCTGGGTTAGATTATTAAGTAATCTATTTATGTATGTAGTTTTCCTTCCAATTGGTCCATTACTTGAAGGTTCTACATTGGGCTTCTAGTTAAGATCTTAAGACAAATATGCTTTGTGCTAATGCATGAAGTTAAAGCTAATTTTACTGCTGTAAAATTAAAAATAGTACTATATTCATATTAATACTACATTCATATTAATACTACATTCATACTAATACTACATTTATATTAATACTACATTCATATTAATACTACATTCATACTAAAATACTACATTCATATTAATACTACACTCATATTAATACTACACTCATATTAATACTACATATCATACTAAAATACTACATTCATATTAATACTACATTCATATTAATACTACATTCATACTAATACTATATTCATAGTAATACTACATTCATACTAATACTACATTCATACTAATACTACATTCATAGTAGTAATAAACCATACAGTATTTCTATGAAAAAGCAAACTGGTGAGTAAGTATTAAAAAAGATTTAAAAAACCAATACTTTCTGTCATTTAGGGAGAGCTACATATGTGTTACTGATTAAGAAATACATGAACCTAAGAGCACCAAACTCATGGTCCTAAGATAATAGTGATTACAAAGGAGGGTGGGGGCCTTTGTAGCAAGTATCAAATGCACTGATAATTTCTACTCGTTCAAATAGTGGAGAAGTGCAGCAACATTAATTCTTCCTGGACAGTGTGTATTAAGTGCAGAGGAAAAAAGTTACCACAGGTTCTTAGGATCTGAATGCTTTAGACAAAAGAAATCCAGATCTTTTTTATAACTGGTTTATATCTGTTCCCCAAGCCAATTCTTTAAAATCATTCTCAATCTTGCTCAGGCAGGTAAGATATATGTATGTGCCACGCACTGTACAGCGGCCAGTTCATTAAAAACAGAATAGGGACGAGGCGGTGAACACGATGTTTGATGCATCTGTCTTGATGCACGATGCCTGTGAAGGCAGTTATGCAATGGGCTTTAACGTCCAATGTTTATTCCCATCATCAACGTGAATAGTAATTTAATCGGTGGTTCATTTGAGAGGCCCAAACAGCTGCAGTCACTGGGTGGAAGGCAGTCTCTGTGGGAACATCAATATGCAAACAAGGCCAAGACCCAGAATCTTTGTTAACTCTCCCTCCAGCTGTTAAGTGCACTCGTGAAACTGGAGCTGACCGAGAAGTACACTGTAATGCTTTAAATGTGGTGTGTAGAAAAATCAATATGGTTGGGAGAGCGTACTAATTATACAGCATCCGAGCAATTACAAAGCCAGTATTATGTCAACATACGGTTTTATTACCGAGTCTAGTATTCATTTAAGAGAGACCTCCCAACTTCCTATTAAATATGTCCTTCCCAAATCACCAGCTAAAATCAATCAATAGCTTCTTCTTGAAACTGTGGCTCGGGGAGTGCATAAAAGGGCACAGAAGAGGGACAATGCAGGCTTCTCTTTCACATAAACACTGATACCGCTGGAGGGAGTAGGAGGGAGGTGACTTTCCAAGAAACTAAAGCAGGATAATTAATGTATGTGAGACACAGGTATTTTTTATTATTATCTTTAACCTTCTGTACATCGTACACTGGGAAGTAGAGTCTCAAGCCATCTGGAGTGCCTAGATGAGTTTTTAGATAAATGTTTGAGCGTCACAGTGATGGTGAGCGCTGCAAACAATGGTGGTTCCATTAACCAAGGTCGCTCAGTGACCATGCACACAGCAGAGAACACTTGACCTCAGACTGCAATTTCTGCTCATTCAGATTTTACGGGAGGATGGCCATGTTTTGAAGCTGACAGCAAACAATGTGGATGTGTATGTAAGCATGCTTAGCTGAAGTTTCTTACAGGGCATACATATCAAGAAATACATTCTACATCAGGTGTGCATTAGGGTGACTCTTGTATGTCCTCCTGCTGGTAGGAGAAATAAAACATTCTTATAGCTAAGACAGCAGACATCTATCAGGCCACTGCTGGGTTGGTTAGTTTTGGTTGTTGTTTTGAGACAGAGCAGTTTGCTTTCCAGGCTAACCTTGAACTCTATGTAGCTGAGGATGACAGCTTCTGAGTCTTCTGCCTCCATCTTGAATGCTGGGGTAACAGGTGCCTGTAACAACGCTCCCACTTTATGTGGAGTTGGGGACTGAACGGAGGGCCTGTGCATGGTAGGCAAGCGCTATACACTCCTACTTCTCTGTCAAGCCATTTTTTTTGTAATTAATTCAATACATCTTTCTGCAACATTTTAAAGTATTTACCTGCCATAAATACAGAGGCAAATAACACTGTTTAGTTGTTTGACAAGCCATAAAAAGCAAGATAAGGAAACAAAAACTTTCAGAAAAAAATCACAGTCTCTCTCCAGATCAGATCTGTGAGTAAACTTTGTCCCACTCATTTTGAGGGTAGGAGAACATGGTCACAGTTTTCCCTTTAGAAGCCTCAGGAGTTGGTGTAGGCTAAATGCACACACACACGGGATTCCCAGCTTTGGCGTGTTATGAGCCTGCTAATACCACTGGAGTCTCTCTACCTGGCTGTCTCATGGGTCGAATGCCTCCAACCACCCCTAAAGTGAGCCTCTCACTACACACCGAGGCTGGAATCTGACTTTCTTCTGGCTTTACTCTTCTGTACTCTCCCACCCCAATCTGGTGATTTAGTAAGTGCAGTCTTCCATTAGCACCCAGTCTTAGTTGCTTTGAGATTAAGGTCAGAGGCCCCACTCTTCATAGCCTGGCCTCTCAGTGAGGGGATCACCCTCGTAGTTTCTAGTTGGTTAGCTGGATGCTGCTTTTAATCAGTGACCAGCATTGTTGGTGGAAAATGCCAACAGTGATAAAATAATAATAATAACAACCACAAACCCTACTTCCTTTCCAGCTGCAGTTTTATTATGAATTCCTGTACTAGGATATTGATTCTCTAAACAAGAGGAAAAGTGATCGTCACAGATTAACACAGATGGCTACAAAACAAATGAAACAATGCAGGTAAAGCTGCTTGCACTAAACCTAACACTCGGATTTAGTCTTCAGGACCCACATGGGGAAAGGAGAGAGCTGACTTCTGAAAGCTGTCCTCTGACCTCCATCAGTGAGAGCTGTCAGCTATGTGAGTAAGCAAGCATGCACACACACACACACACACACACACACACACACACACACGCACACACACATCACACACACTTGCACACACATGCACGCACACACATGCACACACACATACACATATGCACACACATGCACGCACACACACATGCACACACATGCACACACATGCACACACATATGTGCACACACATATGTGCACACACACATATGTACACACACATAGGCACACACATGCACACACACGCATGCACACACATAGGCACACATATGCACACACACGCATGCACACACACAGGCACACACACATAGGCACACACACATAGGCACACACACATGCACGCACAGTTAATATTATTTGATGTTGACACTGAAGTGACTTTGAAGATGTTTATCCTAATGTGTAATCTAGGTAGCCAGAAATTAAAATGCATACTCTTATGTGCCAAAATCTAAAGAAGAAATGAAGGGAGAACATTTGATCAAGTGGGAAGCAGCTGCTTACCGAAATGCTTCATTCAGAAGCTGGTAGTGAAAATGCTCTGGGGCCAGTCCTATGACCAGAGCGTTGGGATCGTGGGTTTGAACTCCTGGCAACAGGAAAAATGTGAGAGTTTAAAGCAGTCAGTCACACTGTATAATAAATCTCCCACACGTGCACATTTTGCTATCCCTATAATTTGAAGTATATTTTGGAAGTCTAAGAGGAGAGAGGAATAGAGAGGGGGTGGGGTAGGGAGAGGAGGGAGAAGAGACATTAATATTTTTCCATATTCTTCATACATGTTTTTATAGCTAGAATATCCAAATTGAAAACGGTAACCTGATATTTGCAAGTGATTTCTGATTTCAAAATGCTTTATTGATTACAACCAGGAGAACACCTACGAGTTTTAGCAAAGCAACAGTAACTGAGGAGGGAATAAAATTCCAAGAGGCAAGGGAAATTAGACTTCTAATTGGCACATGCATGACAAATATGAAAAGCACCACCGTGCAGAATTCTACAGTTTTATAATCATTTTCTAATCTACTTTTGGTTTCACCCATATTAAAGCATGTTTTAAGAGCCTGGTATCTAATAATTGGACTTCAGATATGACAACACAAACAAACTCGCTCACCGCCACAGTCTGACCACATCTGTGACTCGGGCGCAGCTAATCCCGTTTGCCCATCACTGTGCTCAGATGCCCGTGTTCAAGTTTCTTTCTTACTAACTGCCATGAGGATTAAGTAATTTGTTAAAGCTCGTTGAGGGAACAAACTAATTGCCTACTGTGAGAACTGAGTATTTTTAGTGTTATTTCTTTTTATTACATCAAGTACTGAAACAGATGTTGGCAGGTATTTTCTTCAAATATTCACATACATTGGTTATTTTCATACAGATAAACATGCTTTAAGAGGTGCAGTTCATCACTGAGTGACAAGATTTCTTCTAGTCCTGACCTTTTACCGATTCTAGCTTACTGCTACTATTTAAAAAAAAAACTAGAACTTTAATATTGTTTTACTACAGTCAGAAAGGAAACATCAGGTTCACAGATTGCTATCTTTCAGCTTGTTCAGAAACAGACACTAATCCTGGAGAAGCCAAACCGTCTGCATTTGGCTGGTTCTGTAGAAGCATTTACGTTGTTCCTCCACCCTATCCTTCCTGAACTCAGGGCGTTACACTGGGAGTCTGAATAGGCTCATGTCCAACTCAGAGACAATTTTATAACGATATTACACATTTCTTACTGTGTTACATCATGAAACAAGGTTCTGGTTGCTCCACTTCCAGCGGTTTGGAGAGTGATCAGTGGAGCTGAAGAACTGTTATGAGACCTCTGGAGTGTGAAGGCCGTATCACCTTTGTAGCTAATGCTTCAAAATCTATTGATATTCTTGCCCATTTCTTGGGGGCTTAACAAGTGGTAATGTTTAATTCTCTCATTTCTATCTGTGATTCCTCTAAAAGAACTGAATTCTATCAAATATTTTGTCATTATAAAATATAGTTTAATTGGGAGAAGTAAGATAAGTGCTTGTTGTATTGTTTTCAGTCAGGAACTAGGGTCTTCCGAGCTCCAGTCACAGCCAACAAATGTGTAGACTGAGTATCACTGGGGTTTTTGTGTGGTTTGTTGTAAACCACACCATTCTTTCCAATATTCAAATTATCCCTTCTACTTGGCTCTACCGTTCTTTGGAAATGCCCTCATCATGAGGTCTTCTGTAGTTTCCTTACTAACATAATGCACTAAGCAAGCCTCATCTACTGCCTTCCTGGGCAGGGAGCTAGCCCTCTCCCAGGAGTGACAGGAGGGGAAGGGCAGCAGACACCAAAGTCTGGGCACTGGGCTATTACTGCCCAAGGGCACAGTCAGTGGAAGGCCTACACAACCTAAAACTTTCAGGGATGGCAATACATTAATTTTACCGCTGAATGCAATCAAAGTTGGTTTCTGTTTTTTTTTTTTTTTTAAATAAATCTTATTTTTTTTCAAAGATTTATTTGTGTATGTGAGTACACTGTTGCTCTCTTCAGACACACCAGAAGAGGGCGCCAAATCCCATTACAGTTGGTTGTGAGCCACCATGTGGTTGCTGGGAATTGAACTTAGGATCTCTGGAAGAGCAGTCAGAGCTCTTAACCACTGAGCCATCTCTCCAACCCTGGTTTCTGTTTCTTACAAGTAATAATTCTAATACACTGGTATATTTCCTTCTAGCACAGGTTTGGAGGTCCTGGCCAACCTGTAAAGCTATCACATGGCATTATAATGAAAATATTCACACCTATTTTTGCATCATTTCACAAAGTATCATCTATAATAACAATGCAGCAAAGCTTCCTATAACAGGACGTTTTCATAGTCACTTTTCCAAACTGAGAACAACTCTGTATCGAAAAACATTTCACAATCATTATGGAATAGTTGTGCTATCTAGAATGACATCTATTTTTAAGAAGTTCCTGATTTATCTCATTTAACCAAGTTAAGAGAGCACACCTGGGTTAAGAGTTCTAATACTCAAAAGAATTCTTTTAAACCATGGCTCACAATTCAGTCATAAATTAGTAATTTGGAATGATCTGCCTACCAATAAAAATCAAACAACCCAAACAGATAATGTAGCGTATCTCCCAAAGTGAGTATAGTATTTAACACATAGAAACACACAACACACGCACACACACACGCACACGCACACACGCACACACGCATGCTTCACTATACAGTGAGCCTCTCTGTAGATGAAACATCAAGTCAGATTCAAACTATCAACACAGCAGGGGACCTGGAAAAGCCAAGTCAGGGGTGCAGGGGCAGCTCTTACCTCCCAGTCTATAGCAGCACAATGTAGAGCTGACCCACCAGGTGCTAGAGGACAAGTCACTGCACTGCTATGGACGAGGCTGTTTGTGTTTTGTCTGTCTGTCTGTCTGTGGGCCATTTCAGTAAGAGGAGTATCTGAGTACTTGCCTCTTCTGCATGATTTCAGGGGCCCCTGGATGAAGAACTTGTTTCATTCTCTTCCCAACCTCTCACCTGTGAAATCAGGCAGTGCACGGTCATCAACCAGTAGCATGGGCCTGACTTGTCTCTGCTCTATTAAGTTTCGGGCTGCGGTCAGAGAGGTGAAGATCTCCTCTTCGGAGATATCAAACTCCAGTTTTCGCAATCTTTCCAGTAGGTCTCTCTTGCTCTCTTTGGTTGTGTTGGTCACAAACCGAACCATCACAGAAGCGGCACGTAACCTGGAAAAGTCAGATTGGGAAGAGCAGCTTTCACCCCCCAGCTCATAAGCCTCCTAAGCTGGCAAGTGTCAGGGCGTAAGCACACAGCACTGTGCCGTTGTAGACAAAGGTTGTTTTGCTTCTAATCTACTCCGAATGCTTACAAATGATCTACACCCTGTGGGTAGTGTCTCCCCTCCAAATGCTGAAATGTCAAACTTTGAAAGCTATCTCCACTTTGTGGGAGTGTCTGGACTTTGGCTGCCCTTGGCTGGCTGAGGAGTCTATAAGGACATGAGACGCCACTGTCCTCACAGAGTCCCAGAGGTGGGTTATCTTAAGGATTACCCTGATGTGTGACGTGACAGAGCTGAGACTCACAGCAGCAAGTGACTGCGCAGCGTTACTCCGCTACGTAGCAGTGGGGCTGTGACACGGCCTCCTGTGTTCTGCCCGTGCTTTATTGCTCTTACTAAAAGAACCAAGGCCGCCACAGTGATTAGAGACTTGTGAATGAACGGAAAGACAAACTGAGATGTTAGCAGATGGCTGCACACCTGAGTTGCTGTGCTTTAACCAGAAACTCCTCGGACAGCTGGGAGAGATGCCCTAACTCAGTTTCTGTCAGACCCAGAAGCTCGGAGCAGAATGGAAAGTCTGAAGCTGCCTGAGCCATAAAGAGAGTTCAAGGCCAATCCGGTCTACGCAGCAAGTGTAAGTACTACCAACATACAGGATTGATTTGATTCTATGATCTGGTTTTGAACAGTAAATTGGGATGATTTCAGAGAATTTGTGAATCTAGCCTTCTTTAGAAACATTCTTTTCTCAGTTCAATATGTTGAACAGTGTTTTAACATAAAATCTAAAGGTAGTTATAATTTAGCTATAATTTAGAACTCATATTAATAGCCTGTTGCTTTTAATGTCTTCCCCAGAAGGCTACAAGGGATAGAAGTGCTTGACATAATTTAAAACAAGGATATAAAACAGAAGAGAATTTTAAGAATGTACCCAAAGAACATTAAGTAAATTTATATGATTAAATAATTCTCTGTAATCATGGCTTCCTCTGTAATATCTGTGTAGGAGCTTTTCAGTGGAACACATTAAATTTGGTAGTTTATCTCACAAAAGAAATTACTACTTTAACATGGCTATTATCTTAAAAATGCGCATTACTGTGGAATAAGCGCGTCAGTTTTAATGAGTTTTGTTTAAAAACTTTTTGTGTAACTAGTCCCTCAACTTCCCTTTTGTCTGTTTCTATAGAAACCACAGTGTCAGTGCCAGCCTAGGGATTCTCTGACGGGGAAACCTCCAGTGGTCCAGAAAGCTCAACGGACAGTGTTTTGCCTGGCGGAGGGGCAGACTCAGAGGTCACACTGCCTGGGAGGTGTGGCCAATCACCAGAGATGGAGTTTCCTTTCAATATAAGCAGAAAGATCATCTTCACAGCATTGAGACCTAGGACTGAGGTGTGGCTTCGCTGAAGTTGTGGACAAAGATTTAAAGACAGGTGATAAAATATGTTTTCTCTTTTTTGACCTAGAGCTCACTGTTCAGTGTGGGTTTTGATGTTTGTATAGAGGAATACGATATTTAAGACAAGCAGAAGCGATGAAGGGCCTGGCAATGGGTTTTCATCTTGAACAGGTCTGCGGTTGCAAGTGTGTGTTCTGCTGTGATGAGCAGCGCTGTCTCAGCAAAGCGCTGGTGTACTCCACAGGCCTGCAGCTCCTCATTGTGGCCAACGGCCTGTGGGTGGATATTATCTGGGCTCGGTGGTGTCCGTTCTAAAATGGATTCCAAAGTAAACTGTTTCTAGGAATTAATGTTAATAATCTTAGCAGGGAACACTGATGTTGCCATCAGTGTTCATAATTCAAGTGTAGATCAAAGAAAAACAAAAGAACGTGGGCTGGGAGGGGAATGGAGCAAACATCGGCTGGTTCTAACTGGTAGAAGGCAATCTGGAAGTCCCTGGGCTTTGGGGGGTTCTGGTGACTTGGATGAGTGGTCGAGGAACCACCAAGGAAATCCCTTAGACAAAACCTAGAGTTTAAATAATTCTGCCTAACTTTACTTATTTTTATAAACTCTCTTTTATACTTTGTACAAAGTCAGCACGAGTTTTTGGCTCAGTTTCTCTAGTGTTTTCTATGGAGGAAATAAAAATTAAATCTAGCTGTTAAAAATAAATAGAACTGGGGATGTATCTCAGTTGGAAGAGTGCCTACACTCTAACGTGCCTGTACTCCTAACGTGTGCAAACCCCTGGGTTCTACTCCACACTCATGAGGAGCTGGGGGCGGTGGCACACGCCTGCAGTTCCAGCCCCTGAGGCGTTCAAGCGGGAGATTCAGAAGGGCAAGGGTACCTTTGGATACATTGTGAGTCCAACAGCCTGAGATGCTAGAAAAAGCAGGAAAGCAGGCACTTGGGTGTCAATTCACAGAGGCTCACACATCAGCTGACACCCATCCTGGCCCTAGAAGCCCGGCTGAGACAGAGGCTGTACACCCAGGTGTCTTTGGTTTTAAAGAAAGCCCCCGATTCCTCCAGTTATGAACTTAACATCATGACTCCAAATGAGAACGACAGTTGTACCTGACGAGCACAGGCACTGACACTCTGTGTCTGTCCTGGAAAGAGGATGAGGCCTGTACTGCTGTAGCCCTCACGCCCAGCAGTGTGAGACTTGTCACCAGATTTTCTTTTTTTTTTTTTTTTTTTTTCTTTTTTTTTTGGAGCTGGGGACTGAACCCAGGGCCTTGCGCTTGCTAGGCAAGCGCTCTACCACTGAGCTAAATCCCCAACCCCGTCACCAGATTTTCTTATGAACAGTACAGAGGAAGGACATTCTGGAGTTTGAAAATGTCAAATACCAAATTTTATACTGTTGATTTTGAAAACCTCTAATCTTTTTCATGACACCCAGAAGCAAACATCTGTATTTGGCTCAACTTGTGTATATACGTGTATATGTCCACACGTGTGTTCATGCATATGATCAGAGGACCACCTCAGACATTACTGTTTTGGCACTGTCTACCTTTTTTGAGACAAGGTGTCCTATTAGCCTGAGGCTTGCGAATTTGGCTGGGCTGGCCAGTCAGGAAGCCCCAGGGACCCACCACACCTGGCTTTAAGTGGGTGCTGGGGCTCCCAGGTTTGCAGAGCAAGCACTTTATATAATGAGCCACCTCTAGCCCCTTGTTCTCTTTAACATGCTTTTATCATGTATTCTCTGCTTGTTTCTAGACTTGTTTAGTAATGTACTTGGTGAACCGGAAACATAGTCTTTAATCTTTGGAAGTATTAAATGTAGTTGATGGAAATCTTTCAAAAATTCCAAGTCTTTCAACCAAGCATTACTTTTAACAGTTGTGAATTCAGTATTAGATCTTGAGTGATCAGGAGGCAGAATATGACTGTGTGCTTATTTATGTATTTCAGTTAGATCCCAGGGCTCGTGTGATTTTTTTTTTCCCCAGTGCTATTCATTCTGTAGTTTTAGAATTAAATTACTATTCTAGTTTGTGTCTTCATCTCCAAATTTACATTATCGGTTTAAAAAAAAAAACAGAATGGAGGGCTGGGGAGGAGGGAAGGAGAGAGAACAAAAAGACTAGAGCAAAAGGCCAAACCTAATAAAGCAGGGAGAACAATGTTGGGAGGATATTACAATGCATACATCTTCTAGCTAAACCCAAGGCAGTTCCTCCATGTATGGTGAAATGCCATCTAAGGCCATCCATTTAGCTAATGATCTGCCCTGGTAAAGCGGCACTTAAAAACGTATTTGTCATCTGAACCTGGAGGATAGCTTGCCTTTTAAGAGCTTCCTGTGCGCCTGGCACAGCTGCATCTTCAATGTGAAGTGTGCCACTGAGATCTACCAAAACAGCTTTTAACACACGGCGTGCTGCCATCCTTCATTCCCTAGGAGAGAGCAAATGAAATTAAAAATACAGTTTAACAAACAATGGACAATTAAAAACTGGTAAGCAATCAAAAATACCATTCACATCCAGGAAGATATTGCTTAGCCTTAAGCTGCTTCTCTTTTAGAAAAAAATATTTAAAAAAATCAAAACCCAACATTTAATGCATGAAACTTTTATAATGCTTAGGTTTTTATCTATTTTCTTTTTAATCGAGTTAAACCTTGGAAAGAATGTCAGAACGAGATGCTACGACTTATTCTGAGGTTCCTCAGAATAACTCTGGTGAATAAGACACATTTTATTTTTAAGTAGGAGAATAATGAATACACAGATAGGAGGAAGACTGCATTAGAAAGGCCTTTGCATCCTTGGTTGGGGACAATTAAAACATTCTAATTGCCACTGCTACGTTCTGACCGGTACCTGTGGCCAACGAGCGCTCTGTATTTTAGAGGTAACCTATAAATTCTTATAGCCTACAAGTTGAAGGGAAAATCAAGTTATATAATAAAAATAAGGTGTGTGTGTGTGTGTGTGTGTGTGTGTGTGTGTGTGTGTGTACTTCATGTATGCAAGGCAAGCATGCTATGGACTAAGCTGCACTTCTAGGTCCATGCTGTAAATTCTAAAGATCATATCCTCACTTTTTTTTTTTTTTTGGTTCTTTTTTTCGGAGCTGGGGATCGAACCCAGGGCCTCGCGCTTCCTAGGCAAGCGCTCTACCACTGAGCTAAATCCCCAGCCCCATATCCTCACTTTCTAATGTGTGCAACTTTACTTTGCAAAATTTCCCCTCAAATACTTGTTAAATACTTCGTTGTTTAAATTACTTGACAAGGTCTTGTTATGTACCAGACTAACCTTGAATTCATAATCCCCCTGCCTCCCTAGAGCTGGGGTTATAGCCCAGTGCTACCATATCTGACGTCTTTAATCTTTATTGTGAGTCATGTCACATGAGGCTAAATTTGGTTTATAGATCATTAGGAACGGGCGGGGGGACTAAGAAAAGGAATGAGGTTTGATTTAGTTGAGACTTAGGGTTTGTTTTGTTTTGAGACAGGATCTCACTGTGTAGCCTCCCTGACCTGGAACCACTCTATAGGCCAGGGTTTCCTCTGTATTACAACAACACTCCTGCTTCCCTGCATTATATGCATTTGCCACCATGCCTGGTGATTTACAGGTTCTTTTTAAATTAGGGATTTAATTTATTAGTCATTTTTCCCATTTGTTTCTTCTCTTTACAAGTCATCTTAGGGTCACTACAGCAACATGACCAGAGAAACTAGAGGAGGACAAGGTTTATTCAGCTTACACTTCCACAGCACCTGCTCGTCAGTGAAGGAAGTCAGGACAGGAACTCACACAGGGTAGGAGCCTAGAGACAGGAGCTGATGCAGAGGCCATGGAGGGGGCTCTTTGTTCTGGGGAGCCTTTGGATTCAGATGTCCTTTCCAAGGTTTCCCTAACCACCAGTTTGACCCCAGGCTACCACATGGGACACTGTCATATGTCTCTGGGAGATGGGCAACACCGAGACTGAACCCGATCTTCAGTCACTCCTGGGGTGTCTGCTACAAAATTTTTCCAAAACACCTTTGTTCTATGGCCTGGCCTCAATAAATGGCCAACAGAGAGCATTCTAAACGTTAATATCCTCCACGGTATTAAAATTTCTGCTGGTATCTGGGCAAATGGTCTGAACTCCCTTCTGTCCAGGTTTGTTGGGAACCATACTCTCGTGCCTCCTCTGTAGCCAATATTCTAAAGTTCAGGTCCTACTAGCAAGGATGGTCACTCCAGCAGACCCCTTGTCTTCAAGGACTCAGATCCCAAACCAGGGTCCCCTCCCTTAACCGAGCCCTATCCCCCCCCTCCCCCCACTTCTTCCTTGGATACACTCACCTGTTTTAGCTACAATGGTCACTGCAAACCAGGCTGCTAATCTAATCCTCAGTTGTCTGTGAGTTGGATCCTAAATCCCAGAGCCCTGATTCTTCAGCCTGCCATGTCCTCCACAAGGCCCTGGCTCTTACAACACCCCTCCCCTCTTCCTTTCAGTTTGCCTGAGGTCCAGTAAAGCTCCAGCTGCCCCCCTCCTCCAGATAATCCTTTTCTCCTAGCCCATTGGACAAAGCCACACTCACTCCCACAACAGATCCGCCCACTTTGCACAGTCCAGCCTGGCCTGTTGGGGAGGCCTCAATGCTCACGTACAGAACACATCAGCCTCTCCAACACTCCTTAACAGATCACTCTTGTCCCTCCAAACCCCACAGCTTCCTTAAGCCTATGCCTGAGCCACAATAGTAATTTTTTTCCAACCCCGCCTCCCCCAAGATCTGCCCCCTCTGCCATCCTGGGTCTCTAAACTTGTTCCAAGTGCATCACGTCAACAGTCCCACCTCCTCACTGATGTGGCTCCAGAAGAGCCTCTTCCTTTCAGCCCACAGTGCGGCCCCTCCCTTCCTAAAGCTAAATTCTACACAGCTGATAACCAAATAAACTACAATCTATGACCTTGTGATAACAGTTCCCTGGTCAAGGTCCTAAAATCAAAAAAGTTTCCATTTTCTAAGCTTATTAAATTAACCTTTTCCTGTCCAGTAAAGTTTAAACATAATATTCAAGCACTTATAGCCCAAAACCAAATGTTTGTCTATTTAGATATACTTTAGATAAACAATGGTCCTCAACCACTTCAAAGATCTACAGAATATGGCACTTAAAATGTTTAATAAGAAAGCATTTCAGAACAGAGACACACAGGCTCTTGACAGCACCCTGTATCTCCTCCAAAGATGGGCGTAGAAGAACCTCCACTTGAGCTTGCTTTAAATGTGACAAAGACAGACAGACACTGGGCTGTACACTGCCCCTTGCCTTGACTGCTGACAGCACACTGACTATGACAGGCAAGACACTGAAGTTGACTGACTAGCTTTGCCCTTCTTCATAGTCTGGTTTCACAGAAAAGTCTGTCAAGAGTTTCTGGGCCTGATGACCAAAATGGATGTCCCACTGACCGACCACAGAGGATTCTCAACAATTCTCAACCCGACAATTCTCAACAGCAGCTGTGAATGGATGACTGACTACCCAGGTAGCCCAGTGTCTGTGCCATTTTTAAACCTTGGAGGCTGCTTGCTCAGATGAAATTTATCCTTCTCGGGACTCTAGTGGGTTTGAAGGTCAATTTAAGGATAAAATCCAAGGCTTTAGTCGAGTTCTCAGTTCTCTTCATAGGTAAAAATCAGGTCTCAGGCCTCAAGCCTCCCTCTCCTAGAACTGCCACTACTAGGTCTAGACACAATGTCCCTTGTTACTAGACTTTAAAAAACAACAATCAATATAACTTTTTGATATTCTTGAATCTAAAGGAGCTCGCTTTGCAATGGCTATGCCCAAGGGTCAGTCATGTGTGTCTAGTGGTAAGTAGCTGTATAAAAGGAGATAAAAAGTTTAGGTAAGGTATGAGGATATGAAAGCTTCCTGAGGGGCTGGGAAAGCATTTTGAGGCTGGTAAATGATGTCATGAAGGTTGGAGGATGTGGAAAAAACTCGGATGTGATAGGAAAGTGAGTCAAGAAGTGAAAAGTGGGGTTGGGGATTTAGCTCAGTGGTAGAGAGCTTGCCTAGCAAGTGCAAGGCCTTGGGTTCAGTCCTCAGCTCTGGAAAAAACAAAAACAAAAACAAACAAACAAAAAAAAAAAACCAAGAAGTGAAAAGTGTTTCAGGTTCTTCCCTTGCTGACTGGTGATGACTTACATACAGTCTGTAGTCCAACTCCCAACAATGGTCAGCAGCAGCTGTGAATGAAGTCCAAGGATCTAGCAGTGGCTCAGTCCCACAGGGCAGGCAGGCAGGTGAAAAAAGGAGACTATTCTTTCTTCCAATGTTCTTTTGTAAATCTCCAGTAGAGGGTGTGTCCCAGATTACAGGTGTGTACCACCACGCCTGGATCTGGGACTTGCTTTGTCCCAGGTGACCTTGAACTCAGAGATCTTGCCTTAAGCTCCTGGGATTCATAGTCACTTTGCTTCAGATCTCCATACCAAGATCCAGGTCAGAAACTTGTATCTCCCAGCCTCAAGATCAGATCAAAGGTGAGCCTTCCAATTCTGGACTGTAGTTCACTCCAGATATAGTCAAGTTGACAACCAGGAATAGCCACTACACATGTCTAAAATGTATTTCTTTCTTTTAAATCTTCGTAAGATTCTTATAAGCTTCAAAAGGCCTTACAAAACTAGAGGGCCCTTAACCTCTTCATGACTTATAAGGGTGACTTATAAGGGTGTTTCTGGGAGAAAATGCTACTATTACATCAATGAGTCTGGCATGGTGGAGACCTGGATCATGTCACTCCACAAATTGTCTCCACCAATACAACCAGGCCACATCTTCATTCCATACTTTCTAACAGTCTTAACTCTTCACATGGCTAGTCCCGTTCATAGCGTTTTTCTCTAAGCTTTGCCCTCTCCTCTTCCTCCAGGAGTAAAGTTTCCTAAGGAACAGTCAACCAAATGCTCCTACACCCATACCTCCTGATGACCAGGACCCTACCTACTCCTACTCTCCCACTCCATGCCGCCCCTCTTCAGAAGGAAGTAGTGAGATTTGAATTGGCAACCCTATACCCAAAGAGGTCAGGATGTTAGGCTGGAACCATGGCTCATCCCTTGCACTATCTGGAAAGCCCTCCTTTCCCCAAACCCCCTTCCCCCCAACCCCGCTGGCAGAGAAAACTCCTGTTTGCTTTGAGAAAACTTGGGGCTAACGAGTCATCACTCCTCATCACTGTGTTTCCAGCAACCCACCCAAGAGTGCCTGCCTAGGGGCCCAGTTCTTGACCATGTATGGACAGCACCCCAGGTCCTAGTTGGCACCCCATCACTCCTTACCTAAGCTCTATAAAACCCCTTGCTTTAGTGTGGATGCCTGACTTCACTGACCTCTACCTGTGAGATCAGTGAACTCAACTGAGAGTTGCCTCCTTATAAACCTGCCTTTATCTACCTTTAATCTGGTCTAATCTGGCCTCTATCTGCATCTCAGAGGAAGAGAAAATGCCTATCGGTGTGTACGCTTAGCAATTTCCCCATCTTGACAGATGTATGTAGCTTACTATAGGTAGATCTGGACATTCATTTTTACTACTGTATTCTATTATATAAACGCACTATAATTATGTTCTCCTGAGCATAAGTAATCGTAGTTTTACTGTTTTATTGTACCACAAGCACACCTATCCAGGAGTTTGTACGTCTCCTTGTGGATACCTATAAGCACTTCTGTGGAGTTTTGCTGGGTCGGAAGGTCGCCCTACCCTTATAGGATACTGTCAAGTTGCAATCACGGTCATCTTATATAGTCAGCATACAAGAATTTGTTGAGAAAAATGCTGGATGTGTAGTCCGGACTAGCTCCAGGGCTCAACAGCATCCTCAGTTATCTATTGAATTATGAGGCCAGCCTGGGCTACATGATAGCCACCGCCCCATCCCACCACCACCACCAAAAGGAAAAAAAATGCATTCTGCTTGTCTTTGCCAAATATCTATTGGAAAAGAGTGCAGAGACCAAAACTAAGAAGATATTAAGAGCTGTAGAGATGGCTCAATAAAGACAGCTCTCGCACAGAACAGGGTTCAGTTCCCAGCACCCACAGGGCAGCCTATTCCAAGTAACTCCAGTGCCAAGGGGATAAGACATTTTCTTCTGACCCTCTTGGCTCCTGCCTGCACACAGATATACTCAAGAACACACACATGCACATAATTAAAAAAAAAAAGCTGCAGTCAAGTCTCAAGTGCAAAATCATCCCTTTTATGAATCTTCTTGATATTCTATCCTGATCCTTTGTGAACCATAAAATGAAGATGTGTTGTGCACGCCCATGATGCTAGCACAGTAAGAGGCCAGTTTGGGCTGTGTATCAAGTTCATGGTCTACACGATCTATTTAGCAAACCTTGTCCCATAACTAAAAGGAACAGAAGACTAGAAAAAACATCACCAGGAAGAATGGTCCTTAAATAACTGTCCAGTTAGTGCCAGGGAATAATTATAAAAAGTACTGATGTTAATTCCTCCAGAAACACCCGAAGGTGTAACCGTGATTTAAAAGCCTACATTACAAAAATCATTTTCATAGGACATACCTTGCTTTTTTTTTTGGAGCTTCACACATGTGTGAGGAAAGGAAAACAGAACTTAGATATTCCAGTTAAACTTTAACATATTCACTTCTTCAGAGAGCCCTATTAAGCCTTGGTCCTATCTGTCAGGTTCCCTCTTTTCTTTATAATTCCTGTTAGCTGCACCACAAACCAATATATGACAAAAGGAACACCTTGTATACATGGGCTTGGTACCAACAGCCCCTAGAGATGCCAAAGTCCGAAAGTCCTTTTTCTGAAGCAGTACAGTACTAGAACACAGCCATTCCCTTCCTACTAGATAACTGAAATCATCTTTCAATAGGGCACTTAAAACAGTGCAAATGCTGTACAGTTGTTATACTGGATCCTTTAGGGAATAATGACAAGAACTTCATATTGCTTAGTATAAACAAAATTTTATTTCTCCTTTAGAATATTTCCTAACCTCACTCCCCCTCTCCCTTTTTCCTTCCTTTCTGGTACTTTTAGAATTTAGCCAGCCCAAGCTGGCCTTGTACTCGTGAATCTGTCTCCTGAGTGATGGCACTGCTGGTGCCTACCACTGCGTCTGGCTTTTCTGGAGTAGTTCTGATCTGCAGTTGATTGGGTGGGTAGATACACCCAATGTATGTATGCAGACATGAAGGACAAAATTAGAACCTAGATAAAATATTAAGACATAGATGGACAGTTAAGGCCTAGGTAAATGTTTCCTGTCTAACCTGCCATTATAAGGAAACTTTCTAATGCCAAGATTGATTAAGTATTTTCATGTTCTATGCCCTTGGGAACCAATCATGATAGAAGTCAATAAAACTATTTTATATATTTACCCACAAAAACCTTGGACCCGAGCCAACCACCCAATGGCACTTCCTGCACCTATGTATAAGCTTTTATGGTATATAAGAAACTATTTAGAATAAGACTTTCATTTCGAGTAGTAGTTTAGTAAGGTTTAAGTTCCCAAGACCTCCTTGGGAAATGACACCCTTCTTGGCAGAAAAAGAAATATATGTGGGTAACTGACATCTTGCTTTACAAGTTAAGAGATGACTACCAGACAATGAACACCCCAAGCAATGGGAGCAGGATAAGTGTACAACAAAGACGTGTTCCTAAGGAGTGCCCTATCCCTACATCCTGATTGGTGGAATTAACATGGCATAGATGTTTGTGCATTTTAGGTTTAAGAACTCCGCAGAATTTTAACTCAAGGTCATGGTTCAGTTTTAGACCCTGGACCATGGCCCTGGCTGACCAGACCTGGGGCATCTGCTCAATAAACAACCCCTATCTGCCTGAGATCAGTGTCCTTGTGGTTTGTGAGGCAATTCTTGGACCCCAACAATAAATGAGTATTAACCTGGAAAGAAAGAATAAGGGCTTCAAAGGGAGTCCACAGTGCTATTCTAATTTGGAACAAACACCGACCATTACCCCCAGATTGAACAAATTATACACTAATTTCTCTTGGAAGAGTCGCAAACAGCTGAATGTCTGAGGCAGACTTCCGGCCGGGGGCACAAACCAACCAAACCAACCAAACCAAACAAAGAGGGGGAAAAAAAACCAAGCAAAGAAAAACCATAAATAGCTAATGGGAACTGTTCAGTGCAAAGAAGAAAAGCACATTTACTTTTATACCAAGCAGAACTGATTCAAACACTCGGTACAGCTGCCCTCCCCCACAAAAAAAAAATCACTGAGGGCAGTTCAGTCTTTACCTGATAGCTCCCAGCAGTCCAGATGCTAAATCCAGCCAGTCCTACCACCTATGGTTTTCAGTATAGCTTTTATCTTTAAAACTTTCTTGAGCTGGAGAGATGGCTCAGCGGTTAAGAGCACTGACTGCTCTTCCAGAGGTCATGAGTTCAATTCCCAGCAACCACATGGTGGCTCACAACCATCTGTAAAGAGATCTGATGCCCTCTTCTGGTGTGTCTGAAGACAGCTACAGTGTACTTATATATAATAAATGAATAAATCTTAAAAAAAAAAAACTTTCTCAGTTTTAAAATTACCTCCTACCTACTGTCAGAAAACCACAAGCCTCCTTTCTGACTGTCTGCGAGTCTAGTTCGAGATTATTTCCTGGAACGCAGAAGCCGCAGTTGAGTAGAACAAAGGAAGGTAATCATGCCTGGGTTTGAACCTGCCCACATGAGCTCGGAAGGTGTTTAGCTGCTTAGCCAGTTTCTTCATTGCTGAGTATTAAATACCATGAACAAGTGTTTCGCACTTGAAAGGAAGGGTTTCTGTGTCTGAGGTTGAAGAGGAGCAGAGAGTACATAACTATGTGATTCGGGCTATAAAAAACAATCAAGATAAATACAATGCAAGGGTTGGGGATTCGAGCAAACATCAAAGCAAAGGTATTTGTGGCACATAATTTTAGAAACTTGTGTAAATCTGATAAACCTTCATATCTCAAAGAAATCATTCTCATGGAAGCTTCGAGATTTTTGTGCCACCTAGATGCTCGGGATTAAAACTGTGTTCCTTCTCTGTACAGTTCCCGGCATTTTGGGAAACCACTGTGTTCATCAACAAATACTATTATTCATTCAGCCATTCTCCTAATGTCTTTCCCATACCTTCACACCATATTAACAATGGACAGTGGTGTCCTCCACCTCTTCCAACAGGTCTAACTCTCACAACTACAATCTTGGCAGCTTGCTCAGTCTAAAGACTTCTGCTTCCCTCATGGGCGCTGTGTGAAACTGCCCCTATCCTTCTCCACCCTCCTCCACTCTGGCCACCTCCTCCAGTGCCCTGTCTAAGATACCATTTCCTCTGGTTAATCAACTTTTTTTCTGCATCTGAGCGTCACCAGTGTAAAGCCTACCACCCTTGTCCCATCTGCTTGCCTTTCCCACCAAACTGTAGAGCTCTGTACATGGGAGGGCCAGTTGCCTTTTCCTCTGTGGACGTGCTAAGGAGACATTTGAATCAACTAAACTCATGCATTTAGCTCTGAGTTGGGAAGACTTAAAACCAAGGACCTCTTTTTTTAAAACTCAACTGCAATGACTTCCACTTCTCGAGGACGGCTTCTGCATTTTGCCCTAACTCCAGTTCCAGGGTCTGGGGAGGCTGGCGTCCACATTATACAGGGCAGGACCGTAGATGTGCGGACCTCACAGAAACCACCCACTCAGACCACGGGAGAACAGTCTGCGCGTGCGCACGCCGCAGAGGGTCGGTCACCACAGGAGAGGGGAGGCCCGGCCCGTGAAGTGCGATTCTCTAAGCAAGCGCAGGCGTTTCCCCAACCCGTTCACACGAGAAGCCGCCTCCGGCAGGGGCGCGGCCGCCATCCCCAAGCCCTCCGCCTCTTGGTTGCGCGCGCCTCCTCACCCTCGCAGCCCCGTTGTCCTCTGGAAAGGCCCGCGCGCTGCCGAGCACACCTCCCAACCCGGATGCAGTCCTGACGCACCGGAAGTCCCGCCCAGCGTCCAGGTCTCCGATGTGCCTCCGGAGCTGTGGATGCTTCTGCTGTTGGTCAGTATAGATCTCTGTAACAAAGCGCCATCGCTCAAACGTTGCCTCTTCCCCGCTTCGCTTCCCCATTTCTTGCCTTTTCAGAGACGCTTCAGAGGCCTTCGTAATCCTTTGACACCCTATGCCCCAATTTCGTTACTTGAACCAGCCTTGGCTTTTACTTCTGGGTCCCATTAACTCCAGGCAACGAAATCATCCCATCAGTGTGATGGGACAGAATACAGTTTACAGGCCTGAGACCTTTTGTGTAAGATCGATGCTGATTCTGACCCACAACCATAGCTATTAGAGCACCATCTAACACTCTCTCTACTCAATGCCGCAGTCAGCAGTGTTACTGAAACCAATGAGGGAGACCCACTTCTCCTCGAGGCATAGGGCAGATAAGTGGTGTTAAAGCACTATTGAAGTCTGTTGAGATCAAATTGTGTATTAAAGTTTTTACTGTACGCATAACCAGTTAAGACACTGCAGAACAGGAACAAGCTGCTGGCAGATCGAACCTAGTGGCTCTCTAGCTGCTTCGAGCAAAAAGACTGAAACAGCCATCCTGACTTCCCTATGCCAGCACTAGTCATCAGGAACACGCCACAGATATTGTGGTGGCTTGAATGAGAATACGGGCTCATGTTTGAATGCTTAGTTGTCAGTTGATGAACTGTTTGGAAGGGATTAGTTGTGTTTTTGCTGTGGGAAGTGTATCGCTGCTGGGTAGTTCTGAGGTTTCAAAAGCCTGCCTAGTGGTTTGTCTTTCACCATCTGGAGACCAGGAAGTAAAGCTCTTAGATAGTGCTCCAGCACCATGCGTGGTACCTTATGTGTTACCACAATCCCACCATGATACATCTGATCCTCTGAAACTGCAAGCAAGCACCCAATTAAATGCTTTAAAAAAAAAATAGTGTTGCCTTGGTTATGGTGTCTCTTCACAGCAGTAGAACAGTGACTAAGACCTGTCTTTAGATACAACTCTGGTGGCTGTTCTTGGTTGTCAAGTTGACTACACTTGGAATTAACTAAAACCCTTGCTGGGGAAACCTATGAGGATTTCCTCCCCTTCCCCTTTTGAGACAGGGTTTCTCTGTGACCTCCTGACTGTCCTGGAATGGAAGACCTTAATGGAGAAATTTTCTTCTTAAATCATTTGAAGCGGGAAGACCCACCTTTAGTCTGGGCCAAACCTTTCGCTGACAGCCTATGGAAAGGACATGGAAGAAGAAAGCTTGCACTGTTTGCCTGCTCACCCTCGCCTTGCTAGCAATTCCACCCCTCCGCTGGCATCAGAGCCCATTTCTTTGGTATTCTGCATATACTGAAGACCGACTCAGGGAGCCACCCATGTGGACTGATTCTTGGACTGTCTATTGGCAGACAGCCATTGTTGGGCTAGCTGGACCACAGCCTGTGAACCACTCTAGTAAGTCCCATATGTACATACTCATTCATTCTATCGGCTCTGTTCCTGTAGAGAACCCTGATACAACCATACCACATCATTGCCAAATACCCTACAGTCTGAAGGTGCAACCTATGGCAGGCAGGTCTGGGTCAGTTTGTATCAAGCATTTTGTTAACAAGACTTGAACAGTATTTCAAATTAAATTAATAGAAAGGTGTGTTATTATGTCTTACATGAGCAATTGGGTAGGACCAAAGTCTCTTTTTAAAAATATTGTATGACCCAGTATGTAGAAACAGGAATACCCTGAATTGACTGCGTTGTAAGATCTGATTTGAGGCTTAAATTTGTACGGAATAGTTTACAACAATTTAATAAAATAAAATGAGGTGTCAGTTACCAAGATTGGTCTGTTAGCTCTGAGGCCAGAGGAACATCCTAGAACTAAGCTCCTCACAGGGGCCAAGGATTCGAGGGCATTTTTTTTTGGTCCAGCTGACAGCCCTTAAGTCCGAATGAAAGATTCACTCTCTCCAATTGAGACATAACCAATACCTGCTCCAGTTAGAAGTAACTTAAAAGTTGCTCGAGGATCCCCTTGGTTTATGTCAACAATTCAGTGAATTCACTGAAGAAACAGATAGATTATGAATATGAATATACATTAAGTTTCTACTCAGCAGTTTTACAGTAAAGAACAAAACAGAGATCAACAAATTCATAATGCCAGGGCTATACAAAGGAGCACATCAGACGCTTAAGTGGGAAAGTCAGCTTTATTTATAAAAGTGGTCGGGTACAGAGGACGCCATCCCACCCCTCTAAATGACTGTAACAGACATTCACATGATACTCACATAGTTTAACTCTTCCTATATAAAACTGAACAACAGTATTATAGGATGAGGAAAGAACCCCACAAGGTTTGCCTAAGACATCAAAACAAACAAACCGAAGCTGCCTAGCATTAATGATCTACTGACAACAGAATGAGAAACTAAGGCTCATACCTATGGCATGCTACTGCACCAAGGAATGCCTGGAGAGGCCAATGCTCCACAATGAACAGCCATTTGAGCAGGTTGGTTTGTGACTCTGGCTGATTTCGCCAACTAACAGTTATACCGATTTTATAAACAAATCCTTGTGAAACAGGGAAGACTTGCTACCAAGGAGAATATGTTAACAGTCCTGCCTCACTGTTCAGGTCAACTAGTAAACAACGGCATAAAAAGAACTTAAAACCTCAGCTCCCAAACAACTGGTTTACAGAATTAGAACTCTCTCTGAAATCAGGGTACTGCCCCGTAGTTACTTATAAAGTTCTTCATAGTAGAAATGATATATTCTAGTTAACCAAAGAGTTCAAAATAAATTACCCAAATACCAATTTGTCAGTTAGCTGTAACTGTTACTTTAAATAGGAAGTTAATTACTCTCAGGTTGTACCTAAATGGTAAAGTATTCCAAAACTTTGAAGAAAACCCGTCCCTGAATCATGAGAGAACCTTATTGGATGAAGCAGAGGCAGCAGTCCTGGGCCCTTTAATAGCCTTTACCTATCTTAACCAAAACAAGTGTGCTCCAATCCTGGAGTGCTCCTGCCTCTGACGAGCTGATCTTTTGTCCCAAAACTACAAGTGCAACTACAATTTAGAAAAAAAAAATCAGATAGATAGAAACTCTGGTTTTATTGTCAACTTTACATTTTTTTGTCAACTGCAAGATGAGCCTGCTGGAACATGAATATTCCAATATTCCAGTCACAACAAAAATAGGAACTTCTGGGCTTTTCTTCTTCTGAGTCTCTGATTTCCCAATGATGTTCAGCCAAATAACAAAAGCAATACAATAGTAATTGAGTTTACTATTATCAATGGCACTAAAAAGAAAAAAAAAATAAAGTTTGTTAGTATAAAAAAACCAAAAAAATTAAACAGCAATAAGTGGCTTCTAAGGAGAACAGAAGTATGTAAGAGTATGTCATCGTCATCATACAGTACTAGTAACAGAAAAATACACGATCATAAAACCAAAGATGCTTTCTTTTGGTGGATGGAGGTGAACCCTGCAGGGATGCCTCTGTACCCTGCCCAAGGGATGGGACTGCAGGTTTGGACCACCATGCCCTGCCCCACTGCACATCTGGAGGCATCACTGGATGGTTTTGGTGCAGCTCTGGGAACAAAGAGGACGAGACAGATCCATACAGCTGCACACTTGATCAGAAATACAGTTCAAAGACGGTTCTGCAGTTTCATCAAGAAGAATAAATTAACTGGATTCTAATTTATGATTAAGACATGAAAAGTCTCTAATCCCATCATTTAAATACAAGGTGTCTGAACTCTTTCTTGATTGCAATGCTGCTCCCAAGTACTTTTCAACACAATGGCACATACAGGATCCTTATTTTACTCTTGGAAAATCTTCATGACTCTACACGACAAGGTAGAGATCACAGTTTCTACACACTAAGGACATCATCTTGTTTTTCTACCCTGACAGGAAGCACACAGAGTATACCAGTAACACTGCATTTCCTAGAAGTAAGATACAATGGAAGAAAGAGGCCAGCAACTTTGAAGCAGTAAATCCAGGTACAGAAGTCTAAGTTCCCACCACACAGAGAACCTGGCAGCTTGCCCTTTCCCATGCTGTGGTCTGCAATTCGACCACAGACTGACTCACAATGCCCTCCAAGTCCTTCTTACCTCTCATCACGGTCCTTACAGATCGAATAAGGTTTAATAGTTGAGATTTGATTCCTGGCTCCTCTCCGAATCCACCAATGCCCTGGTCTGTTCCCCAGCCAACTGCACGAGATAAACATGCTTAGCTGAGTTAAATATATTCTGTACTTGTCTTGTTCCCTCAGTAGCCATCTTTTAAAAATCAGTCTGAGCCCTGTGAAGATACTAAGTATAAAGTCTTACATAGTAAATCAAGACATTGAGTTCATTAGTTTTTTCTTTTTTTTTTTTTCTTTTTTTCGGAGCTGGGGACCGAACCCAGGGCCTTGCGCTTCCTAGGTAAGCGCTCTACCACTGAGCTAAATCCCCAGCCCCTAGTTTTTTCTTTTTATGGTGGCAACAACCATATTTTTTCATTCCACTATGATTTTATAAAATCTACAAATGATTCCATGGTGCTCAATTCAGTAAGGATGGCAACTCTTACAACCTGATTTTTTTTTCTTCTTCAAAATTATCAAAGGAACCTTTTGTCAATTTGGAACTTAAAAAAAAAAAAAGGCATCATGCTAGGGTGAATAATTCAATTTAAAAGTATCCATATGAAAATGCATATGTGGGCAAATTTTAAAGTGCAATTTAGAGGCCTTCGGAACACACGGTTTTCTTTCATTGTTCTTCATTTCTGCGTTCTGAGCTGTGCTCTGTAAACCAGTCTTTACCTCCCTGTGCCTGTCATTTCCCCATTACAGATCTTATAGGTGTTTTAGCCATTGTATGCTGGTTCTTTAAAGTGTTTGTCACTTCGTCTAAAGAGTCCTTACTTCAGGTCCTCTTTCCACTCTCACATGACTACAGAGTTTAATTAATTCCTGGCATGCTAACCTCTAATCGTGAAGACTGAGAACAAGTCTCTCTTATACATGAAAGAACCAAACACTACTTAATAGGCTGTTTATTGGGTTTATTGGCTGTCTGTAGTTTTGTCATGCTGTGGCATGACTTTAGTGTTGACACCCCACCACCCAAAGCCTGGTCTGCTTCTAGCCCTTCAGCCTCAAGGGTGTTAATGTTTTTGCCTTTCACAGCTGTTCACCACAGCCGGTCAAGTTAGATGTCTCTTAAATTTAATCTCTTTACATTTTCCCTTAGTTAGGACTTTCTATCTCAGAATTGGGTGATGACATTCACTGGACTGCAAACCCCTTAAATTGCCATTCTGTAATGGGTTAATTACCAATAATCAGCTTTGGCATCCATGGGGTGGGTACACTGAGGCAGCAGCCCATGGGAGTCAGTATTTAGAGCCATGGTGGGGAGTTGGTCTAGATACTGAGGGGGCTGTTGTTTATAGCAGCCAGTGATTAGAGATTTTACTCAGTAAACTTTTCTCTGAGGAACAGAGCTTAATATACTGGGGCTGGCACTCCCTCTGGCCGATGAAAAACTCTGCAATCTTTTAACTCCTTGGGGCCAGTGAGAAAGAAAAGAAAAGAGAAAATTCATACACCCACATACATACACACTGCATAAATGAAGTAAAAGGCAAACTCCAATAACTTCATACATACATACAAATACATATAGACAGTCACACATTGACACATAGAATGGGTGGAGCAAAGCTCCAGCAAGCAGGCTCTAAGCATTTCACACATATACATATGTACATATACACATATACCTGGTGGATGAATGGAATAAAGTTCCAACGAGCAGGCTCCAAACATTCCTTCCTCCCTGCCCCCCCATACACAAACACACACACACACACACACACACACACACACACACACACACACACACGCACGCACACACACACACTTGGGAGGGTGGAAGGAACATAGTTCCAACAACTTTATTCTTCCTCCCATGGTTTTACATCCTAGCAAAATCTTTCAAGCAGTATAAAACTACAACATGGTTATGTTCTAGTTTTCTTCTAGTGAATGACTATAAAAAAGCACTGTAGTCCCCAATACCTTTATAAGAAATAACATTACATAGTACAGGTAAAGAAAACAAATGATTCTCAAGAACTCACATATATTCGTAATGAAGCAACTTGTTATAGATGAACAAAGTGTGAGCTTTTTCTCAGCCAGTTTTTCCTACTGGCTGGCAGCAATTTGCAGTTACAGAGAAAGGATTAATTATTATTCATCTTTAAATGTAATCTTATAAGAATCTTAAGAGAATTGCAAACCTGAACTTTTGTATAAAAATCAGTCATATCTACTTTATACCTCAGAATGCATATCATCAGTAATTCTTATTAAATCATATCAGGAACTGAGGGCAAAATGGGTATAAGAAATCGATCACCAGTCCAGCCTCAGTGAGACTCACGTCAGCCAGTGCTGCCATTGTTCTTGTTCCCTGACCATAAAGGATCCCTAGCTCAACTAATGAGTGTGCCTTTCTGAACTTCAAATTGTTCACTGAGATTTTTCTACATCAGAGCTAATAGCAAAAACATCTCAACCCTAGCTTCACTAACAATTTTATTTTTCCAAATGTTTTCTAAGAGTGCTGGTCACTGTTGACAATCTGTCTCTTAAGTTCTTCTCTAGGGCAGTGATTGAATCATTAATTGTCCCAGCAGCAATGCCTGGAAGAGACCAAGCACTATTACTGTGAATGCCAGAGATCTGCCCGGTACGGGACTGGAAGCCCCTTAGATTTTCATACAATTAAGAGGGATTAAGAGGGAAGTGAGGGCAGTAAGTAGAGCTCCGTAACAGCATCAAATCCTCAGGACGTGTCGTCCTGGAGTTCCAGGAGTTCTAAAACCGTTTGTCGTTTCTCCTGCATGGCCCTTGGCAGTTAATGTGAACTGGAACCTGGTCCCCACAAACACTAAGGGGCAATGGCACAGCCAATTACCATCTACTGTTAAAGCTGGCTTCAATCTGGGTCTGTCACATCGGGGTTTCCTAATATGCCCTGGTCACGATAAACCTTCCTTCTCTTTGCTCCCCAACCCCACCTATTGTAGACTCTTCTCATTGGTTAGGGTTTTCAAGTACTTCCCATCTTATCACAAATTCCTGGAGGACAGGGCCTCCATTCCAGTCATCTGCCTCATGTTTCCACACCCCCATACCACAGCCTTTGGGTACTCTCGGCAACTGGTTGTCGAACTGAACTGAATTATAGTGGACTGAGTTAATCTAGAAAAACAAAGACGAGTTGAATTCTTGGCTGTGGAATTGAACTGAATTATAGTAGACCAAGTTATTATTGAAGATACTATGAATTCTAGGATCATAATTTCTGAGTAACACTATATTACACATGAATTATAAGGTGAACAAATCTTTTAACAGTTTTAGGGGCTGCGGAAAGGTTCCCTGGGTAAAGATTTGCTGTATAACCACAAAGACCTGAGTTCAAATCCCCAGCGCCCGCATAAAGACAGCTGCAGGAGCACACACATCTGTAATGCTAGTGTTCCTATGGTGAGATGGGAGATGGAAACCAGAATCCCCAGAAGCTTGAGAGCTGGCAACCCTCTCTCCTAGAAATCTCTTTTTATTATGCTTGTTTTTAAAAGATCCTTATACATATTTTTAATATGAAAGTAGCAAATCCCAGAGGAAAAAAAAACCACATTTTCTAACATTTCTAAGCTATTCTTCAACAAAACAAGCAAAGCCCAGGCATCAGTAGGGGTCACCAGAAGACAGTGCATACGACCTGTGCAGATGCTCCACAAACACAAACGTGACATTCGAAGGGCCAGGGAAAGAGATGCTTATCACAGTTTCCCTCTAACTGCTACAGGGCTTCTCAATGTATGGTTCAAGAAACTGATGTGTGTTTGTGTGCGTGTTCGTGCACCTGTGTGCATGGAGACCAGAGGCCATGTCATGTGCCGGCCTTAACAGCTCTGCACTTATGTCTTAGGGTGAGTCTCTGGTTGAACCCGAGCTCACAGATCTGACTATACTAGCAGCAAGCTTGCCCAGGCATCCCTTGTCCCTGCCTCTGGGGTGCCAGGGTTGCAGGCAAGTCACCAGCCCACCCATCGCTTATGTGGGATGACAAGGATTCAAATTCAAGTCCTCAGGCTTCGATAGGAGGCTTACCAAGTTAGCCATCACTCTAGCCCCCAAAACTGCTTCTTACGTGTGTTCATGTGTCCCACACCATATTAAGTGATGGGAGGCTTACCAAGTTAGCCATCACTCCAGCCCCCAACAGCTGCTTCTTACATGTGTTCCTGTATCCCACACTGTATTGAGCTTGTTATTAGCCTCCTGGCTTCCTAAAGATTTTTCAGGACTTTCTATATACACCAAAACATATTATCTGAAACAGATGCCTTTGCCTTACAACGTAGATTTCTTATTTCTTGCCTCTTATCAAATGTCCATGGCCAGAATCTCCAGCACACTCTCAAACAGAAATAGGAGGAGAGGACTTCCATGTCTTATTCTTAGGGAAAAGCATTCAGACTCTCTGGTAAGTGTGATGTTAGCCGGGACATTTTCATAGGTGATATATGGCTACTTGAGGTGTTTCCTCTTATTTCTAGTTTGATAAGTATATTTTTGCTTTCGTGTGCATGTACATGTGTATGCACAGGCTACAGGTTAAAATCAGGTGTCTTCCTAAATCACGCCCCACTTTATTTTTTGAGACAGATTCTCTCACTGAATCTGTAGTTTTCAGTTTATACTGGACTAGCTACCCCAGCAGGCCCCAGACACATCCTGTCTCTGCCTCTCCAGAACATGGCCTTAGTAAAAGTGCTGGGATTAAACTCACGTCTTCTTACTTTTGCAGCAAACACTACCAACCCAGTTATTTCCCCAGGCTTCGTGATGAGTCCTAATGATTTTCCTACTGTATTGACCATTGGACTCTGTTACTAATATGATGGGATGTTGAGCCACTCTTGCAGTTCTGAGGAAATCCCACTTGATCTTGATGAATGGTGTTTTAATACATTGGTGGATTTTTTACATAAATATTCATAAGAAAGTTATAAGTATTTTATTTGTATGAGTATGTGTGTTTACCTGTTTGGTTTATGTGTACCCCATGCATGCAGACGCCAGAAGAGGGCACTGTGAGCCACAGTGTGCATGGTGGGACCCCAACCCAGGTCCTTTAACTGCTTCTGTTTTACTGGGATTGAAGAGTTCCCTCAAAACAAATGCTTCTCCAGTTGATGCGTGCACGCTCAGGAGGAATCAGAAGCATCTGATTTTTCATAACTGCCACCACTCACAGCTGCTGTGATAGACGGTGAGTTAGGAAGGTCTTCACACCCACAGCCGCCTGGAGCTCTCTCCATCAGGAGTACTGCTTCCAGATCCCGATGTGGTTCAGTGGGAAGGCATATGCCTCGTGAGCACAAGGCCCTGGGTTCAAGGAAAGGTTTTTCTACCTTAAAAACAAAAACTTTTATGGTATGGATGTTTTGTTTGTGTATGTCCATGTAACACATGTGTGCCTGGTGCCTTTGCGAGCTTGAAGTGGGCATCAGATCTCTTGGAACTGGGGTTACGCCTGTTTGTGAGTACCATGTAGGTAGTGAGAATTGAATCTGGGTCTTCTAGAAGAGCAGCCAGTACTCTTAACTGCTGAGCCATCTCTCTAGTCCCATTTTTTCACATTTTAAAATAATTTCCTAAGTATATATAATGTCTCTTGGTATGCTCTTTAAGGAAAAATTTGTGTTCTTTCAGAAGTCTGGCTTCCCTGTTGAGAGCCATCTTGCCTGCTTCTGTGAAAGCCTGCCTGTCAGGCACAGTCAAGTCAGGCCAGGGTCTACTGGCCTGCTGACACATGGACCAGTAAGAGGGGATACATTTCAAGCTCAAGGCGAGGGGCTAAATGTTCTGTTAACTTGGAGGAAGGAACAAGGAGGAATAGGGAGGTCTTCGGAGGGGTACAGATATCGAATGTACGGCAGCCACTGAATCTTCTTGTGACTTTCTCAGAATACTGTAAGGTATATAAAGCCTAAGAATTCATTAGCCTGGAGCTGCTGCAGTACTGACAGGGCAGGCCTCCTGATTTCTAACCTATGTCTCTGAGTCTTTCCTATAATCCTCACTCCCCCCTCAGAGGACTGCTCGACTTCTCACCAGCCAGCCTGGTACACTTCCCCATTCTCACCTGGATCCTCTGTGCTCTTCCAGCTGGCTTGGGGGTTTGGTATAATAGGTCAAGACTCAATTATTCCTTCAAAACCGCCATTGTTATAATTAATATGCTCTTACAAGGTCATTATTATTATTATTTTGAAAATCAGCTTTTGGTTGGGGCTTGGGGGGAGTTCTTTTGCTTGGTTTCGGTTGTTCCTGAGACAGGGTCTCCAAAGCCAGCCTCCAACTCCCTGAGCAGCTGAGGATGACCATGACGTCTGACCCTGTGCTCTCACCAAGTGCTGGGCTCTAGGAACATGCCACCATGACCAGTTTTATCTTAGGAATCAAGGCCAGGGCTCTCTGCACCCTAGACACTGTCTCTACCAACTGAGCCATACGGCCAACTGACAACCATTCACCAACAGAACCATCCTTCAAAAGACAAAACTGCAACAAAACCCAGGTGACAGCTCTTTTCATGTCTCTCTGTGCTGGGACTAAAGCCATGTGCCACAACTTACTGCCCAGCCAAAACTGTCATTTTAATGAAACGCCGCTGTCTAGGTTTTCTGACTGGTCCATTATGTTTTCCTGCCAGCTGTGCTACCTCTGCCTAACATTACAGACTGGAGGAGATCTGTGGCCTTTTTCCCAGTGATTTTATCTCCTCACACAGCTTCATTTGCTATCTGTACCTAAAACAACTATCAACTGTTCTATATCTATTTGCACAGCCCACAGCAATCTCAAAGTGGGCGTGTCTACATTTATTTCATCATCGTTTTACTTGCCGATCTACCACTGTCATCTGATACTCTTCCAAGGTTTTTGTTTTTAAACTCCATAAAGATATTTCACTCAGTGGCTCAAGTCAGAAAACCAGGAGAAGTTTTTGGCTTTGTCTTTTCTCCCTCATTGCCAGGGTCCAACATGCTCTTTGTGTGTGGCTGGGGACAGCAGGGACTAAACCTAGGGCTTACACGGGAGGCAAACACTCTACCAAGAGCTTATGTCTAGCCTTCCTCTGGCTTTCTGAGACAGGGTCTCACTAAGATGCTCACTTTGTAGTTCAGTTTGGCCTTAAAATTTCAAGCCTCTCCAACAACATGTCTTGCTTTCTGGTCTATATTAGTCTCCTAGGACTGACTGAATAAAGCAACATGAACTAATGCTTAACACAACAGAAACCACTTTCCTGCAGTTTTGGAGGCCAAGTCCAAAATCAAACAGAACCTACCCCTTGTGGAAACTGAGGGGCAATCCTGTAGTTCCAATAACATCTGTCTGGCAGTAGCTGGAGTTCCTGGGTTCCTTGGCTTGAAGCCAAGACATTCCAACCTCTGCCTGTTATCCCACTCTCTTCTTCCTGGAGTGTGTGTCTGTATGCCTCTGTGTCTTACTCTTCTTATAAGGACCCCAATGATTAGATCTAAGGCCCATCACCTAATCCAGTTACAAAGAGCTCATTTTAATTATAAACTCTTGAAGACAGTGTTTCTAAATAAGGTAACAGCCACAGGTACCACAGAGTTAGAACACATTTCAACCCATCGAATGATCACGAAGAGTTTTCTGCCTAGTCCAGAGGTAAAGAACCGGACTCTGGAGTCAGTATGCTCAACTGTGCCACCTTCTGCCCATGTGATCCTACAAGTCACCTATCACTTCCTGCTTTAGATTCCTTACCTGTAAAGCTGGGATAAAAATGGTAACTTTATCACAGAGCTCTATGGTGCGACCTCAAGCGCACTCGCTCTCTGTCTCTCTGTCTCTCTCTGTCTCTGTCTCTGTCTCTCTCTCTCTCTCACACACACACACACACACACACACACACAGAACACCTAACAAATCCTGCACACGAAGACATAATTACTGGTTATTTTCAATATTAGGGGTCATCCTCCTCTACCTCCCTATCTGAGACAGCCCTTTCCAAATCCACCCCTTTCCTTTCCCATCTCTTCTCCACAGGACGCAGTAACATAAATTTGGCTATGTCCTGGTTCACAACTATTTCACCTGCCTTGGTTTTCATCCCAGGGTGACACTACGCAAGGCTTCTCCCAATCTTTTTCTTTCACCTACTTAATACTTCACATATCAGACTTCAGGTCGGACTCATTTCCTCCAGGTCGTTTCAGATTCTCATTTTTCTTTATATCACTCTACATCTTTCGAATATTTAGCGTATCTGTTACTCATCTTAAATTAAACTCCATTTTAAGGACAGATGATTGGTGTAACCAGCCTCTGTTCATAGGTCTGGTACGGTTTTTTGTATTCGGCTCTTCCTAAGTAATAAATAAAACGCATCCTTCTGCCTTGTGGGTTTGAGGACACAGGTGGAAGACTTCAACAAATCACTAACATCATGCAGGCCTGTCTGTTTTGCCTATACAGCGTGAAGCAACTGGACCAGGCTGGCGTGAAGATTTGATTGCCAAGTCGCAGAAACCGTAACGTGTGCGTGTCTTTGTTTTTGTATTCTTTGATTCCAGTCCTTGGTACACTGGTAGGCACCCAATGGGGCGTGCGTATTGAATGACTGGAGACCCTGCTACCTCCTGTTCCCATCAACCCAATTCCCACCAATTTCTACTGCTCTCCACCATTCATTGTTCCCATCAGTCATTCCAACAACGAGCACTCCATGTTCCTCCTCCACTCCCAGTATTTCAATCAAAACTCAACAAGCCAGCTTCTCCGTCTGTAAAATCGGTAACAAGAAAATGCAAGTAAATGACTAAGCGAAATTCAAGGCGGGCAGAAGGGTCCATGTTCCTCCGCCACGGTCCCCAGACCTCATACATCCACTCCAGCCGGCCACGCAGGGACGCCCCTCTTCTAGCCGCTCAGGATCCCAGTGCCCGCCCCACTTCACCCCAGCCCGGGCACTCACTGTTCTTGAGGAAGCGCTCCTCGTGCAGCACGGCGATGGCATTCACGCACAGCAGGGCCGCCTGCATCAGGGAGTACAACGTAAAGGCCATAGTTACTTCAAACTGTTCCCAGGCCTGACTGACTTTTTCCCGGACACCGACCGGGACGTGGCGCCGCCACCGCCCGCGTCCAGCTACGGAAGCCCGCCCGGCCCCAAACGCGCTCACAGAGTAGCCCCGCCCCCGCCAGCATAGCCCCGCCTTGCACTTAGTAGTTTGCGGAGTCACAGAGCTTGGGACCAAGGAGTTTGGAACCTAATACAGTAGTCATTCACCAAAGACAGGGGCTGAAGAAAACACAGCTAGAGTATCGCGAAATTTAAAAATGTTCTTTACATGTTGAAGGAAATGTTTTTCTAACTTTTTTTCTGCCTACTTTTGCCTTTTTGTTTACTGTGGCTGCAAGAACTGAACCACATTGAGGCTTGTAATGTGTTTCTGTTGAGCTCCGCTGCCCCAAGTTTCCAAAACTATGTGGAAAATCTGTATTCAGATTTCACATCCTGAAGAGTGAAAACCGTCTAAAATTACAAGATAACATCTTAGCATTATTCATAGCGAAGCATTCTCTTCTCGATCAAACTCTATCCAGAGTGTAAATACTTCAGAACGGTAAAATAAAGCAAGCTCTTTCACCCATGGCTACATGGGAATGCATTAACGTTTCTAACAGTGATAGCTGAAGCCCTAGGAGGATGAACCAGTTCTTTTGACAGGTTCGCCCAGCACTCTGTGGTAGGAACAGGAAGCCAACGGAAACAGGAAGTGACGAGATTATAGGTAGATGGAATGAAAGCTGGGGCAAGTTTCCCAGAGCAATGTGTTCCTCCTGCCACACTAGCCGATTTACTTACCACCATAAAAACCAGGTTAATCTCTCTGGGCTTCTGCCACTTTAGTTTGTAAAATTAGGTGATAATCATCTCTGAGGCCCTTTCTGCTCCAAAAAAAATCTAGCAAAAGCAGCTTAAAATAGAAGCTAGTGGACCAGGCAGTGGTGGTACATGCCTTTAATCCCAGCCCTCAGGAGGCAGAGGCAGGTGGATATCTGAGTTCAAGGCCAGCCTGGTCTATAGAGTGAGTTCCAGGACAGCCAGAGCTACACAGAGAAACTGTCTTGAAAAACTAAGATAATAAACAAGCAAACAGAAATTTCTTACAAAGGGGCTGAAGAGATGGCTCAGGAGTTAAGAGCACTGGCTGCTCTTCCAGAGGTCCTGAGTTCAGTTCCAAACATCCACATGATGGCTCATGACCGTCTGGAAATAGATCTGATGCTCTCTTCTGGCATGCAGGTGTACATGCAGCAGAGCACACATATAGAAGATGGTATACGTGCACCACTGCCATATTATTTGATTCATTATTTCTCAAAAATCTGGGGTTGTAACCTAAGCTGCTAACAGCAGATTATATCCTTTAAGACAACAATTGCTTTATTTTCAAAGAAACTAAAAAACCCAGGAATTGTATTATATATATTTAAAAAGTAGAGGTTACAGTTTATTTACTTATCTTGAGACAGGTTCTCACTGTCTAGCATTGGCTGGTCTGGCATTTTCTATAGACCAGGCTGGTCTAGAACCCACAAAGATCTATCTGCTTCTGTCTCCTTAGGACTGGGGTTAAAGGCTTAGGCCACCATGCCAACTCAAATTGTTAGTCTTAAAAATCTCTCAAAGGAGCTGGGTATGGTGACCCACACCTTTAATCGTAGCACTCAGGAGGCAGAGGCAGTCAGATCTGAGTTTGAGGCCAGCCTGGTCTACACAGGGAATTCCAGGACTTCCTAGGCCACACAGAAAAACCCCGTCTCAAAACAAAACAAAACAAAACCATATGAAACAAACAAACAACAAACAAATATCTTTCAAACAACAACAGTAGTAAAGACATGTCTTAGTCTGTGTTTTTGAAGGTTGATTGTTTTTTTTTTTTTTTCCGGAGCTGGGGACCGAACCCAGGGCCTTGTGCTTGCTAGGCAAGCGCTCTACCACTGAGCTAAATCCCCAACCCTAGGTTGATTGTTTTTAAACTGGTTGTGGTTTGGTGCTGAATCTCTGATGGATATTTGAGAAGGTTTTATGTATTCCTTATCAGATGTTTCTGCTGGAGGTGGGAATTTGTTTTTTCAGGGTCAGACAGTGATAACCTTTCATCATTTCCTTCAAGGTGCTTTGTTTGCTTGGGCTAAGAGATAACATGGTTTGTTTTCATACAATATCTTATCATGGACTTTCTTTATAACGACTAAGTTAGAGTCTTTTATTTTTTTAACAATAATCAAGGAATTGAAGTCTTCAATAACCAATTGGTTCCTTCTTTTTTTTTTCCTTTTTCTTTTTTCGGAGCTGGGAACTGAACCCAGGGCCTTGCGCTTGCTAGGCAAGTGCTCTACCACTGAACTAAATCCCCAACCCCAGTTGGTTCCTTCTTGCAAGGGGAAACAACAGTTAAGAGCATATATGGGATAGGACTGGAGAGATGACTCCGTGGTTAAGAACACTCCGTGGTTAACTGTTCTTGCAGAGGACTGGGTTTGGTTCAGATCACTCCCAAGGCAGCTAGCATCTATAACACCAGTTCCAAAGGATCTAACACCCTCTTCTGGCTGATTCTGGAATTGCACATATGACTTGCACCAATATACATTCAGGCAAAACTAACCGCACGCACAAAATAAAAATAAATGAATCTTTTAAAATTAAGTATGTATGTCTTCAATAATCTTCATATTTGGTTTGTATAATGAATAAATGAATTTGGATAAAGGATGAATGGAGGCTTTTGTAGACAAAGGAAGTTATGGGGTTCAAACTTGACTGTTACGTATGATTTTATACGTGATAGTTTTTTCTTTATCCCAGCTAGCTCCCAAATAAACGAGGCTGCCACTATTAGATTTATTTAATCAAGCTTTACAGCACAATATCTGAACAGTTATCAATCTATTCTAATCCTCTAAGATAATCTGGCTACCTCCCAGCCAAAACCCTCCCAGACACTTGCATTTTAGTGTTGATCAGGCTCTCTCTGCTCCAGATGTGTTCCCGTACAACCTCCTTGACCTTCGCCTCCTGGTGAACCTTCTCTTCCTCCTCCCTCTCTCTTCCCCTCCCCTTGCTGGGATTGGAAGTCCAGCTCTATTCTCTCCCCTGCTTAGTCGTTGACTGATCAGCTTTTACTGACAAATCAGAGAATAAACGGGGAGCAATATTTACCCAGCATTGAGGCACGGGGCACAGAAATCAGCATTTGAATAGCACAAGGAAAATCTTTACTCCGTATACAATAACAGGATGTCTACACTGGACATTTGAGCTACGTTCCAGGTTCTTATACACATGAGAGATTACATTTACTGAGCCCCCCCCCTCTCTCTCTCCTTCTCCCTTTCCCTCTCCCCTCCCTCTCCCTCTCTCCCTCTCCCTCCCCCTTCCCATCCCCCTCTCCCTTCTCTCTATTAATCTTTCCTTGTATCCATGTCTTTAATTTAGAGCTGTCTGATCTTTCACGAGCTCTCAGCTTTGGCTAAGAAAGTGATAATGTGCCTGCTCTGAGTGGAGACCTCTAGAGATCCTCCATATTCCTGCTTTCTTTTTCATGCCTTGATATCGTCAAAAACAGACAAGAACAATGGCCACTTGGGAGTGCCACAGGACAGGGTCACAGACAAGACTCCCCCACATCAGTCACTCCCTGTCCATGAGAAGGAATGAGGGTAGCTTCGAGCTACTTCTTTTTGGATGTTTTATTCTGTGGTACTTTTAAAGCAGTAGATTTCTTTTGTACCTACATGTGCTTACTCTATTCATGGCTCGAATACAATGACATCTCCTGGAGCTTCACATTTACCTCACCCATTCAGAACACACTCATCAACTCTAGGCTGATAACTCAGCTGACTTCAGATCCCCTTGGGTATCTGCTAGATATTTCAAATTTACCTTGCTCTGAAACAGAAATAGACTTTTCTTCTGAAACTGACTTACTTGTCAACTTATTTGAGTGAATTGCAACTCCAGAATTGAGAGAAAAATTTCAGGAACATTACTGACTCCATCTCTTACTTTCACATCCTGCCTATGATCCTGCGGTTGCTCCTGGTAATTTTCACATCAATAAATATCGTGGCTTGAATGTTCTCTCTAAAGCTTCAGCTGAAATGTAGTGGACTTTGTAACCCACTGTGTGTATGCGTGTGCGTGTGTGTGTGTGTGTGTGTGTGTGTGTGTGTGTGTGTGTGCATGTGTGTGTGTGCATGTATGTGTGGTGGGTGTGCATGAGTTTGTAGGTTTGGATGCCCATGCTTATGCAACTAAAGCCAGATTCCCGGGATCTGTCTGTCTCCACCCCCAACCTGAGGTTACAGACTCGGACGCAGCTTTATACATGGGTGCAGAAGATTAGAGTGCAGCTCCCCATGTTTGCACAGCAAGCTCTCTCACCTGATGAGCGTACTCCCATCTGTGGTGATTTGAATGAGAGTGGCCATCACAGCCATACTTGAATCCTTGGTTCCTGGTTGGTGGGACTGTTTGGGAAGGATTAAGATGAGTTATTGGAGAAGGTGCGTCACTGGAGGTGGGCTTTGAGGTTTTAAATGCTGAGGCCATTCTGAATCACTTCTTGTTTATAGATGAACTCTCAGTCTCTGCTTCAGCACCATTCCTGCCCGCCTGCCTGGCTACCTGCTGCCTGCCTGCTGCCTATCTACCTGCCTGAGGCCGTGCTCCCTGCCATGATGGTTGTGCTGGCTAGTCTTGTGCCAACCTGACACACAAACTAGAGTTATCTGAAAGGAGGGAACCTTAATTGAGAAAATGCTTTCTTTAGATCTGGCTGAAAGACATTTTCTTTAATTAGTGATTGATAGGGAAGGTCCCAGCTCTGGGCTTGGTGGTCCTATAAGGGGTTCTATAAGAAAGCATGCTGGGTAAGCCATGGGGAGCAAGCCAGTAAGCAGCCCTCCTCCATGGCTGCAGCATCAGCTCCTGCCTCCAGGACCCTATCCTGTTTGAGTTCCTGTCCTGACTTTCTTTAATGATGAACAGTGATGTGGAAGTGTGAGCCTGTGCAAAACAAAAACAAAAACAAAAAACAAACAAATAAATAAAAAACCCAAAAACAAAAAACAAGCAAACAACCCCCCCAAAAACAACAACAAAAACCAAAAAACCAAAACCAAAACAAAACAAAAAAACAACAAAAGAACCCCAAACCCTTTCCTCCCCAACTGTTTTCTGGCCATGGTGTTTTGCCACAGCAATAGAAACCCTAAGAGACTAGTCATGGACTGAGTTCTGAAACTCCAAGTCCCCAGGAAGTGCCTTCTTTTATAAGCTGTGTTGCCACTTTGGTAGAAAAGTAACTAAGACACTGGCACCATGGCCCAGGTTTTCAGTGTAAGAGTCTAGGCCCTAGCAGCTGCAAAGAGTTAGGCCAGGCTACTTGCCTCCTGAATCCCAGTTAAAAAACACTAAAGAGCCAAGAAACTTAGTCGGTGGGGCTACATACAGAAGAGGAACAAGGGCTCTAGTGACTTCCAAGACCACATTTGGGGGTACTGACGTGAGGTTTAGGTTTACATAAAAGACAATTACTGAGCAATAAGTAAGCAGTCCTACTCAAGGTGGCCCCCACCTATCTATCACTGACCTAGCTTTGGTTGTCTCTCTCTGGTCCCTGTTGCCAGGTGACCTGATAGACTGTCTAGAACAGCGTGAAGTCTCTTCTGTCAGGTAAGTTCCTCTTCAGGCTGACAGGAGCACTTTCGTCATTTTAAAAAAAAATTTTAATCCTTTGGAGGCCATTGTTTCAATCATCCAACAGTCCAAGGGAGAGAGAGCCCTGTGTGTCTTTTCCCAGGATCTCCTTTCCTCCCTGCATGGGTACACCGCGACTGAGAAGCAATTGCATCCAAGGACTCTGCTCCTGTTACTGTAGTTTCAAAAGCAAGTCCATCCTAAGGCTGGGCTCGTTTTTTTATGCCCTTCAACCATGGGATGTCACAACAGAAGTTCCTTCATCTTGGGCCTTCTGGCTCCCAGAACCTCGAGCCAATATGTTTCTTCCCATAAACGGCAGAGAGTGGGATATTCTGTGTCCCACCTTCTCATCAACTGATCTCTCGGCTGCCATCACCTCTTGTGTACCCCTGAGAGGTTCGCTACCGAACAAGCTTGTGTGTCAATTAATTCTTCCTAGAGCATCCTAAGAATTTCTTCTGAAACAGAATAATGAAAACAGGTTCCTTGTTGGGAGAATCGGGTCATCTGTCTTCTAGAACTCTCGACACTTCATAGGACCACGGGGTCCCGTCTGAGCCGAATCACAGAAGAAACATGAAAACGCCGACACAGCAGCGAGAGTGTCGCCATCTTTTTTTTTTTTTTTTTCCGGAGTTGGGGACCGAACCCAGGGCCTTGCGCTTGCTAGGCAAGCGCTCTACCACTGAGCTAAATCCCCAACCCCGAGCGTCGCCATCTTAACGCTGCCTGAGACCTTCGCTCGCAGCGAAGACAACGAGGATTATAGGAATTTTTTTTTTCAAAGTTTAGATCTTAGAAGATTTTTATCCCCCCAAAAACGTATTAACTTGTCCTTTTCTCTTCCTAGTTTTAAACCTCAGCATTTCTATTCCTGCAGTCATTTTAAAAAAAAAATAGCCCAAAGAGATACATATTATATGTTACTTATTAAAAATTTACTCAGTTTGAAGTCTGACAAAAATGAATTATGTCCTTTTTTCAATTTTTTTTTTGGTCCGGGTAATATATTTAGTAGGTTATATTTTTTATTTTCTTATCTATGTCGGCAGTGGGAATCAATGATGAATGGGGGAAGTTTGCTTTTAATCCTGTTGTTTACAACAGCAGCCCTGGCTGTAAACGGGCTTAGAGCAGCAGAATTCACCTAAGTGGCTTCTATTTGGAGTCAGCATCGAACCAAAATAGAAAACCCCCACGAGTGGGTTCCATTCATGTTTGTGGACATGTACAAGCTATTTCTGCTACCAGGCTCAAAATGAAGCCATTTGCGAGCTGAAAGTTTGTGCATTATAAAGTGTTTCTGGAAATAGGGCCTAAAAATGGAAAGTTTCTTTAAAAAAAAAAAAAAAAGCAAAACAAAACAAAACTAGTCAGTGTACCTATTTTAAAATGGTACTAGTCCTAAGTAGCCACAATGAGCTAATTTTATTTCAAAAAGTACCACTAGAGTAAATAAAATCAGAATTAAAAAAAAAAACCTCTAGAAACTACGTAAATGTATTTATTCAACCATTCATCCTTTTGTTCGTTATTTTCCATTCATCAAGAATTTATTGAACTTTAGGGAATAGACAGGTGGTTTAGAAGCTAAGAGCTCTTGCTTTTCTTGCAGAGGACCCGGCTTTGCTACCAGCATCTATGTGGTGGCTCGCAAACGTCTGTAACTCCAGCTCCAGGGCATCCGGCGCCCTCTTCTGACCTGTGAGGGCACCAGGCCCACACGCGCACAGACATGCATGGAGGCAAAAGCTCACACATATAAAATAAGTAAACTTAAAAAGAATTTAAAGGAATTTACTGAACTTTGAAGAACTACCTCATATCAGGCGTGTTACTTTTGCTGGGGTGGGGAGAGGTTGCTGAATAAAGGAAAAAAAAAGAGTTACACAGCAGCAGACACTTGGCGCTAAGATGAGTGGGACGTGGAGGAAGAGGGCAGTGAAGAACTGAGCACAGGATCATCTGAAGGCTTCAGCATACCTGTAACTGTCTTTCATTTCAAGATGGCGCACGGAACACGTTGGCGGGGGTGGGGGTGGGGCGGACATCACGGCCCCTTCTTGCTCCACGCTTGGATGGCCTGCTTCTGCGCAGGTCCTGTGCACACAGGCGCAGCTGTGAGTTGATGTGTGTTAGGTCATCCCTGTAGACAGGATTTCACTGCAGATGCTGGCTCTTTTTTTTTTTTTTTTCCTTTTCTTTTTTTCGGAGCTGGGGATCGAACCCAGGGCCTTGTGCCTTGTGCTTGCTAGGCAAGCGCTCTACCGCTGAGCTAAATCCCCAACCCCCAGATGCTGGCTCTTAACAATCTTCCTTCCTCCTCGTTTGCAATGATGCATGTGCTGTGCTGTTCTCTCTCTCTCTCTCTCTCTCTCTCTCTCTCTCTCTCTCTCTCTCTCTGTCACACACACACACACACACACACACACACACACACACACACACACACACGCGCGCGCGCGCGCGCTCTCCACTGTTTTCTGCATGTTGACCAGCTCTGGTCTCTGTTTTAATCACCACCTAGTATAGAAAGAAGCCTCCTTGATGAGGGTTGAGAGAAACACTATTATATGCATATATGAAATCCTCAAACAGTAAAGAGAGATTCTAAAAAAAAAATTAAAATTAAAGGAAATACCAACTGCTACCAAATGTAGAAGGCAAAGGCATGCTTCTTTCATTATTCTGAAAGAAAATGAATTTGAATCTAAAATTTTATATTCAATCAAATGGTCTACTATCTTACCAATATCAACATAATTTTAAAAAGACACACAAAATGTGAAATTAGAGAAAAAGATTTTTTCTTTCCGGGGCTGGGGACCGAACCTAGGACCTTGCGCTTCCTAGGTAAGCACTCTACCACTGAGCCAAATCCCCAACCCCAGAAAAAGATATTTTTTTAAACATTTATTTGTTTATTATGTATAGGTCATACAGCTTTCTGCCTGCATGTATTCCTGCAGGCCGGAAGAGGGCACCAGATCTCATTATAGATGGTTGTGAGCCACCATGTGGTTGCTGGGAATTGAACTCAGGACCTCTGGAAGAGCAGTTGGTGCTCTTAACCGCTGAGCTATCTCTTTAGCACCCCAGAAATCTTTTAAATGTGCTTATGGCTTAGAAAATTTTTACCAACTTAATATTTCTTTTGATATTTTTCAATAATAGTAACACAGCTGTGTCTTTCGGGTAACTTACCATGAAGACAGGTTTTCACATATCCTCTCTGAGAAAGAACACATTGATTTAAAAAGGCGAAAGAGGGGCTGGGGAAGAAAAGTTATCCAAAATGGTAGGCTAGTAGAGGGCAAGAGGGGTAGGGGTGGGGATGAAGATTACCAAAACACAGTACATGGACGAAACTGTCAGAGAATAGATTAAAAACATATTTTTAAAAATGACAACTAAACTAAGCAGTCAGGAGGCAGAATCTCAGGTGACCGTAATACTACAATCCCACAGAGCTTGGTCCACCTTAGAGCAGTTAGTCAACGTGATCCGTGAAGATCTGATGGAGACTGCTCAGGCCGGAGCATGTTGGGACTGAGTCTGGATTTCAACACTCGTGTAAAGAGCCAGGGGTGGCATCTTGCACCTGTAACTCCAGTGCCGGGGGTAGTGCAGCGGCAGACGCATTGGTGGGAGGTGGGAGCTGCCAGTCTAGCTCCAGGTTCAGTGAGAGACTGTGTCTCAAAAAAACCACGCAGGACATGATAGAGCAGGGCACTGAGGTCCTCCTCTGACCTCCACGCATGTCAGCACAGGCATGTGCACTCTCTCACAACATGTGTATATACACCACACACATATACCATACAAACAAAGGATCTCTTATAGGAAAAAAGAGGGGGAGGAGGGGGAGGAGAGGGGGAGGAGTGAGAGGAGGAAGAGGAGGAGGGGAGGAGGAAGAGGAAGTGGAGGAGGGAGGGAGAGAAGGCGGCTCCTCCATGTGAACAGAGCCAGAAATACAAGTTGGACAGCATCAGTATGGTGGTGACCAGCTGAAGCCTTCACAGGGACACAAGATGTTTCCACTCATCCTGTGTTCCCTACAGTTAGGTAGGACTGTGCATAGAATTCTGCCCAATAGAACGTAAGTTTCATTTGGAGGCCAAGGCAGGTAATCAATAATGAATCTTCTTGACAGTCTCTATTTTCTTCTCTGGACAGATGGAGAAAGACCATGAAGAGCTGGGAAGATCCCAAGACGGTCATTCATAGCAGGGAGGAAACTTTCTTCTGGCATACATTAGATAGGCTTTTGCTCACTTCTTAACTTTGTCATTAGGCATTTCTTAATCTACCCACACTTAAAAAAAAAAAAAACTGCTCTTAAAGAAGGATACAAGAAAGGACTGAAGAAGCTGACAGGGAGGGCGACCCCATAGGAAGACCAGCAGTCTCAACTAACCTGGACCCCAGGGAGCTCCTGGAGACTGAGTTAACACCAGACAGCATACAAAAGCTGGTCCAAGGCCTCTGGCACATATACAGCAGAGGACTGCCTGGACTGGCCACCGTGGGAGAAGATACACCTAATCCTCAAGAGACTTGAGGCCCCAGGGAAGGAGAAGGCCTTGGGGGGGAGCACTCTCTTGGAGTTGAGGGTGAGGGGGAATGGGTGAGGAACTGTGGGAGGGGAACTGTGGGAAGGGGGGCAACCACTGGAATGTAAAATAATGTTTTTTAAAAGGACACAAAAATATAATCAGGTCGGAGTCGACAAAATAAAATGAAGAACAGGTATAAAGTCAAGGTAAAGATGGCCCTCTCTAATTGGAAAATTTCCTCTAGAGAAGATAGAAACGCAGGAGGTCTGAAGGAAAGGAGAAGGCAGGAGCAAAGGCTTGAGGACAGGACAGGGCGGAGTTTGAGGAAGACGGATTGGCCCGGTTCATTTCAAACCAGGTGGTTCAAGGCAAACGCCCATCAGACAGGTGTTGGCGAAGACAGAGTTAACTCACTCTCTGAAGAGCATCCGGCTGTGGCTCTCTGTAGTTGCCCTACATGCTGCAGAAGGAAGCTTCCTGATGATGGCTGAGCACGACACTGATCCGTGAGTACAGCAGAATGTCACTAAGAGTCCATTTATCACTCTGCTCCCTTTGCTGTAGTACTACAGTAGCATTTGGTTTTCCCCTATGTCCCGGGCCTACCTAGCCTCAGGCTTTTGGACATCCAAGCAGTGTTGGGTATGAGCTCCATCTCATTATTGGCCGTAAATAAAATCAGATGTTTGTTGGTTACTTCCACAGCAGTGTGCCACCATTGCCCTAGCATTTCTCGCAGGCGGACCCTATTGTAATTCAAAGGGTTTATGACAGGCTTGATATTTCCTTTTCTCTTTTGGGAGTGTGTCTTTCTGTACCACAGATGCTAGAACCTGGGGGAGGGGGGCTCTCTGTAGGTGCCAGCTCCACTTTTCTGTTCAATGAATTGTGCAGGTGTTGTATTCAGCAAGAGGCCTTGCTGCCAGTTTTTGGGGTGCAACCGATACTCTTGGCAACAGCCTGAGTTGTTTGGGGGGTTTCCATAGGACCCCTTTAGCCAACAACTCTTCCCATGTCGCCTCCTTCCCTTCCCCCTCCACTTGATCCTCCTGTTCAGCCCCTCCTCCCCATTCATTCATAACTTTTTATTCTACTGCCCTTTTCTAATGAGATCTATCTGTCCCCTCTAGTCTCTCATTCTATGTGTAGTCTCTACGATTCTATAGATTGTAGCTTGCTTATAGTTGACTCTACAGCTAATATCACACATAAGCAAACACATATCATATTTCTGAGTCTGAGTTACCTCACTCGGGATTTTTGTCTAGTTCCACCCGTTTACCTGTGGAGTTCACGATCACATTTTAAAAAAATGTTTAATACTCTATTGTGTAATTGTGTAATCATATTTTTTTTTTACCCATGCGTCTGTTGAGAGACATTTAGATTGTTTCCAGTTTATGTGTATTGTGAACAATCAATATCATTGAGCAAGTGTCTCTGTGGCAGGCTGAAGTATTCTTTGGTATATACCCAAAAGTGATATAACTGGGTCCTGAGGTAAATTGATTCCTATCTTCCTGGGGATACACCACACTGATTTTCATGGTGGCTTTACAAGTTTTCACTCCAGCCAGCAATGGATGGCTATTCCCCTTATTCCATGTCAAGCCAGCATGGACTGTCTGTCTGTCAGTCTACCTACCTACCTATCATCCATCTATCTATCATCTATCTATCTATCTATCTATCTATCTATCTATCTATCTATCTCTATCATCTATCATTTATATGCATTCTGACAAGTGCAAGATGGAGTCCCAAAGTAGTTTTGATTTGCGTTTCTTTGATGGCTAAGGATGTTAAAGATCTCTGTGTTTCTCAGCCAATTGAGTTTCCTCTTTTGAGACGTCTCTGTTTAAATCTGTGCTCTATTTTGAACTGGGTATTTTTTTTAATGATAGTGCTTTGAGTTCTTTATACAATTCAGATATTAATCCTCTATCAGGTGTGTAGTTGGTAAAGATCATTTTCCATTCTATAGCCCGTCACTTTGAATGACAGTGTCCTGGGCCGTGCAGAAGCTTTTCGGTTTCATGAGGTCCCACTTATTAACTGTGGATCTTAGTGGCCGTGTTAACAGTGTTCTGGTCAGAAAGTCTTTTCCTGTGCCAGTGAGTTCACCGCTATTCCTTACCTTCCCGTCTATCATGGTCCATGTACTTGGTTTTAAGTTGAGGAATTTGATCCATTTGGAGTTGACTTTTTACAGGGTGATAAGATGGTCTATTTGCATTCTTCTACATGCAGACATACAGTTTGACCTGCACCAGGTTTTGAAGATGCTTTCTTTTTTTCCCCCCAGTATGCATTTCTGGCTCCTTTTTGAAAAACAAAAACAAACACAAACAAACAAAACCATAGGTATGTGGATTTATGATTGGGTCTTGAATTTGATGCCATTGATTTCACAAATCCCATTGATGTGTGCCAATACTGAGCTGTTTTTATTCCTATAGCTCTGTGCCACAATTGAAATTGGGACAGTGATAGCTCTCATCGATCTCTTATTATTCATGATTGTTTTAGCTGTCCTGGTGTGTGTGTGTGGTGTTCGTGTGCATGTTTGTAGTGTGTGTGTGTTTGTGTGTGTGTTTGTGTGTGTGTTTACAGTGTGTGTGTGTGTTTGTGGTGTGTGCAGTGTGTGTGGTGTGTGTGTGTGTGTGGTGTTCGTGTGCATGTTTGTAGTGTGTGTGTGTGTGTGTGTGTGTGAGAGAGAGAGAGAGAGGTGTGTGTGATGTGCAAGGTGTGTGTGATGTGTGTGATGAATGTGGCATGTGTGGCATGTGTGGTATGTGTGGCATGTGTAGTGTGTGTGGTGTATGTGGTGTGTGTGTGTGTGTGTGTGTGTGTGTGGTGTATATGGTGTGTGTGTGTGTTTCCACCAAAAAAACAAAAACAAAACTGTCTTGGAATCTTAGGTGGGGGTTGCATTGAATCTATCAATTGCTTTCAGGAGGACGGCCATTTTTTTCCATATTAATTCTATTGAACTATGAACGTGGGAGATTGTTCCACATTCTGATATCTTCCAGAATTTCTTCAGAATGTATTTTTTTACTTTCTTTTTTACTGTATTTTTTGTAATTGTCTAAAACAAATTTTAAGTTTAAATATATTCTCATCACATTTCCCCCTCCTTTAAGTTCTTTCTTAAGAATTCCCCAAAAAACAAAAAACAAAAATACTCCCCGACAATTAACCCTCACAAAACTGTCACCAAATAAACAGACACAAGGAAAATGTGGAGTCCATTGTATATAACCTCTCCTGAATGCGGGGCCTGTCCTGGAATGGTTTATAGCAAGTCTTTCACTTGCTTGATTAGAGTCATCCCAAGATATTTTGTATTCTCTGAGCCTATTGTGAAAGGTGTTTCACCGCTCTTTCTGGTCCATTTGACCTTTGCATGTAGGAGGGCTGCCCGTGCTTGTGGTTACTTTTGTATCCAGCCACTCTGCAGAGAGTGTTTACCGGCTGTAGGAGTGGCTTCTCCTTTTCTGCTTGTATCCCTTTGATCTCTTTCAGCTGTCTTATTGCTCTGGCTAGGACTCCAAGTACTGTGTTGAATGGGTATGAAGGGAATGGGCAGCCTTGTTTTGTTCTTGAGTTTGGTGGAATCGCTTTGAGTCGCTTTCCATTTCAGTTGCTGTAGACTGCCTTTAGTGTGTTGATATATTATGTTCCTTGTATCTCTAATCTCTCCAGGGCTTTTATCAGGAAGAGATAGATTTTGTCAAAGGCCCTTTTCACATCTAATGAGGTGATCCTGTAGATTTTTGTCGTTCGGTTTGTTTATGTGGTGGATTACATTTATCAATTTACATACATTGAACTGTCTCTGCATCTCTGGGAGGAAGCCTGGTCCGATTTCTTACTTTCATGTTCAAGTAGTTACTTCTGTGGCAGCAAATTCAGCTCCCTTGTGTTTGCTTCTCTGTCTTTCCACTCTATTCTTGGAGAGAAGGAGTGGAGAGACAAAAGCCAGCTGTAGACAGGGACAGTTTGTGGTATATATGACAGGTCGTCGCCTCACCCAAGGTTTTCTTCTAAGCCTTTGACATCGTTAATTCTTTGGTGGTTTATTCTGAGCAGTGGCTTCTGGGAGGGATTATCATTCCAGAAACATGACATCTTAGGCAACAGTTAGAAGAGGGTAATTTCAGCTTCCCATGGGTTCGGAAAAAGGGACTGGCAGAGGTAGTTAAAAGGGTTCAGTCAGCACCCAACAAATTACATAATTGTGTGATTTCCCCACCCCCACCCCCCAAAAAAACCCCACAAACATGTGTTCACTGCAGGCAGGGCACTGATGACCGACCTAAGAAATAATTCCATCCAAGTCTAAGTGACCAGCCAGCTAACTGGAGTTACTTAGGGGGAGTTTGGGTCAGGGGTTACTTTCAGGGACACAGATGGCTCTGGGTGGGGCAGGGCACCCGCACCTGCCTTTACCCAAGCATATGGAGGACTCATTGTTGTGTTTATAAAAAGATAAAGAGAGGCTATGTCCCGGGTTTCGACACCAATGTTATATTTATAAAAGGATAAAGAGAGGGGGGATATGTTCTATGGAGGCCTGGGGGAAGGGCCCATGCTGAGGCATCCCTTCCTCCTGAGGGACCAGCCACATATAGTATAGTATAGTATAGTATAGTATAGTATAGTATAGTATAGTATAGTATAGGTATAGTATAGAGTCCATTCAGGGCATGGGGACGGGAGTTAAGAGGGTAGTAGGATGGGGAGAGATAGAGGAGAGAGAGGGAGAGAGAGACAGAGAGAGAGACAGAGAGAGAGAGAGAGAGAGAGAGAGAGGCAGAGAGAGAAAGAGGCAGAGAGAGAGAGAGAGAGAGAGAGACAGACAGACAGACAGACAGACCCTTTTATAGTGTATACCTGACTGTTGCCAGGTAACTGTGGGGTGGAGCATACTTGACTGTTGCCTGGTAACTGTGGGGGTGGAGCTTAGACAGAATGCTAACAGGCATGAAAGCTGCTTCTCTGGAGTCTCTGGAGCTCCCTACTAGATTTGCAGGTGGCTGAACTAGTTGGAGAGTCGCCTCTCCCCAGTTCCTGCTTTTACAACCTTGGAGAGGCATCTTGTGAATCTTGATTTAGGGGCTTCGTAGCCCTTTTTTGTTTCCTTCCTGAGACTTGCACATTTCATTTGCCTCTGGAGTCTTAGGGAGCCTCCCCTCAGGAGGGAATGCTTCAGTTAGGAGGAAACGCACAGAAGAGTTATCCTTAGGATTTCTGGTACACAGGCACAGACGGACGTCGGCTTCGCTCACTTAGCAGTGAGCACTGGCAAAGTCGCACTGGTCCCAGGTTTAAATTCTTGCTTTGCTATTTAGTAATGTAATATCTTAACCCCAAGGTCCAACTCGATAGACCCCACTTCATAGGGTTATTGAGGGAATTATATAAATTAATAGATCGAGACATTCGGCACAGTGTTCAGCTTACGGTAAAAGCTCAACTGATGTTGACCACTGCTACTCTGATTGGCTGCCAAGTAATTGGATGGCCTTGTCGTTTACGCAGAGAAAAGAGAAAACAAGTACACTTAAAATCGCAGCTTCGCCAGTGATGGTTAGTGCTGAGTGCAAGCAGTATTTAACCATGTTTTTAAAGAACACAATTTGGGGGAAATGTTGAGCCTCTGAAAAAGTCAATCTCTAGAGGGCCATAAAAGCTATTTTAATCACTACAACTAATTACAAGGAAGTATAAATCAATAAACTTTGCTAAATGGTCTAAAATATAATAAAGAAACCCATCATTAACAGTCATCCAGGAAGCTGCTGTCCTTAATAGATAATGTAAAAGTTGCTTTCAGGGAAGGTCTTGCTATAGTGTGGAGTCAGGGGGTTACTCACTGTGGAGAATGTAAAAGTACTGTTTCTAAAAGTCCCTTGTATTAGTCCTAGACTAGCAAAAGGTGACCGTCTGTAGACAGGTGTTTTGCAAGCACTTTTCTCTCAGCCCGCTTTGATGTCCTCCTTAAGACTGCACTTCTGTTTCAGAACATGACTGAACCCAGGCCAAAGTATCCACAGAGAGTCTCAGATCCGTTCCCCAGGCATGCATGGCAGCTCCTGGCTCAAATGTAGGCATCCCAGGGCTGTGGCTTGGTCACCAAACTCCCCCTGCTACTCTGCTGTCTAGGAGAACCCCTTACCAGGTGAGGCTTGTTTCTTTCTTTTTTTTGGGGGGGGGTTCTTTTTTTTTTTCGGAGCTGGGGACTGAACCCAGGGCCTTGCGCTTCCTAGGCAAGCGCTCTACCACTGAGCTAAATCCCCAACCCCTCAAACTGGACTTAGAGTCATAAGCCATGGTGTCTGTGCAGGGAACGAAACCTGGGGCCTCTGGAAGGGCATCAGTGTTCTTAACGGCTAAGCCTGTTAGTGCTGTAGGGTAGCCAAGAAAATGACAAGAAAGCTTGTCATGAAAATACCCGGATTTGGGTTTACTTGGCAACTAGGTAACCTTTATACTCCATGGCCAAGTCAAAGGGCAGGCGGTAAGTTCATGGATGATATAAACGGCATAAAAATCCTCTAAAATGTTATCATGTAAGCAAGTCCTGTTGCGGACTGAGCCAAGGCCCTAAACTGAATAAATGGTTTGTAATTAGAGGTAACAGAAAACCTATTGTATCCATGGTTAAGATACATTACTTTCTCTTCCTTCCTTCCTTCTTTCCTCCCTTCCTTCCTTCCTTTGGTTCTAGTACAAGTTTTTTATTTGGGGTAAACAATCTTCAAAACCAACTGCACATATATCCAATAGATTGCTGTCAAGGGAGACATAGTTGCAACCCTTAGAAGTCCTGATTAGCTCATTCTGCAGCAGTTAACTCTCAGAGAAACACCATCTAGAAAACGGAATGGCTTCTCCAGCCTGATCTATCCTGTTTATGTAGGTAGCCATATAGAAGGTCTGCCCCGTCGTAACTGTTTATTTTTCAAATGAAGTTTAATTTTTTTCTACATACTTAGGCCTTTACATATCTGCAAAACTAGACTTGGGGATTTGGAAGTGAACTTTACTAGTTAAATAGATAATTTTAAATGCAACTAGTACTTTCAGACAATTGATGTTAGGTTTTCGTTATTCATAAAGCTGGCACATCGTAACTGCTAAAACATTACATTCAGATTAATATTTTGCAAATTGTTTGTAGCCACTTTCTTCCAAAATTAGAATACCTAGCACAGAATACACATGCAGGAGATGACTTGGAGATTTTGTGATTTTTTTTTCAAATGTCTTTCCAGAATTTCTGTGTCAGGTTTAATATCTTATCCTTCAAAAATAGTCACCCACACAGTCAACTCAAAATCCAGAAGCAAATATAGCATTGGGAAGACATGCTTAAATAAGTACTCTATGGGTCAAAGGACGAGTGAGTGAGTGAGTGGGGGGGGGGGCTGACAAGGGAACATAGAAAACTCACTTAGCACTTTGCCTTTGATGACCCCCTTTCCCACCCTAACACTTTCGTTTTAAGATCTACAGTACGGCGGCGCAGATCTTCCTGGTTGCTGCCGCCACAGAGAGCTCGTGGGCAGCACCCCGAGAGCCAACTTGAGCCTCGGGACCACAGGTAAGACCAACTTTTCTGCTGCAAGTGACCTGCCTGGTGAACTCCAGACACAGGCCCACAGGAACAGCTGAAGACCTGTAGAGAGGAAAAACTACATGCCCGAAAGCAGAACACTCTGTCCCCATAACTGGCTGAAAGAAAACAGGAAAACAGGTCTACAGCACTCCTGACACACAGGCTTATAGGACAGTCTAGCCACTGTCAGAAATAGCAGAACAAAGTAACACTAGAGATAATCTGATGGCGAGAGGCAAGCGCAGGAACCCAAGCAACAGAAACCAAGACTACATGGCACCATCGGAGCCCAATTCTCCCATCAAAACAAACATGGAATATCCAAACACACCAGAAAAGCAAGATCTAGTTTCAAAATCATATTTGATCATGATGCTGGAGGACTTCAAGAAAGACGTGAAGAACTCCCTTAGAGAAACACAGGAAAACATTAACAAACAAGTAGAAGCCTACAGAGAGGAATCACAAAAATCCCTGAAAGAATTCCAGGAAATCATAAATAAACAAGTAGAAGCCCATAGAGAGGAGTCACAAAAATCCCTGAAAGAATTCTAGGAAAACACAATCAAACAGATGAAGGAATTAAAAATGGAAATAGAAGCAATCAAGAAAGAACACATGGAAACAACCCTGGATATAGAAAATCAAAAGAAGAGACAAGGAGCTGTAGATACAAGCTTCACCAACAGAATACAAGAGATGGAAGAGAGAATCTCAGGAGCAGAAGATTCCATAGAAATCATTGACTCAACTGTCAAAGATAATGTAAAGCGGAAAAAGCTACTAGTCCAAAACATACAGGAAATCCAGGACTCAATGAGAAGATCAAACATAAGGATAATAGGTATAGAAGAGAGTGAAGACTCCCAGCTCAAAGGACCAGTAAATATCTTCAACAAAATCATAGAAGAAAACTTCCCTAACCTAAAAAAAGAGATACCCATAGGCATACAAGAAGCCTACAGAACTCCAAATAGATTGGACCAGAAAAGAAACACCTCCCGTCACATAATAGTCAAAACACCAAACGCACAAAATAAAGAAAGAATATTAAAAGCAGTAAGGGAAAAAGGTCAAGTAACATATAAAGGCAGACCTATCAGAATCACACCAGACTTTTCTCCAGAAACTATGAAGGCCAGAAGATCCTGGACTGATGTCATACAGACCCTAAGAGAACACAAATGCCAGCCCAGGTTACTGTATCCTGCAAAACTCTCAATTAACATAGATGGAGAAACCAAGATATTCCATGACAAAACCAAATTTACACACTATCTTTCTACAAATCCAGCACTACAAAGGATAATAAATGGTAAAGCCCAACATAAGGAGGCAAGCTATACCCTAGAAGAAGCAAGAAACTAATCGTCTTGGCAACAAAACAATGAGAAGAAAAGCACACAAACATAACCTAACATCCAAATATGAATATAACAGGAAGCAATAATCACTATTCCTTAATATCTCTCAACTTCAATGGCCTCAACTCCCCAATAAAAAGACATAGATTAACAAACTGGATATGCAACGAGGACCCTGCATTCTGCTGCCTACAGGAAACACACCTCAGAGACAAAGACAGACACTACCTCAGAGTGAAAGGCTGGAAAACAACTTTCCAAGCAAATGGTCGGAAGAAGCAAGCTGGAGTAGCCATTCTAATATCAAATAAAATCAATTTTCAACTAAAAGTCATCAAAAAAGATAAGGAAGGACACTTCATATTCATCAAAGGAAAAATCCACCAAGATGAACTCTCAATCCTAAATATCTATGCCCCAAATACAAGGGCACCTGCATACGTAAAAGAAACCTTACTAAAGCTCAAAACACACATTGCACCTCACACAATAATAGTAGGAGATTTCAACACCCCACTCTCATCAATGGACAGATCATGGAAACAGAAATTAAACAGAGATGTAGACAGACTAAGAGAAGTCATGAGCCAAATGGACTTAACAGATATTTATAGAACATTCTATCCTAAAGCAAAAGGATATACCTTCTTCTCAGCTCCTCATGGTACTTTCTCCAAAATTGACTATATAATTGGTCAAAAAACGGGCCTCAACAGGTACAGAAAGATAGAAATAATCCCATGCGTGCTATCGGACCACCACGGCCTAAAACTGGTCTTCAATAACAATAAGGGAAGAATGCCCACATATACGTGGAAATTGAACAATGCTCTACTCAATGATAACCTGGTCAAGGAAGAAATAAAGAAAGAAATTAAAAACTTTTTAGAATTTAATGAAAATGAAGGTACAACATACCCAAACTTATGGGACACAATGAAAGCTGTGCTAAGAGGAAAACTCATAGCGCTGAGTGCCTGCAGAAAGAAACAGGAAAGAGCATATGTCAGCAGCTTGACAGCACACCTAAAAGCTCTAGAACAAAAAGAAGCAAATACACCCAGGAGGAGTAGAAGGCAGGAAATAATCAAACTCAGAGCTGAAATCAACCAAGTAGAAACAAAAAGGTCCATAGAAAGAATCAACAGAACCAAAAGTTGGTTCTTTGAGAAAATCAACAAGATAGATAAACCCTTAGCCAGACTAGCGAGAGGACACAGAGAGTGTGTCCAAATTAACAAAATCAGAAATGAAAAGGGAGACATAACTACAGATTCAGAGGAAATTCAAAAAATCATCAGATCTTACTATAAAAGCCTATATTCAACAAAACTTGAAAATCTTCAGGAAATGGACAATTTCCTAGACAGATACCAGGTACTGAAGTTAAATCAGGAACAGATAAACCAGTTAAACAACCCCATAACTCCTAAGGAAATAGAAGCAGTCATTAAAGGTCTCCCAACCAAAAAGAGCCCAGGTCCAGACGGGTTTAGTGCAGAATTCTATCAGACCTTCATAGAAGACCTCATACCAATATTATCCAAACTATTCCACAAAATTGAAACAGATGGAGCACTACCGAATTCCTTCTATGAAGCCACAATTACTCTTATACCTAAACCACACAAAGACCCAACAAAGAAAGAGAACTTCAGACCAATTTCCCTTATGAATATCGACGCAAAAATACTCAATAAAATTCTGGCAAACCGAATTCAAGAGCACATCAAAACAATCATCCACCATGATCAAGTAGGCTTCATCCCAGGCATGCAGGGATGGTTTAATATACGGAAAACCATCAACGTGATCCATTATATAAACAAACTGAAAGAACAAAACCACATGATCATTTCATTAGATGCTGAGAAAGCATTTGACAAAATTCAACACCCCTTCATGATAAAAGTCCTGGAAAGAATAGGAATTCAAGGCCCATACCTAAACATGGTAAAAGCCATATACAGCAAACCAGTTGCTAACATTAAACTAAATGGAGAGAAACTTGAAGCAATCCCAGTAAAATCAGGGACTAGACAAGGCTGCCCACTCTCTCCCTACTTATTCATTATAGTTCTTGAAGTTCTAGCCAGAGCAATCAGACAACAAAAGGAGGTCAAGGGGATACAGATCGGAAAAGAAGAAGTCAAAATATCACTCTTTGCAGATGATATGATAGTATATTTAAGTGATCCCAAAAGTTCCACCAGAGAACTACTAAAGCTGAAAAACAACTTCAGCAAAGTGGCTGGGTATAAAATTAACTCAAATAAATCAGTAGCCTTCCTCTATACAAAAGAGAAACTAGCCGAGAAAGAAATTAGGGAAACGACACCCTTCATAATAGACCCAAATAATATAAAGTACCTCGGTGTGACTTTATCCAAGCAAGTAAAAGATATGTACAATAAGAACTTCAAGACACTGAAGAAAGAAATTGAAGACCTCAGAAAATGGAAAGATCTCCCATGCTCATGGATTGGCAGGATTAATATAGTAAAAATGGCCATTTTACCAAAAGCGATCTACAGATTCAATGCAATCCCCATCAAAATACCAATCCAATTCTTCAAAGAGTTAGACAGAACAATTTGCAAATTGATCTGGAATAACAAAAAACCCAGGATAGCTAAAACTATCTTCAACAATAAAAGGACTTCAGGGGGAATCACTATCCCTGAACTCAAGCAGTATTACAGAGCAATAGTGATAAAAACTGCATGGTATTGGTACAGAGACAGACAGATAGACCAGATAGAATTGAAGACCCAGAAATGAACCCACACACCTATGGTCACTTGATTTTTGACAAAGGAGCCAAAACCATCCAATGGAAAAAAGATGGCATTTTCAGCAAATGGTGCTGGTTCAACTGGAGGTCAACATGTAGAAGAATGCAGATCGATCCATGCTTATCACCCTGTACAAAGCTTAAGTACAAGTGGATCAAGGACCTCCACATCAAACCAGACACACTCAAACTAATAGAAGAAAAACTAGGGAAGCATCTGGAACACATGGGCACTGGAAAAAATTTCCTGAACAAAACACCAATGGCTTATGCTCTAAGATCAAGAATCGACAAATGGGATCTCATAAAACTGCAAAGCTTCTGTAAGGCAAAGGACACTGTGATTAGGACAAAACGGCAACCAACAGATTGGGAAAAGATCTTTACCAATCCTACAACAGATAGAGGCCTTATATCCAAAATATACAAAGAACTCAAGAAGTTAGACCGCAGGGAGACAAATAACCCTATTAAAAAATGGGGTTCAGAGCTAAACAAAGAATTCACAGCTGAGGAATGCCGAATAGCTGAGAAACACCTAAAGAAATGTTCAACATCTTTAGTCATAAGGGAAATGCAAATCAAAACAACCCTGAGATTTCACCTCACGCCAGTGAGAATGGCTAAGATAAAAAAACTCAGGTGACAGCAAATGCTGGTGAGGATGCAGAGAAAGAGGAACACTCCTCCATTGTTGGTGGGATTGCAGACTGGTACAACCATTCTGGAAATCAGTCTGGAGGTTCCTCAGAAAATTGGACATTGAACTGCCTGAGGATCCAGCTATACCTCTCTTGGGCATATACCCAGAAGATGCCCCAACATATAAAAAAGACACGTGCTCCACTATGTTCATCGCAGCCTTATTTATAGTAGCCAGAAGCTGGAAAGAACTCAGATGCCCTTCAACAGAGGAATGGATACAGAAAATGTGGTAATCTACACAATGGAATATTACTCAGCTATCAAAAACAATGACTTTATGAAATTCGTAGGCAAATGGTTGGAACTGGAAAATATCATCCTGAGTGAGCTAACCCAATCTCAGAAAGACATACATGGTATGCACTCATTGATAAGTGGCTATTAGCCCAAATGCTTGAATTACCCTAGATGCCTAGAACAAATGAAACTCAAGACGGATGATCAAAATGTGAATGCTTCACTCCTTCTTTAAAAGGGGAACAAGAATACCCTTGGCAGGGAATAGAGAGGCAAAGATTAAAACAGAGACAGAAGGAACACCCATTCAGAGCCTGCCCCACATGTGGCCCATACATATACAGCCACCCATATAGACAAGATGGATGAAGCAAAGACGTGCAGGCCGACAGGAGCCGGATGTAGATCGCTCCTGAGAGTCACAGCCAGAATACAGCAAATACAGAGGCGAATGCCAGCAGCAAACCACTGAACTGAGAATAGGACCCCCGTTGAAGCAATCAGAGAAAGAACTGGAAGAGCTTGAAGGGGCTCGAGACCCCATATGTACAACAATGCCAAGCAACCAGAGCTTCCAGGGACTAAGCCACTACCTAAAGACTATACATGGACTGACCCTGGACTCTGACCTCATAGGTAGCAATGAATATCCTAGTAAGAGCACCAGTGGAAGGGGAAGCCCTGGGTCCTGCTAAGACTGAACCCCCAGTGAACTAGACTGTTGGGGGGAGGTCGGCAATGGGGGGAGGGTGAGGAGGGGAACACCCATAAGGAAGGGGAGGGGGGAGGATGTTTGCCCAGAAACTGGGGAAGGGAACAACACTCGAAATGTATATAAGAAATACTCAAGTTAATAAAAAAAAAAAAAAAAGATCTACAGTAATGGCAAAGCTTCACAGTTTGAGATACACACATCTGATTGGTGAAAATGTTCTAAAGTCAGAGTGAATCTTGGGAAGAAGAGATGTGACCTAGCTGGGTAAGGACTCTGGGAGAAATACAAGGATTATCAAAGCACTGGAAGTGATTTCCTCATAGGCTGACTCTGGAGGCAGTTCTAGAAGGGAGCTGAGAATGAACAATAACCCTGAGCTGGGTAAACCCATCTCGCTGGGACTTAGCAAAGGACTATGCTCATTTGAATGGACAAAAAAATCTAGCATGCTAATCTTACGTATTTTTAAAGTTGTGTGGTAAGGTTGGACGATTTTTTTTTTTATAAAACATGTAACTGGGAGAATATCTGATAACATTTATTCTAATATAAAGTGAATGTAACCCCATTTTCCTTATTTATTTCTGATATTGAAAATATCTGGAAACAGGAAGCCCCGAGTTGGAATGGTGACTGAGAAGTTGCCAAGGACTTAGCCTTCTGCTACCTTCCTGTGTCCTATTAGTGTCCCATTTCCAGCTTCCACATCACCACATTGCCCCAAATGGCTGCCATGGCTTCCTTCACATTATAGACTCCAAGACAGAAGGAAAAGGGGTCTAGGGAGACGGCTCAGTGTGCAAAGTGCTTGCTGTATGAGTCCTGATGACCTGAGTTCAAACTCCAGGACCCACAGCAAGGTAGAAAGAGAGACCCTATTCTAGAGTTGTCGCTCTGCCCTCTGCATGTGCACCTTGGCGTGTGTGCATGCCCTCCATCATCTCTCTCTCTCTCCCTCTCTCTCTCTCTCTCCCTCTCTCTCTCTCCCCCTCCCTCCCTCCTCCCCTCCCTGTCCCTCCCCCTTCTCTGACAGCGCCTGTGCCGCCAGTGTGTGAATATCGGACATAGGTCTGCAGGATTGAAAGAAAACACGTACACGGGTCACCCGTTTTTAGAGAGTACCACCAAGGCTTTACTGAGATCTCCTTATATACCCGAGGCAAAAGCTGTGGAAAACAACAAGGCAGGTGAAAATCCCCAACCAGGAAAACAGGAAAAGTCTGTGTGGTGGAAAGTTCCGGGCCCAATCAGGGGCATAAACAACTTCTTAACAACAACAAGCAGGAAGGCTCGGTGGGGAGGAAGGGTGCCATGGGAAGTCCTGGCCCCAAATCAGGGGCTAAGAGCAGCTGCCAAGGGTGTAAACAACTCTTGCTATAGCAGGCTAAGAGGCTCAGCCAGGAGGAAGGGAAACACCCCAAGGTAGGGCCCAACACTTCTCGTTCTAGTCACATTTCTGTGGCTGTGATAAAATACCCTGACAGAAACCAACTTAAGGAAGAAAGAATTTCTTAAGCTTACAGTTCCAGGTTGCAGTCCCTCACTGTGGGAGAGTCGAGGAGGAACTTGAAGTGGTTAGTCACATCATACACACAATCAGGAGAAAAGAGAATGAACTCGTGCATGACTACATGTAGCTCACCACTTCTCCTTTTATACAGTCCAGGACTCAAGCCCAGGGAATGGTACTGCCCATAGTGGGCCTTGATTTTTCCATTTTAAAGAACAGAACCAAGACAATCCTCACAGACAGCTTACAGCCCAACCTGATTTAGACAATCCCTCATTGTAACTTCCCAGGTGAGTCTAGATTGTATCAAATTAACAAAGTAACCAAGTAACCATCCCACCAACCCTTCACACCCTTGACCCATGCTGTCTTTACTTCTTAAGGGCAGAACTCTTCTCTGATTGGCAATGTCCCTTTGGAGTTGAGAGTTCTCCCTCTGTTTTCTGCAGTTACTGCCCCACATAAGGAAATCCGGATGTGAAACCCTTTCTCCTTGCCTGCAGGGCAAACGGAAGAGCAATTATTAGGGCATTCTGAAGTCTGGATGCGGCAGGTTAACAGGAGATGCTTTATGAGTTGTGCTGAAAGCTTTGCTTTGTTTCAGTCTTTTTTGATCTTATCACTTAATTGCATTAAAATAGAGGACACTATTTGTATCAGCGTCTTCTTCCTTAGCTAGCATCTGGGTTGACCTTGGATGAGGACACGACAAAATAGCGGAAGAGAAAAGCGTGACATTCCTCTTCTGTCATTTTGGAGAGCCAGGGATTCTTATTTGTCCTCCCAAAGAGAGTAGCTTTATTTTTAGCCCCCCCCCCCCACCCCTGCAGCGCTGCAGATAGATGTCCTGCCGGTTTCTACAAGGCAGCTCAGACAACCCAGGCATATCCAGTTATAGCAAGAAATTCTTTTTGTTCTGGCTTAAAAGCACCACACACCACCACGTGGAGGACGAGGTGTTCTCCGTCTTAGCGAGGAGCTGGGTGGGGGTAAAGCCCGTGTTCCCACAGCACATGCTGGATTCCTTGGTGCTTTTTTCTATCAAGGTCTTTGGGTTCTGCTGAGTTGTTTTATGTTGGCGTGGAGGACCGTTGGGCTCCAGTGCTTAAAGGCAAAAGAAACTTAGATAAAAATACCTTAAGAAATGAGGCCGGGGGTGGGGGTGGGGGAGCAAGGATGCTACAGCACTCAGGGTGAGCTGTACAGTGGAACTCCTGAGGAGTCTGGCCTTTGGGAGAGAGGGAAGGCCACAATCTAGTTTTCCATTCTCGAATGCAGAGGCCATTTTGCACATCTCAAACCAGACACCTTGTTTCAGCACAGACGAAAGCATCTATCTATCAGGAGGGAGTTGGGAAGAGAGTGTGAGGTACCAGAGCGGCTGTGTAAAAGTGCTAAATGGACTCTGCACGAGATGTGCCCATTGAGACAGTTCAGAGCTTTGCTAGGGTTGTGGCTTGGACATAGTCTTCGAATTTCCCCTTTACTTTACGACCATTTGCTGATATCTGTGCCAATAACTGAGACGTTTGAAGCTATGATTAGAAATAAAAGAACGATGTTTTACCTTGGGTTCTCTCCTGCCCAGAGCCATTCTTCAAGAAGCATTCTTTTTTTTTTAAATACTTTATTTATTTATTTATTTATTTATTTATTTATATGAGTACATTGTAGCTGTCTTCAGACACACCCGAAGAGGGCATCAGATCTCATTACAGATGGTTGTGAGCCACCATGTGGTTGCTGGGATTTGAACTCAGGACCTCGGGAAGAACAGTCAGTGCTCTTAACCACTGAGCCATCTCTCCAGCCCTCAAGGGGCATTCTTCATGGCAGCATCTCTTTCCTTTTCCTCAGGAGCCTGCAGGGACCATATTTTCACACTGCCTCTCACATGGCCTCTTGTTCTTCATGAGCCAAGAAAGAAGGTACGAATCGGTAGGCTTCTTGAGATTTCATAACGTGTGCTATGGTTGGCTCTTTAGTCACTAGCCTGAGGTGTCACTGGCCGTGGTGGGCAGAGCCTTGTGGGAGGAAGTGAGGTCATTAGAGGTGTATCTTGGAGTGAAATACTGGGAACCTGGGCCTCCCTTTTTTGTCTCTTGGCATCCTGGTGCCTCTCTATACTTCAATCACAGTGTGATGTCTTGTCAGCAGCCCAAAGACTGTAAGATCAACTGACCATGGGCTGAAACCTATAAGGTAAAGTAAATCTTTTATTCTTCAGTTTTCAGTACTCTTTCTTCTCTCTCTCTCTCTCTCTCTCTCTCTCTCTCTCTCTCTCTCTCTCTCTCTCTGTGTTATGTTCACATATGTGAATGCAGTCGTAGTCATGCAACAATTAAAGAAAAACCTCCAGCATTGGCCCCTATCTTCTATCTTGGTTTGAGATAGGGTCTCATCCATGCTGCATATACCAGGCTAACTAGCCCACAAGCATTTAAGGATTCTCCTGCCTCTGCCTCCCGTTCATTTAGGAGCGCTGGGATGATAGGTGCGTGCTATCAATCTAGGTTTTATGTGGGTTCTGGAGGTCCAGCCTCAGTTCTTCATTACTTCTGAGGTAATGTTTTACCCACTGAGCTATCTCCCAATCTCCTTTAAATTTTTTTTAAAGCGTATGTGTGTATGCCTGAATATATGTGCACCACACATGCAGTGCCCAATCAGGCCAGAAGAGGGCACCATATACCCTGGAACTGGAGGTGCAGGCTATTGTGAGACACCTGTTGTGGGTGCTAAGCTCTTACTCCAGATCCTCTGCAAGGAGACCAATTGTCTAAACCTCTGAGACATTTCTCCAGCCCTAGTTTCTTATTTTTTTCATAAGTCCATGTGTTTCAGGTGTTTGTTACCAGAAAACCAACACCATGTTTCAGCACGGATAAGAACATTTATCTATCAGGAGGGAGTTGGGAAGAGAGGGCGCGATAACAGAGCTGCTGTGTAAAGTATTAAATATCATGAGTGTATACTTTTAAAAATTAATTTTCCTCCTCCTCTACTTTGTGTGTGTGAAGGGGCTGGACGGGCAGCTGTGAGTCACTGGATGTGAGGTGTTGGGAGCTACATTTGTGTCATCTGTGAGAGAAGTGGCCATTGTTTCTCCAGCCCCATGGTGATGCCTTTTAAATATCCTTTAAAGTCCGCCAAGAAGCGCCAATAGTGGGGAGCATCTTCAGTCAGGGGAGCCTTTGGCAGCTTCGAGCTGGGAAGTCATCCATGGTGGACCCAGAACTACCTTAGAAAGTATTTCTGCAAAGGGTCACATTTCGCCTCTTCTGTTTATTGCATCTGAAAGGCATTTTCAGCATAAAACTATTATATGGGTTTGGATTTAACATCACAGTGACGAGGAAGCCATGACGCTCACCCCGTCACCAAGTCTGCCAGGAACTGGAGAGATTCTAAGGTCATGGATTGGCCCCCAGATGTTGAGGGGAATCACAGGCTAGCCTAACCTTTAATAATCATCTGTGAAGGAAAGCTGCTTTCAAAAAATAATTTATTCAAATACTTTATGCCAAAATAACTCTAAAAAGCATTCGTTTCTGAGTTGCTCCCGAGCAAATACGCACTTAACTACATGAGCGCATCCATTACTTCATAGCTTTTTTTTATTATAGACTTTTTATCCACATGAATGTTAAAGAAACTACAACAGAGTTAAATACCATTTTTGATAACATGATTATATTCTTAATTACACTCAATATTAAACTGTAAAATATTTCCAGAGGAATACAGTCTTCATACAGCAGGCAAAGTACCAGAGAGGAAGGGGCCGTGTGTGTCTGTCCAGCTTGCTATGAAAAAGCAGGTTTGTCTAACCGTAAGTCCCCATTCCCAGGATTGCTCTTCTGTCTTCTTTCCACTACGAATCACTTCTGGAAAAGCAAAGGACAGTCGTATGGCGCTGCGGAGACCACACGAACATTTGTTCCTCACTTAGCACCTCCTACCCTCTGGGATCAGCTATGCTTTAAAAACACAAATATTCCAACTTTGGTTCCACCAAAAGATGTGACAAGCATCGACCGCTCTGGTTGGCTCCCCCCCTCCCCCCTCCTAATGAATGACCGCCACAGTCTATTTTACATGGTCGCCCATGCTGCCTCGAGGTCACTTGTCCTTGGCTTCTCTCGAACCTGGTTCTGAGGCCCAGGCCCCGTCAGTTTGCAGCTCCTCTTTCTGCTAGGTCCGAAGTGCTCAGTGGTGGGTCGTATCTTACAGAACGTAGGTAAGTGGGTATGTCGCCTGGGAGAAAGCAAAAGCACATGACAACCTAAGCGTAACACGACCAGATAGTGAGAACAGCTAAAATGATGGAGGAGATATTTTTATTAGTTTCAATACATTTCAAATAAGTGTGTGTGTGTGTGTGTGTGTTGTATATGTACACATATAGGTTGTTGTGTATGTATGCACACAAGAGTACATGCATGCTTCTGAGTATGTATGTGGAAGTCACAGGTCAATGTTGGTGCCTTCCTACCTCACTTTTTTTGAGGCAGGGTGAACCTGGGGTCTCTGATTTAGCTAGGCTGGATGACTAGCAAGCTCTGGGGATACCCTTGTTTCTGCTTTACCAGTGCTGGGGGGTTCAGAAACACGGGGCTGTATGATTGAGAGGCATCCAAACTCAGGCCCTTATGTTGGTGAAGCAAGCACTTTGCTGACCTGGATACATTTTTTAAATGTAAGTGTGCTTCGTATCTTTGTATCTGCATAATTCAAAATAAAGGAAAACTTAAAAAAAAAATGAAAGCAGCCTTTTAGAGTAGGAGAAAGAATTCAGCAGAAGCCTGGGATGCAAGAGTGACCTTCAGGGCTGCAGACCGAGAAGAGACCCCGCCCTTCTATGATGCGTAGACAACAGCAAAGCCAAAGCCATTGTGCAGGATTACACTGCGGTAATATTTAGTGTCCTGTCTGTTCCTCAGCAGTTCTAGTATCCAAGGAAGTCAAACAGACAAGGACTGTGGATCCTGGCATTTGCAATTGCCAGCTATGTGACCTCCCTAAGCTTCAGTGTTTGAATCTGTGAAATAGGGGCTGAAACGGGATCTACCTTACAGACTTAGCAGCATCTACCTTACGGAGCTGTGAGCCACAAAGGTAATAGAGCAAACTCCATTTGGTTCTGGATCTGGCACAGTCACTACTAAAGTAACGGTAGATGTTATCATTATAGCTCGGAGAGCAGTGTGCCACTGTGAATGAGCTGTCCTGTGACACATTTCCCACCTACGTAAAACAATTTAATTATTTCCTGGTGTCGAATGACAACTTGCAAAAGTATGAAGGTAATTAAAAAAATAAACAGTGATAATTACATCAATGCTGACATTGTAACAGTTTCTATTTGGGGTAGAGATTCCAGGTAGGTTATACTGAGGTCTACACAGCAGCTGGTCAGAGCAATAGTTCCAGACAAAGAAGAATACCAGAAGTGATTCTGAAGTTAAAGATGGGCCCAGAGGCTACAGAGGTGGGCTCAGTAGTTGAGAGCACTTAACTTCTCTTCCAGAGGACAGGGTTCACTATCCAGCAGTGAGAAGACTCACAGCCATCTTTAACTTCAGGATGACACTTTTGACCTCTGTGAACTCCTGCACATGCATAGTGCACATACATACAGGATGCACACACACACACACACACACACACACACACACACACACACACACACACCAGGGAAGCGCCCAGCTAAGTATCCACATGTAACTCTTGGACACACACACACACACACACACGTGCACACACAAACACACACATACACACACACACAGGCACAGGCACACACACACGCACACACACACGCACATAACACAGGAAATGTTTAGAAGGGCCCAGGACACACACACACATACACACACACACACACACGTGCACACACAAACACACACACACAGGCACAGGCACACACACACATACACACACACACACATAACACAGGAAATGTTTAGAAGGGCCCAGCTAAGAATCTACACGTAACCCTTGGACATGTTTCTCTCTCCTTGCTTTCCTGAGCTCTCAATACAACAGACTAGCCAAGCAGAACAGTGCCTAATCTAATGGGGCTTGTTTTAGTAGATGTTTTAGAGATAAATAAACTAAACTACCCTCCACACAGCTGGCTTCTAAGCACATAGAATTCATTGCCCCAAAGGGGACAGGCGCCTAGGTTGAAGAAAGGCTTTAAATAAATCCACTGATAATGAATATATTAACGGAGAGTTAAGAGTGTTCCGTGCCTGTGCCTCAACTGTGAGCTCGATGCTAATATGGCTAACTTGGCTCTTCTGCTGGAATTACAGCTACTGTGCCGGCCTGGGTAGACACTTTAATTTGACACACCATGGAATTTCCTATGTTCTCACAGAGGGCCAAAGAAGATTTGTGGAGCAGCAATATGTTGCTGGGCTTATTAAATGGATTGCCTGTGGTTTTGAAAAGCTTCCTCCCCTTAATATTCATATTGGAATCCACTGGGTGGCATGAACACTACCTTAAGGGTCACTCTTGCATAAGATGCTAATGCATTAGGCCCTAATTTGGAAACCTGTGGTCACTCAGGAAGACAGAACCATTCTCTCCCCCGGTGTAATGATTTTTATCTTGTAATCTCTCTTGGGGTAACTCCTCACAGGCTCTACACACCGAAAGTCTGAGACTAACAACACGGTCGTCATTCTCTGCTTGGCTGGGTTAGCTAAGCAGTTAAGTAACCGCTAATCTTCCCAAAGCACCAGGGTCTACTTAGAGAGATCCCTGTTGTCTGCAAGGATGGAGACAAAAACAGCAAGGGGGGAAGCATTAGTTACTAAGCATAAATCAATCTCTCTCCCCACCGTGGCACAGCCATGCGCTACGCCGCTGGCAGAGATTTCACAACTGTGAGAGTCACTGTGTAGGTGCAAGACGGGCTTTTGGGACAAGCAGGGAAGATAGGATGGGAGGGAAAGGAAGAAAGACTCATTGAAGTTCCTACACATGCATCAAGCCACCCTCTGATGGATGAGTCTCGCAAACACGGAGTCAAACATCCAATACAATATCTTTTATGTCAGGCTCACAAATATGCAAAATCAACTCATGTTGGGGGCAGGACATGGGAGAAACTGGCTGGGAGCGAGGCAAGATTATCATCATCGAATGCTTGAAACTTAAAGCAAACTTATCTTGCAAATCCTGACTCCATTTTGACGGCAGACTTCGCCATTTATTGGACGTCATAATTGCCAAATGAGTGTCATAGGAAGGTTATTTTTAAACACTCATGTTAATATTTTTCCATGATTCAAAGAAAATTAGTTTGGCATTTTCAGTACCTATTACCACTCATTTGGGTTGTTCTTCTCTTGATTACCTTGATATCCTGATTTAAGAGGAATCTGCACACCATAAAGCAATTCTCATTCACTTTAGTAGTACCGACTCTCTCTACCACAGACTGGAAAGAAACCCAACAAGTCAACATCAGACTTAGTAAAAATATTTCAGTTGAGAGTCAAACTCACAGGAACCTTTGAGTTTCGCTTTATGGAGATTGGACAGGATACTTTTACTTTAATCTCTGCTGAGAACAAAGTGACCAGGATGGAGTAGACAACATTGTGTCTATCTAAGGCTGTGTGCCTTGGCACTTCCTCCTAGCTTGGTAACACAGATAGAAAATGTTACTTCTCCCCTCTCTGTGTTTCATTTCCCCGTGTACGGAATGAAGAGACAGCCTAGGAGTGTTTCACAGGATTTGGAGAGACAGATGAAATGTGACGTTATCATTATCAAAGCAAATACTGAAATAAACTCCTGAAAGAGTTGGCGGCAGGGCCAGCCATCCGCCTGTGGTAGATGCACAGTGGGGAGAAGAGAAGTGCTCACGGGCAAGAGGAAGAACAATGGACCTCCTTTGTCAGGATTTTCCTCCCATATAGACTCTATCGAGTTAAAAACATGATGTCTCACCCCTTCTGAAGGGAGTGGATAAAATGCACCTCTTGCCCAGAGCAGGAGGAAACGCTACCCCGAGCCTTGGGAGGTGGCTCGGTAGGTGAAGTGCAAGGACTTGAGCTCTGATCCTCCTGTACTTAAGAGAGAAAACCTGGGTCTGGTGGCCCATGTCTGTAACTCAAGTGCTGGGGCGAGGGGATGGGTAGAGACTGGTGGATCAGGGTAGCTTGCTGCCGCTAGTCTAGCTGAAGTGGTAACTTCCGGTTTCAGTGAAGATACTGAATCAAAAAGTAAGATAGGGACCAATATAGGAAGACAGCCCAGCATTGACTTCAGGCCTCCACATTCTGCATGGACAGGTGGTCATGCATAGTTACATACATGCACACACACACACACACACACACACACACGCACACACGTGCACACGCACGCACACACAAACTTCCACATGCATGCGCATGCACGCATACCCTGGACTTGCCCTGACTCAGAAATTCTGACCCTTACGTCATCCTATTTTCACAGAAACAATTGTGCTTTACGTTTTTTGCAGGCTTACAATTCCAATTAACAGGTGTGTCTTCCTCGAAAGTCTTCAAAGGCTGTTTCTGAAATTCTTGGGCATGCTTTGACTGTAATCAGAGAATTCTCACTGCCTGCTTTCCCTTACGTTTAGATTTTTGTCTTTTTAAATTGTTGCCAGGAATGTGACCTTGAAGCTGGTTTCATTTGAGAGAACTGTTTTGGTGTAGGGAGAGGCCAACTCACTATTCCCTGGACAGAAAGTCTCCCTAGTCTATTTTACTCCTCAGTTCATGTCACCATGGCTAGTGACTCACCGAGAGTCAAACTCGGGAAGACTTTGGTGACATTGGTGAGAGATGACACACTGCCATTGTTTCAGGGGGGCAGAGAGACTCCCACAGAGAAAGACACATCAGAACAGAATGATTATTGTTTCTGAAGACAGGAATAGAGACGTTTTCACATTTTGGAGTTTGTCATGTCATTTCTAGGAAGTCCTTAGCCGTTCATTTCGGAAGTCAGAGCCTGGGATGACAAACACATTTGCTACATTGACTTAAACACTCCATACAACTTCCTCAACCCCTCGGGCGGGCTATTACCAACACCTCAATAAACAAACACCCCAGCACTGGCAGGAAGGATTATTGAGAAAACCTGCTTCTGCTGGCAATCTCACCTTTTAGCTTTTGCTGAGATGGGCGCCAAGCTTCTCTTTCCTGATCAAGCTCGCTGCATAGGGGATCTGTAAGACAGAAACAAGCAAGGCCTTCAAGCTGGAGACAGAAGCTGAGGGGAGACCCTTCACTCCCCTTAACAATGCCAGTGGATCTTTCCTGCAGAGAGGAGAGCTCCCTCCGCTCAGCAGTGTGAGCATGCTGGGGTGCAGCATCGGAAAAGCTACTCACAGGCAACGACAAACCGGATTGCTGCTACAGATCACTGAGGTTAATATGAGGCATTTTCTTTTTAAAGGGTATTAATGGTTGGTATTATTAGCATTTGACAAGTGAGTTACAGTGTTGAAATAGGTCCAACGTCACAAAAGATGAATGTGATTACAAACTAGTTCAAGGCGATCGGTTTAATTAGAGTGTTTTCTTTATAAAAACATGCTATCGTTGTGAATCACGAAGAAGGCTAAACATAAATTATTACTGCGGGTGAATTCTCAATTACTGATAAGAAGAGCTAGAAATAACCGCACTGAATGGGAGACGTGGTTCATTCTATCTGGAGGGACTTGGGGGTGAGTCTCAAGAGTGGGTTGTGAATGGAAGCCTATCACATTTGATATGCGACTTGTCATTAGAAAATCCAAATGGCCGAGAGCAGACACATACATTATTTACACCTGCTTTTATACTGACCCCGGTCAGGCAACTCTGCCATTGTGCTACCTGCCCGCATCATTATGAGGTTAAATTTAGGACTCTAAATTTGCATCTCTGTTACATTTGAGGAAACAAATGCCCAGCCCCCTCTTTTGATATTTTATTTATTTTTATTTTGTGTGCATGATTGTTTTGCCCGCACGTGTGTGTGTGTGTGTGTGTGTGTGTGTGTGTGTGTGCACATCGACTTCATGCAGTGCTGTGGAAGGCAGATGGAGGTGTCAGACTCCTGGTAATAGTTATAGACCGTTGTGAGCTACCATGTAGGTGCTGGGAATTGAACCTGGGTCCTTTGAAAGAGCAGCCAGTGATCTTAACAGCTGAGTGAACTCTCCAGCCTCAATACTCAGTCTTTCGGAATGTAACCCAAAAGATAGTTGTTACATACAAGTAGTAAGAGGAAAAATATAATAATTTTCCTTCACTTAGATAATACTTCCCTCCCTCCTCCTCTCTCTCTCCTTCCCTCCCTCATCTTTCTTCCTTCTTTTCTTTACAGCTCAGGCTGAATTGAACTTGTGATCCCTCAGCTTCCCAAGTACTAGAACTCTATGTGTGCACCACTGTGCTTGGCTGTGGAATATTTTAACATGTCATTAATGGATTTCGTCACTCCCAGCCTTTTACTGGATGTTGACTTTATTCTTTCCACTCATGGGTCCACACATGGACCTTTATCAATAGAAAGAGACCGTGAGATGACAATGCTGCCTGCGGTGACTAAGATAAGCAGGGCCATTTTGCTATAAAACTGGTCACTTGAATCGGGCAGTGTCCTAATGGACAAAAAGAAGATAAAAATAAGCACCTTGACATTTTGAATCAGGAGCACATCTGATAACGCGCAGGTAGCAGTGCTGAAATTAGCGAAACACACAATGGCATAAAGTGTTCAGTGTTCCTCTCATAATGTAGGATGTGGGCCGAGACCATCTAGGTGGCTATGACAAGGGCAGTTAGATAGAGACACAAGTCACCTCTTCTCATGGGAGGTTATCTTATACCTGTCATTCAGAGACACCCTTGAATGGAGACTTTCCATTTTGGTGTAGGCTGTAGATAACAAAGGATCTGGGTGACCTCTCTTGTAAGTTATACAGTATGAGAGTCTTGAATGGAGTTTTATTATTTAGGATAGCAAGATCTGATATAAACCTCTGGGTAAGCTAAGTTAACAGTAAGACATACTCACTTCACTTTCTTGTTTACGAAGGGTATTTAAAACGAGAATCAGATACTGCAGGACATTATAGGGGCAAGTTAAGTGCTGGGCAGTGTAGGGGAGAAAGTCACAGCATCCTGGACTACTCACCGAAGTGAGTAAACCACATGCTAACCCAGAGAAAACTGCAGGAATGACGCTACTGTCAGCCAAATCTCCCCTCTCCCCTTTCATGGCTCCTCCCCTCCACTCTCCTTCTTCCCCTCCCTTGCTCATATTCCTCTAGCTAGGAAAGACAGGGGCTATCTCCAGACGACAGCACCAGAATCTCAGAGCTCCGGGTTAGACTTTAGATGGCCATGGGGAGTTGTCCTCAAACAAATGCAGGTTCCAATGTGAGCATCTTAGGAACAAGGATAAAATAAAGCCAGGCAAGGCAAGGACAAAGAGCAAGCACGTCTGGCCCTGAATCAGAAATGATAAATAAAGATTATCACACGGCCCACTTGTTCCTTACATCTATACTAGTTTACGGAGTCCAAGGCACACTTTCCCCAGAACATTTTTACATCTCTGAAATTGGGCGTGTGGTGATCGATGGTGTATTAGAATTACAGTCAGAAGCTTTTTTCCCTCTGTGAATTATTAGGCAACAGTATCTTGTTCAATTGATGGTTTCTCAGACTCTATAGAACACAATACTGGATTTACAGACGTCAGCAAACACTCCTGACTTGGGAACTTCGTATTCTAGGGGAGCTGTTGAACTACTTAGGCCCATGGAAGCCTAGTGCAGGACGTACGAAAGCTCCCTTTTCATTTTGACCAGTGTGGAAATACAAGGTCTGGATAGAGAACTTAGGTCTTCTCCGATGACCCTAAGAGGTCAAAAGCATTGGTGTCATACCATAAAAGATATCTTTCTAGTTTGTGCCAAAGGACAGTTGGTTTGAGTTCAGACACTCAGGAGAGTCAATATCTGGAAGCTGGAAACATGAGCAGAATGCCCCACAATGGAGGGACAATGGAGTCATTGTTAAGACACAGGGCACTTGAACACCAGTGGGAAAAGGTCAGAGTCTGTCTGTACAGAAGAGTCTGACAGAAGCTTCTATGGAAGTTCAGATTTTCATCGAGGCTTGCAAGGACCTCCCTAACACATATACTTAGCCACAAAAGCAAAGCCGCTCAATGTCTCTGGGAATCGTTTTGTAAAAATACAAGACGGGAACAGTTCTGTCTTTTATGGAAATTTGGTCCAGTTCTCCTCCCAAGGAACACTAGACAACATCCAAGGAAGGATGGCTGTCACACAGAGGCTGTGTTCTCACTTAGGAGCTGGCTCAGAAGTGCTTGCAGTTCCTCAGGAAAGAGCTGCCATGTTCCCATCACAGGGAAGCGGTAAGCTGATTTTACAAGTTTATTATGAATGAAACGTCAATACTAAATTTGTCGCCTGAATGTAGTTTTAATTGAAGGCTTTTGGTGGGGCACTTCCGTTTCCCCAGCTGCGTGTGACTGCAGCTTTCTATGACAACAGCAGAGGGCACTTCAAGACTGGAGCATTTGTGGCATCTCTTCTAAGCCTTGCTGTCAGACAGGTTCAGGGGCTAAGTCTGGGTCTAGCCCTGGATGGATGGGGTGCTCTGTACTGGTAACTGACAGCATTCTTGAAGATCTTGGGGTTTGAGGAGTGTACCTCAGGCAAACCCACAATAATTGCTTTTACAGATGTACTTTCTTAAAGAACGATTGCCAAATTAACAATGAAAAAGAAATCTTATCAAGTTTCTGCTATAAATCATTACATTTTTCCAGGACTTAAGTCTATTTCAGTTAAAAGGTTACGTACTGAGTAGAACACCTTCACTTTCTTTCCAACCCTAATAGACAATGTATTTTACTTTTTAAAATTAAACACACTCTCCTCGAGATCCTGTCTCTTATTATGCTAAACACTTAACATTTTCACAAACTTGCTAAATTTTAAGGGTTTTGGATTTGGCTCATAAGTAGAGAAATGCCTGCTCTTTTGTAGAAATAAATCTAGCTTCATGAAGAAACACTTTAAGCATTTGAAAACTCAGAACAGGGATGGCAGAGTTTATTTTTTTTTTCCACACAAGTAGTAGAAAATTCAAATTTTCAGTATTATTTTAAGAGTTAGCTCGTGGCCATTTATAAGTGTTAAGTAAGCTAATTCTGCATGTGCTTTAGTGCTAACATCCTGATATATACACACTCGTTTATAAATGCACAAGGAGACTCCATCATTTGACTGTATATCCATTACAAGTTTGTATTCAACAAACTGGAATAAGAAGGAACAGGAATTACAGTCAGCAGAGGATCTAAAAATGTAGGAACCAAAGAAATTCATAATTTTCTTTTTATGGCAATGACACCCGAGATGCTTTCCATGGAAGTGTTTTGAATAGGAACGCCGTGTAACAATGCAGAAGAAATGTGCTGTGCGTGTACAGGAACCATTACCCAAATATGATGGTTTTAATTAATTAATTAATTAATTAATTTATTTATTTATTTATTTATTTATTTATTTATTTTTGGTTCTTTTTTTCGGAGCTGGGGACCGAACCCAGGGCCTTGCGCTTCCTAGGTAAGCGCTCTACCACTGAGCTAAATCCCCAGCCCCTAATTTATTTTTAATTCTCCAGGATTGCAAGTTAGGCTAGGTTTTTACTTCATCTGAGAAAAGAGTGTGTATTCTGTGACATAGACTTTGAATATGAAATGGCCACAGAGGTTTACTTCGTTACCAGGAGGCAAAGTTCGCAACCACATTTATGTAAAGAGAGATCATTGGACTAAAGCCAGGAGAGCAAATGAGAGAGTGACACTTTGTCACTTCTTGATAATCTTCCTGGATTCTCTGAAGACATCCCCTCGGCTGCCTTACAGATACAGAAAGCTGAATAAGGAACCAGATTGTGCAAACAACATCGAGCCTGTTGTGTTATTTCTAAAGTTAGGTAGAAGAATTCCATAATGGGTCCTTCCTGCCCCAAATCAACTCTGACACCTGGCCTATTCGGTTCCAGCAGACATTATTTTGGGAAGGGTCATACTATTCTGCTGGCCGCTCATACTGGTGACATACCTCATGGTTTCCAGGTGCATATTCTTCATGTGACTTTGGATTATAATATTATCCCCACCAGGTTCAGCCTTACAGAAGCTCCTTTTGGAGAGAATGACACTCAGGGGATGGACCGTGAGTCCAAGTTGGTAGACCTTACGGTGTGTCTGCTAGTTGCAGGGAAATAATAGCATGGGAACTCTCTGGAATTCACTAGTGCGCCTTCCTTTACTGGTGTGAGAGAACACCTGGGACATCAAGGCCGACCAGGGAGAAACTGAGAAGGAATGGAAAGGAATGGGTGTATTGTGTGGGGGTGGGGGAAGGTGATTGGTGCAACAATGTTTCAGGTGTTGAAGGCTATACATGGGGCTGGGTTCTGGAGACAGCCCGGTTGTCTTATTGTAGGGGACCCAAAAAAGAGGAAGAAGGAAAAATAAGCCATGTTTGTTTTATTAATTTTTATGTTGTTTGCCTGTAAATGTCTGTACAGGAATTACACTGAACCTAAAAAGGTGTGTGTGTGTGTGTGTGTGTGTGTGTGTGTGTGGCGTGCACACACACATGTGCACTAGCACATATGTGTTGGGGGATTGTGTCTTAACTTTCCAACACTGTTTCATTCACCCCAGGAACACTTTACTGCCTAGTGCGGCAAGACGTAATAACATTTGCTGTGTTTAGTAATACCAACTTGTATCTTGCATGTATCTAGAAAGACATTAGACATTTTTTCTTCTAGCAACACTGCATGATATTATATGGATACACCATTCTTTCCCCTGTTACTAAAGAAACTGTCAAAGGAAATTAAGACGTTGAAATTAAGCAACTAGCTTTAAAGGCCACCCTGAAATGAACACCCAACTCCTTTCCTGTAGCCCACTTTGCTCTATTTGTGGTCATCCGGAAATCCCAATTCTTGTTTGTTTCTTGGCCTGCAATTTCCGTTTTAAAAACCAGGGGGGAAAAAAAGACACCTTATGTTAATTAAGTCAGGTCTTAACATTCTGTCCCCCTTGTCTCCCACCACATATTTATATTCTTCCTTGAGGGGGAAAACAATAAGCCTATTCACTATAAGGAATTTTAGCTCTTACCATCGGAAATCAAAGGCTGAGAAGAGTCAGTAACTTTGTTTTCACTCTCTGTGTGCAATGTCTTATCGATTAATTAAGAATATCCTCAGGTGCCCAGTGAATTTAAGTATAAACAAAAACAACACACACACACACACACACACACACACACACACACGCGCGCGCGCACCAGCACCAACAATAATGATACCACTACCACCAACAATAACCAAAACCCACAAGAACAACACTCTGAGCAAAATCTGGTATAAAGACTTTCCAATCCTGGAGTTATTAACGAGCATCTGAGACCACAGTGGGAATGTCACAATCCTTATAAATTCCACTTTTAGCTGAGACCCCTAAGCAGAAGAGGTAATGAATCTTCGATTGCTTTAACCACTCTCAGGAGTCTCTGTGAGCACGGGCATGCCTCCTCCTTCCATACAAAGAAAGAACTAGCAACCATCTTTCTCAAACAATCCTGACAGAACGACACATTTGATCTTAAGACACTTCAGACATGCTCAGTGGTCTGAGGGTAGAAACAGATCAACTAAAAACATCAAATGACCAAAATTACGACAACCGAGCTTCCAAAAATAGGCACAGATCTTTATCCAGATGCTTTTAAAACAATCTCGAAAATACCGAGTATAAATTATGTTTCCTATTGTTTGCTCTTTGGAAAATGAAGACGCTTGGGGGGGGGGGTGATTTAAAACCCTAGGGCTTAGACCAGATGCGTCTGCCTGGGGTAGGTTCAGAAAACAAAACCTCAAAACAAGAGCCTTCTGTCTCTCTGTGTCCTCCTGACTACTGCTTCCGTTTAAAGAGATCACTTTGAGTCTAGGATAGAGAAGAAGGCTTCCTGTGGAAATGATTTGTTTCTTTTCATCAACCCTAGAGTGCCCGTAATTGGTTAATTGTGTGTATACTCCGCTCTATTGACTAGGGAGGGCCCGGCTGGTGAGGGGTGCAGAGAGCAGGAGCTAGTATCCCTTCTGTGAATTCCCATCACATCCCCACATGGTGCCTGTGAATTTGTGCAGGGAAAGAATGCTGGGTACCTCTAGTTTGCCCACAGAGGCGATGCACACATCTGTGTATTAACACATGGGAGGTAGTTACAGCTAGAAGAAACACACTGACACATCTGTTTACTCTGAGCCTACGTAAATCCCTTGGCAATTAGCATCTCAACCAGCTGAGAAGTAAGTGGACCAAAGGATTGTCGAGCAAAACAGTGCGGCATGCATTGAGGGCTTTGAACGCAAATCAGGGATGTCGCCGACATTTATAAACAGAAAGGCATCTTACGATTTGTAACTGCTGCACCATCTCTTCTCGGTAAGCCAGTTCCCTTTTCACCTGGTCCTGGAAGTTATCTGGGGAAGAGAGAAACACAAGGGAACTCATGAAGATGTAAGATCCAGGTTTAGTGTACATTTGTCGCTCCAAATCCTACACTCCTGGTTTGAGGATTCGACCAACCTTGGAAAATCATCAACATGACCCTGAACTCGTAGTAAAGAAAATGGAGTATCTTCCGCCCACACAGCGTCGTCTCGGTGTGTCAGAGATAGAGACCCCAAGAGCAGAGCTTCTGAAATTCTTTCTACTCAGGAACCCGTTTCATCTGAGAAACATTTGTGTGATCCAGGTACGTAGGTTGAGAGATAGGTCTACGGGAGTTTGTTTTATTCTCTAGCATCCTCAGGTGGCTGTGCCTCATCTAGCTTGATGTAAAGAGTGAAATGTTGGCAGACTCTCTGATACGCCAGGATATCTTTAGCATTTGTCAGAGTCGATCGATATTCTGATCTTGTAATTATCAATACCGAGGACGTGGTTTTGCATAGATGGGTACCACAAAATGGCAGAAGCAGGCACAGAGCCATTTCAGAAACTGTTGGGAATTTTATCCTTAATCCAAAACCAAAATTCTTTTATTGATTCTTTTAGGAAAACTCAAGTCAGCAGCTCAAACAGCGATTAAATGAATAAAACAAAACAAGCATTCTAGCACAATATACTTAAAAGATAAATTAAATTGGTATTTTTTTTCCTTTTTGAGACAGGGTTTCTGTGTGTAATAGCCCAGGGTGTCATGGACTTGCTTTGTAGACCAGGCTGGCCTCGAACTCACAGGGATCCTCCTGTCTCTGCCTTCTTAGTGATGAAGTTAAAGGCATGTGCCACCACACCCAGCTAAATTGATCCTGATATGCTGAAGAACAATGACAGGGAAATATAAAAAAAATTACAAGTTTGAGATTCTTGAGAGATGTCACAAGGACTAGCTGTTCTAGAGGCCCCTGGGGACCCTCATGGCAGCTCACAACTGTAATTCCAGGGTCCTATATCTTCCTGCCTTCTCTATTGGCACTTGACACGTAGTGCACAGACAGATATGCAGGCAGGACATCCATATACATAAACATAAAATAAAATAATTAAAAATAATCTTCTGTAACTAAATCATTGCGTTTAAAGAGCACTTTGTGTGGTGATTACGAAATCGGAAACGCACAGTTCTTAAGCCTGTTCCTGTAGCGTTTATTGGCTCTGCCTGGCTTGTTCAACAAGCCGGTGGTGGCCAGTGGGGAAATAGCAGTGCACAAGGAGGCAAGCACATGCCTTGATTCACCATGCGTCTGATTTTCAGCCAACTTTTGGTCATTTAATGTTCAGAAACCTTTTACTGTTGTCCCAGTTTGCCTGATTCCTACGTTCTCTTATGTGACCCCACTTGGGGGTTGTGCCCTGTGGTGTATTAGTTGTAGTCTAAAGTATGTAGGAAGACTTACATGGGTTAAATGAAATCACTAGGCAATGCTATACGAGACTGGCATATTCATGAAAGTTATGTGCAGCGGGTCCTGGAGTTAATCCCCAGGGATACTGAAGGGTGACTACATTTGAAAAATATGGCTCCAGGGACTAAGCCACTACCTAAAGACTATACATGGACTGACCCTGGACTCTGACCTCATAGGTAGCAATGAATATCCTAGTAAGATCACCAGTGGAAGGGGAAGCCCTTGGTCCTGCTAAGACTGAACCCCCAGTGAACGTGACTGTTGGGGGGAGGGCGGCAATGGGGGGAGGATGGGGAGGGGAACACCCATAAAGAAGGGGAGGGGGAGGGGTTACGGGGATGTCGGCCGGGAAACCGGGAAAGGGAATAACACTGGAAATGTAAATAAGAAATATTCAAGTTAATAAAAAAATAAATAAATAAAAAGAAATGTCTTTAGTATATTTTAGAGAGGATGCATGCTTAGTCTTTGCTAAAATATTAATGGCATTATATATTATTTAATAGAAAATAAGTTATATAATGCTCCAAAATATTAACAATCAACATTTGATGAACACGAGTTCATGAAATTATTTGTACATATGAATACAGACAGAATTATATTGTATATGTTTTTTCTCTTTTCTTTTTATAGGGATGATAAATTCTCTTCATTGAAGCTGATAATCTTGACATGATAATAAACTTTCATTTGATATAATTAAAGAAAACACAACCCCCCCCCAAAAAAAAGAAAAATATGGCTGACAGCACCCTAGAGTCTCCTAACCCTTTTAGGCCTCTCTTCCTCTCCTTTCCTCTCCTCTCTTCTCTTTTTCCCTCTCCTCTCCTCTCCTACTTTCACCTCTAAATGTGGGGAGGAAGACTTTACAGTAGAGGGGCCAGGGTGGGCCAATGAGGGGGTGTGGGGGTGCTGAGCAGGGAAGTAAACAGTATCCTAGGGAGGAAGGAGGAAGGGGCATCTCAGGTGACCTGGCAGCTGTGGCAGAGGGCAAGGGGGAAATGCTGGGAACACTGCAAGCCATCCACCCACTCTCCAGCTTTCAAACAGGCATTATGTTCCTTGTCTCTGGACCCTTGTTCCGGCTGTGGTCTACTCTTACAGCCAGCACCTTCATTTTCCTAAATCCCAGTTCTAACACTTCTTCCCTGTAAAAAGTCTTCCAGTTCCCTTGACTCTCCTGCCAGAATCAGCTATCTTTCTTTTGGACTCTTCCAGCCAGTTGCCCATATCCCCGCTAACACATCCATAGTATCTGTTACTAGCCGGAATCCACCTGTCTTCCAGCGAGCTATATACTGAGTTCCCAGGTCAGGAAGGAGATTGAGAAAAACACATCAGTATCATCAAAGGGCCAGGGCTGTGTTGCCATTGGTAAGAGCCCTGCCCTGGGTTCCCGAGCTTTCATAGGAAGGAACCAGTGTGGATGATGCCCCAGAGAAAGATTCTTGCTCTAGCATTTTACGATTTGATGACAGAGCAAACTGATTTGAAAGCACCCTTTCTGCTTTCCCTTGCCAGGAACAAAGTGCCTTATTCTGTTATGCTCTGATACTGATTAGAAGTTAGGTACGGGGTTGGGGATTTAGCTCAGTGGTAGAGCGCTTGCCTAGCAAGCACAAGGCCCTGGGTTTGGTCCCCAGCTCCGGAAAGAAAAAGAAAAAAGAAAAAAAAAAAAAAAAGAAGTTAGGTACTGTGTGACGAGTTGGCAGCCATCCCACAGCGGGAGGCTCTGGAGTGGGTCAGAGTCCACAGTGGGCTAAGGGCAACAAGAGAAGCACCCACCACAAACTGCCCTGGTATTCACACCTTCTCCCATGGCCTGCCCCCAGAATTTCCATATAGCTACCATATTCCCAGATAAGAGTCCTTCCTTCCTTCCTTCCTTCCTTCCTTCCTTCCTTCCTTCCTTCCTTCCTTCCTTCCTTCCTTCCTTCCTTCCTTCCTTCTTCCCGTGAGAAGAGAACTTTCCTCACAGCAGATTCCTCTGTTCATCCAGTGATCTACCCAGAGCGGCAACTGAGGGGTGGGGGGAGGGTGAGGATAAAGGGCAGCCAGGAGCTGGTGACCTAACTGGCGTATTTGCCTGGAAGAATCCCTAGGGATTCTAGGGATTCTAGGGAAGAAAGTTCTAGGGAGTAGGGTGGAACAGCAAAGGGCAATTTAAAGAGGCAACTAGACATTCCCTAACTGATGCTCAATGCCCTGCTGAAATGCAGTGAATACAGTTCCTTAAGAGGCCGAACATCAAGGGTTGGAGAAATGGTGTTTTTCTTAAATTGGAGTGGGAAAGGGCGTCAATGGCAAAAGGCCAAGAGCAAAGCATTTATGAATCTTTTGTTTTATTTTGTTTGAAACCAAGTTTGGCAGTTTAGGCTAGCCTCAAACTCATTATGTAGCTGAGGTTTACCCTGATCTAATCCTCCTGCTTCTATGTCCCCAGTGCTGAAATTACAAACTTGCAGTACTACACCCAAGACTAATGGATTTGATTAGGGAGGAACAGAAATTTTCAGCATGAAAACAATTATACAGTCAACTTCCCACAAAATACCACAGCTAACATTTAAAAGTAAATTTAAGGAATACTGGTTACACGTCAAACAACTGATACTTCACTATTTAAGGAGATTCTGCCTGGGGGAACTGTATCTCAGGGTAGAATGCTTATTTAACATGCTTAAGGTCCTACAAACCAGCAACAAAGTAACACATCAAAGGAAATGTGGGGGAGAGTATACAATGAGGCTCACCAGATATTTAAAGGCTGATAAACAAAATGTCAA